>NW_028277042.1:20113854-20419531 GCF_059951505.1 Python bivittatus | reverse complement strand
TGTGGGAAGATGGGCATATATTGTAGACGGAAGGGCACTTCCCATCTCAAATACGGCGCATATTCCTTGCGTCAGTTTTCGCATGGCATCTTCCAGATGTGCTGGGATTGCATGGCTATTCTCCGTGCTGCTAGGAAGTTCTCTACATCACGATTCTGAAACATGGAAACAGGCAAAATGATTCTGGCTGAAGTAGAGCGGGAAATAGTTGTGGGCTGGCTGCTCGTCAGTTGTGATGCCAACAAGTGCAGATTCTGAAAACCGAGGCGCCTCAGTGCTGAATATTAAGGTGGAGGCATTTTTAACTCTTTGGGCCATTGTTTCTAGAGACCGCTGCGCAGCTGTTCCAAATACCCGTCTGTTCTCTGTCGCAAGACAACTTCTCTCCCTTTCTTTCCAAATACTGTCCTCAAGAAAATGGGCCGCCGCTGCATTTACCATTTCCACATAGCAGGGTGGTTCAGAAACACTGAAGTCGTCGGAGAGGTCATCTTTCACAAAGAGGGACAATTCCCACATTCCGCAGCACATCTTGTGATTTTTGGCCAGCTTACTATTAAGTGCCCGTTAGCACTGTTGCAGCATCACACCCCGAGCTCCTGTCCTCCAGACACGTTGCACTACAGCACCCATCACCCCCAGCCAGCAGGGCTGGGGCAGCTGGAGGCAGCCCTCACCCAGCCGAGGAAGCTGCGGTGAGATGCTCGAGGGACGCCTCAATAGAGGTTTTTGAAAAAAAAGTTCTAGTATAAGATCAAAGTCTGAGGGAAATGGGATTGATTTGTACAGGCAAAGGAGCGGCTTCTACAGTCCTGTCTCCCTGCCTGGCTCTAAAAATTCAGGATTGGATCCAAAATTCAGCTGCATTCCTGTTGGGATTGCCAGTTCTTTCAAAAGCATTTCTCGTGGAGGGGGGAGACATCAGTAGGAGCAAAAGGTCTAAGAAGTCGAGATGGGGGTCATGACTGCAATTGAAGCCTGCCTCTTTTTACAAGCATGTAAAATGGGGGGGGGGGCTTTGATTGCAACCATCATCTTTTTTTAAGCAGCCCCCCCCAATGGCTGCCCCTGAAGAAACAACCTTTTTCCCCTCTCTGCAGTTGATCAGAATTTGCCTCTTTAAAATGCAGAATACTAGATTCTAGACACCCTCGTGTCTATTTTTATTTCGTGTGGTAGCCTATAAAGCTGTTTCTGGCCTCTTTGTGAAAGAATACAAACTTCCGTGTTTCTCCTGAGGGTGGTCCTCCTTCCTCGCTGCCAGGGGTACAAAGCAGCAGCAGCAGCTTTCTGAATCGAGCAAATTTGGAATCCTGCTGGCTTCCTTGTTCCCCTAAGCGGCCCTTAATTGCACACCACCATCTCAGCTGGACTCCTTCCTTGGGAGCTTTTGAGCATTTATCATGAGCCAGGTGTAGAATTTGGGCTTTTGAACCAAACCAAACTGGGAATTTGGGGATGCTGTGAAGCGGAGAAGAGTGGGAAGTGGAAGGATGTGATTGCCCCCCCCAAAAGCGTGCATTGGAATTGCTTCGCCACGCTCTTGTGCAATTCGCTTTTTGCAACGAGCCGCATAGCCTTTTCCCATCCAAATTGTGCACCTGCTGCAGGAGCCCGCGTGGCTTTGAGTATTATTCCGCCCGCCAACTTGTCTGCAAGACCTTTCTTTTTAAAGGTAATGAAATGTGCAGAAGGGCCGAGACGCCCAGGTGAGAACTGCGGTGAACAGAGTACAGCTTTCCTATCCGTTTTCTTCTTCCTTCCAGGACGCACCGTTCTATTTCACGCAGCAGATTTCCCTTCCTAGCCAGCCAAGAACATTTTGGCGTTCTGCGGATGTTTATCAAGCGTACCCACGTTTTGTGGAGCCGCGCAGGGTCGCTTTCATGTTTTCCCCCAGCCCCGTTCCTTTCGTTCTCAGTTTCGCATTATTGCTCTTGTGCTTCTGCAAAACGTCTTGTGGCCCGTTTCGGCTACAGTTGTGCCCGCCGTTACGGGCTGAGCGGGGAGGTCAAACCTGGGAGGCTGCTGCAGAGCGGCGAAGAAACAAGCCTGCCCAGGGAAGAACGGCTTGGCTGTGCATTGCGCGGGTGTCTTTTGCAAAGCTTTTCCTTCGCGCCACGTAACCCTGCCCCTCTTTTACTAGCCTGGCTGACTTTCCAGCTGCAGCGGTCTTAATGTGAGCTCTCTTCAAGAAAAGGCTAAGGGTGCCATTAAATTTAAGCCTAGCCATTTTCGTCAGTGTTCACTCGCTTTCTTTGGGTCGAAAACCCGTAGCTGGTCTTCTGAAACCGTAGGGCCCCCGTGACTGAGGATAGACCTCTCCAGCTGGTTCCCAACCATGCGTGGTCATCTAAGGTGCCTGGAGCGATCCTTCTGGGACGCTTGCGGGTGTCCTCTTCATGGACGGGGCTTGTTTCAGGAGGGAAGTACTAGGGGACCTCCTGTGCCCACTTGGAGGGTGCGTAATGACTCCAGAACAGCAGCCTTCTCCAATCTGGCACCATTCAGGGGCAAAGATTCACATGCTCGTGCAGATGACCAGGGATAATGGAGTGCTGTGCTCCCAAGACTTCTATGGAGAAGGAAGCTGCCGCTGATGGTGTTTGTAGTCACGCCCACGTTATTTAAGCATTTTGCTTGAAAACTTCTTGTTGATCTTCTTAGGTTGCTCCTCTGCATTAACCCGTTTCCTTTTCAACCCCTTAGAAGCAGATTAATTGCACAACATTTGCACAGGCAACAGGGTTGTGATCTTTATAACTACTGAGTGAAATCTGACTCCTTAGAAATCTATATTTTCTTTTAATATAGTTTTTTTTATAAAAGAAAAAAATAACAAAGTCTTTAAGCTAAGGGAAAAAAAATAAACGTAATTTTAAAAGCTTTTTTGTTACATTTGAAAAAAATATTTTTACTAATTTAATTATTGTGCTATATTTTAAACGAGCGAATATCAGTACAGAAAGTGCAGTTTTATTAGCCTAATGTATGCATTTGTCCGTATAGAGTTGTTCGAAGGTTTGTGCTGCTTTGGGTTGGTTTTTTTTTATGAGTTCTGTAGTAAAAAGAGTCAATTCTGCCTTGTAAAAAGATGTGTGATGCAGTTTGTTCAGTCCGTCTTTTTTACTGTTTCCCCCACTCTGGATTTGTTACTGTTCATTATAAACCATCGCTATTCCATTTTGAATGTCCTGGTTTTGATTTGAACAAAGTTTTCTGAATTTCAAGCAAACTTGAGTGTTTCGTTGGTTGGCGCTTCTCCCAGAGAACCTTCCCTTCCTGATCCTTTCCCAGTCGGAAAAGAAAATCGGGATTACTTTATGCAGCTCCATATGGGTGAAGAGGGGATACGGTCGCAAGTGGAGAAAAGGCGGGTGCTGTGTACACAATAGAGCAGTGTTTCTCAACCTCGGCCGCTTTAAGACGTGTGGACTTCAACTCCCAGAATTCCCCAGCTAGCCATGCTGGCTGGGGAATTCTGGGAGTTGAAGTCCACACGTCTTAAAGCGGCCGAGGTTGAGAAACACTGCAATAGAGAGCGATTGGGCATCAGTGCCCCTGACCTTCATGCCCACTGGTGCCCCATCTCACCTGTCTTTTAAAATTTCTTTAAAAAGCAGAGAGAAAGATGTCTGCTGCTAAGTACCATCGTCACCCGTCCCTTTGACTTGCCACAACCCTTTTGCATCCTGCAGAGGTCTGCGTAGAACGGCGGAGATTCTGGGAGGCTCTTCGGTGAGCGCCTGGGACCCCCATAGCAACAGCTCAGGGAGCAGGCGACCGGTTGGCGAGGGGACCCATCCCACGCTCCTCGTGTTGCAAACGTGCCCCTCGCCCCTAAAGGGTCATCCGCCTGACAGACGCTGTGCTCCGTGCCACGCAGGCTGGGCTCGCCCATGGTGCCATGGCCCAGCCTTTTTAGCAGCGGTTTATTGAATTAACCGAGTTTGGCCAAGGGTGCATAATGGCCAAAGCAGAGGTTTGCAAGTCACGATCTCCAGCTTCATGTGAAGTTTTTTGAACGGGCACAATATGGTGAAGGATGCATGAATCAACTCTGTGCAACATGCTGAGCCCGGAAAAAACAACAACAGAGCAATCTTAGCCTGTGTGAATAAGCTGCTACATCTTTGGTTGCACGGGTAGTACAAAAACGGCACATTTCCATTTCCCAAGATCCTTGCATAGCGATGGGAAAGAATTTTTCCTTTATATATAGGAAGGCACACGTACAGACTTCAGAAAGGAAGCACTGGTGTGTTTCAGAAGTTTTGCATCGGTTTCTAGCCAGCTCAGCTCGTTTTGGCTCCCGTGGGAATCCAAAAGGCTTTTTTTCCAAACGGTAATCCGGCATCAGAGGGGCTGGTGGGAGGAATCTGCTGATACG
Source organism: Python bivittatus (assembly GCF_059951505.1). Classification (NCBI taxonomy): domain Eukaryota; kingdom Metazoa; phylum Chordata; class Lepidosauria; order Squamata; family Pythonidae; genus Python; species Python bivittatus. The sequence continues at coordinate 20,415,141 of NW_028277042.1, read as the reverse complement.
GTACAATTCCTCGCGAAATAGCCGAGGGAGGTTTTCTTTACTAGAACCGTGGCGTGAGCACATCGGGCTTCAAAACGTCCAGCCTCAAAAATGTATTTGTAGCTGCGAAGACCGTGCCGTGCTGCCTCTGCCTTTTCAACCATCCCCAGCACCACGGGGCCCAAGAGGAAAACGAGGAGAAAACGGGGGCCCTTCTTGCCACTTGCAGGTTTGCAAAACCCCGCTGATGCACCGGGGCCTTCTGTGGGCGAGCTCCCTCTTTAAAGCAACTCCTTGATGGCGCTGCCCACTTTACTTTCCATTCAAACAATAACCCTCGCATCCAACCTTGATACGGAGGAAGGGAAAGGTAAGGAGATGGGCTAGGCCCGTCCAGGTGAGCCAGTGTTCCGTGCCTCCTTTCTAAATCGCATTAACTCTGCGGCGGTTATACCTAGCAATTTGCCAAATCCACCATTCAGCCCATAATTGCCTTTCTTAGGCACCGCCTGCCTGAGACAAATTAGGGGCTATCCTTTCTTCAAACAGCAGCCGGCTTCCCAGGCAGGTGGCAATAAGACGGCACCAGGACAGGAGGCGGCGGCCGGGAGATGCCGTGGGGCTCTTATGGCAGCAGGTACCGAAAGGAGAAGGGGGTGGAAGTTGTTCCGGGGGCTCTCCTTTCAATATTTAGCTGCACTTGGGGATAAAATAAGATTCCTTGACCTGATTCTTCACCCAGCCCACGTACCTTTCAACAACAGAAATCAATTGACAGCACGCATTTGTTAGTATTGAGTTGCATTAGTAAAATACGAGCCTAGTAAATCTGCATCCAAGTCGGGAATGGAATTGGCCGAAGATCCAGATTCACTCCTTCCTATTCATGTGTGCCTGTATGAATGTATTAAAGCACCAGAGAAACTCACATCATAAAAAGAGGTGTTCTGATTTAGTTTCATAGAGCAACTATTGCAAGCTGTGAATATAGGGTGAAATGTGATATCCAGGAGGATAACACAAAGAAACCGAACACACGCATGGCTCGAAGTTCCTCTTTTTTGCTCCTGGCTTGAGAAGGAATACAGTGATACAATGAGGAGAAAGTCTGTGGCCAGCCGTCCAATGCTGCGAGCAATGATGTGCAACACACCTAAAAAACAGGCAGTGCTTCAGTCACACCACCATGGGCCACCTTGACATTTCTGACCACACCTTGCAGACCCCCACATCCCACCCCCCAACAACTGCTCTGTACTTGTGGCATGAACTGAGTGGTGGATGAGGGAGGACGGATGCAAAGGTCCAGGATATTTTCGCTCCAACCAGGACTTCTGGTCAAGATTCCAGCCAAGGACCCAAGTCCAGACCCTCAAAGGAGGTGTAGACAAAGGCATTCCTCTCTCTGGTCCTCTGAGCCCAGCAGATAACCAACACTCATGCCTGAGCATCTCCAGGTGGACCAGAGGAATGGGGGACCTCCTGCTAAATTTGTGTTCCACCATGTTTTCTGCTGAACTCCTTGACTTCCCTAGTTGCCACCAGATTGAAGAGGAACCAATAATGGTTCTTTGGCTCCCTACAGCTCTGACTCTGTGTGCAGTTCAAACTCCCTTCTCTCACCCGCATCTCCCCACCGAAAGATGGTTATCTTACACTTGTTTTAGGCATACCTGTTCTTGGCTAAGACACGTCCGTGCTTTGAGGACATTGTTTGGGTTTGTTTAGCTTGGCCCCGTCGGATGTTGTGCTCCCTGCAAAGCAATTAATTGAGCCCAGCGCGGTCACAAATGGTTCCTTTCTCTGGGAGCCAAGGAAAATACAAATGTCAAAGATAAAAGCTGCTGGGCATGTTGTAAATATCCCATCTGTGGGAAAGCTCATCAGGATAAGAAGCCAAGCAGAGCCGGGTTTTGAAAGCACTTCCTCCTCCCCACTCTTGTTACACGTACAGTAGTTGTTTGCACACCATTCCCACCCACCTAACACAAATATGTAGAGACCGACTGCCGCTGTGAGCGATTACAGTATATGGTGATTCTTCTTCTCGTTCTTTCATTGCTTCAGCAAGGCAAAGTTTTTCCTTTCCAAAGCTCTTCTCCCCGTGGTGCTCTGTTCTGCCCCAGCCGCCCTGGGCTCCTAGTTCCAAGCAAGGATCAGCCCTGGGTCATCTCCAAAGACGCATCTAATCTTGGTCCTGGAGTTGCAATCTGGGAGTCAGAGCCTGCTCCCGTGATCAGCGGGACCCTGGGCTGTCTGTGCATAATTGCACCTTCTGTTCTTAGGAACGATACTTGTTATTTGTTTCTGGGAATTGCACCTCACCCGCTGCCAACAAGATCCTCCTCCTTATCCCAGGAACCTTATTAAAAGGAGAGGTGGCTGGATCCTCTGCGTTTTATGATGCTGCTGATGAAACATCCTTTCCAAACTCTGTGCTATTCCCATCTCCCCTGGCATAAAAATTTAGCCCCACACCTGATGGCTGCTCCATTACAAGTTCAGGCCAAGGAGCTCATGATGCAAGACTTTCCGTGATGGCTGAGGCCGACTGCCAGAGGCATGGCGTGGGCAGCTGAAAGGTGTTCAGACATGGCTTCGGTTGCAAAACTGCGTCATAAATTCTCTCGGCACATCAGCTTTGTAATCCCAGCTGTAGAGGAAAGTAGCATGTCAGGCAGGTGAGAAGCAAGCGGCAGAAAGAGAAGAGCTACAGATATGGGCAAAGAGATGGAGAGATCTTGAGGAAAGTCCCAAGGTCAATGTGGGGGGCAGGCTTTGAAAATGATGGTGGACCAGCTCCTGCTGGAACCAACTCCTGCTTCTTAATTTTTGACTCTCCCTCCTCCACTCAGACCCCTTTCTTCTCGGGCCAGCTGCAGCTTTTCCCATGCTGGTCTCTATCAACTCAGAAATCCGTTTGATGGCACATCCTGAACCCATTGTTCTAGGGTAAATGGCAGGCAGAAAGAGCAAACATTCGTGGAGAGGTACACTTGAGTTGCCAAATCCTTCTCTGAGATGAAGTGGGTAATATTTCCTTTTGTGTTCCTATCGCACAGCACACCGGTTTGCTTCCAATGGGCACAGGTTTAGCCAGTGGTGGAAAGAGACTACGAGGCCTCAGCGTGAATGCAAAAATCGAACAATGCATCCATTTTCCATCATCCCGAAAAGTGATTGCAGGCCAAGGCCATTCCATGTCCAAAGATAGGTACCTGATACTGGAGCAGTGGAGGAGTGGACTTACCTATGGATTAGATGAGAGGCCGTAGAGCAGTGTTTCTCAAGCTTAGCAACTTTAAGCTGTATGGACTTCAACCCCCAGAATTCCCCAGCCAGCATGGGGCCACTTCAACTTCTGGGAGTTGAAGTCCATACAGCTTAAAGTTGCTAAGCTTGAGAAACACTGCTGTAGAGGTTCCTCACTAGCAATTTCTAGGATCTTCTGGAGACTTCCACCCACCATTGTGCCAGAATAACAGCCATGAGGCTTTCTTTCACTTCAGTAGCAGTTGGGTGATCTTATGAAGATGCTGTTATCACCAGTTGGGAAATTCAGAACTTTAAACACTCCAGCGGTGTGGACTTCAGCTCCCAGAATCCTTGGCTAAGAATTCTGGGAGTTGGAATCCCAAATCCCATCAGGCTTGGGAAGGCTGTTCTTCTGTCTTCTCCTGAAGGTGACTGATGCTTTGATTTCTTCTGCTTTGTGGTCAAGTGTTGAAAGATGGTGGTCTCCAGATGACTAAAACAGTCTCTCTTTGGATGGTGCTGTTTTTTTACTGATGCAATGTTGCTGCTTTTTATTATTATAAATAATTTGGGGAGATTATGTCCCTCAAAAGCAATACAAAACCACTAATGTGTGCATGCGAACATAAGGAAGCCACAATGCAGTGCAATTTCACACCCTGATGAGCTCATTTGGAATGGTGGTAATGGCTGGTGGGACAATTAAACCCCTTTCACACACATTTCACTGGCACTGCTTTTTGAGACGGGAAAGATGACCGCAGGGAAAGAGAATCCAGCACATATGATTCTTTAGCAAATGGAGCTGATCAGGAAAAGTACATTCAGATAATGATCCTCAAGGTCAGAAATGATGCATTACAAGGGTGAACATCCACAGAGAAAGAGACATTCCTCCTTGCTTATTTATTACTTGTTAGGGTTCCATTCCATCTTTTCTCCAGGAACTCAGGAAAGACAGTTCCCTTCATCTTATCTCCACAACAACCCCACTTGTGAGGTAGGTTGAACTAAGGAAGAGACCAGCCCCACTTCTCCTAATCAGTTCCCATGGCTGACATGGATTGGAACCAGGTTCTCCCCAGTCCTGGTCCAACACCTCAGCTGCTACATCACAGTGACCTTCCATGGATGGGCATCTGGGTAGCTAAAGTGAGACCCATCAGACTGGTGGGAATCCTGCCTTGCTGCCTGGCCCTCAGGGCAAGATGGGTTATGGTGGAGGATGAGTGGGATGTGGGCCTGGACTTTCATTGTACGATAATTTCTCAGGGGTCTGCAGGCTTTCTGTATCCTCACAATTCCCTTAGATCCCCAAAGCATCTGAAAGGAACTCATCCTGTCTGTGGGTGCTGTTCAGATGTGAACACGGGTGAACAGGGAGGTTGCGGAACGATGGTTGGTGGAAGTAGCCCTTCCCGCCACGCCCCACGATGAAGCAGACGGAAACAACTCCTAAAGCTCCCCCAGAATAAGTTAGAAAACCAGAAACCTTGCTTTTCTGGGAATGTGTGAGGAACCCAAGGGTGAATTATGTCATAGTAGGAACCTGGGAGCTGAGCCGGGAGAGTTTGAGATAAGTTAACCCAGGAAGAAGCAGTGAAGTTTTGCTGCATGGAGACCTCCTGGATGGATGAAGGCAAGAAGAGGTTTTGGGGGATAAAGACTCGGGAAAAGGTCTTGCCTGACGACCCAGTGGAGTCAGGCCCATTCTCCGGCCCATACAAATACAGGCCAGCCATCCTGGCATGACGCAACGTTTTGGCTGCCTTGCACCAGGGGAGCCGCCAGCTTCCAAGGCAAGGCTGCTGGTTGCGCCTGAAGAAGCTGGCCCGTCCTCTGCAGAAGACTGCCACCCGGTGGCAACGGGCAGCCCCTGCAGCCGCAGGATCTCACCACATCCTGGCTGAAGTTGCATCAGCTGCATGCATGCAAAAGGGGGGACGCCGGCAACCCTGGAGGGGGGCCTCCTTCCAGCCCAAGGCCCCTCCCCGGGAGCTAATCTTTCTTCCCAGGCGCCTGCAATTGGGCTTAAGGAAGCAAAACGAAACGACCTCCTGCAGGCCTTTTTTAAAGGCTGGGGTTCACTTGGGAACTGGATCACTTCCAAGCAGCAGGAGGCTGGGGAAAATGGGATTTCTGCAGGGCGCGGTGCGGGATCGTGCGGGGCCGAAAGATGCCCTGAGCACGGTGGTCCAGGGCATCAGGAGCATCCCAAACTGCGAGGCCCGCCCCTCCCCTCCTTCCAGAGCCCGGCCTGGGCCTGCCTGAGGAGAGGAAGCAGGGGCCGGAGCAGGGCAGGGGGCTTTCCAAAAGCGTCCTGCCATGCTGCGTCAACCGCCCCCTCCGAGTTTGCACGGCAGCCTCCACCCCAGCAGATGGCAATGGTTTTGCAAACTCGGCCTCCCGTCTGGCTTTTCGCTGGCAGGAAATGCCCCGGGAAAGGGAAAGGCCGGGGCTGCCATGTGAGCGGCGCACAGGGCAGAGCCGGAGGGGCAGGGCAGGGCAGGGCAGGGCGGGGGCGCCAGCCCCCCCACCCCGGCCGAGATGGGCAAGAAAAGCAAGAAGGAGAGGAAGGCCAAGGGAGCCGAGAAGACGGCCGCCAAGATGGAGAAGAAGGTCTCCAAGCGGACGAGGAAAGAGGAGGTGATTGGAAGGGCGCAGAGGGAGCAGGAGCGCTCCTGGGCAGAGCCGCAGAACCTGCACGGCAGGCAGCCGCCCAACAGGTCCAGCCTCCCCTCTCCTGGAGGAGGGACCCTCCCCACCCTTCCTCGTGAGAGCAAGAGGAAAGACGCGCGGGGCCCTTTGGCTGGGCACCCCGATGGACGCTTTTGCTGGAAAAGGAGAAAAACGAACGCGCGATTGATGGGTCGGACAGTTGCAAACGGCAGCTTCTGGGAGGAAGGAAATGAGGATGCAGCCTTAGAGCAGGGTTTCTCAGCCTTGGCCACTTTGAGATCGGTGGACTTCAGCTCCCAGAATTCCCCAGCCAGCATGCTTTAAGAGGCGTGGACTTCAACTCCCAGAATTCCTGCTGGCTGGGGAATTCTGGGAGTTGAGGTCCACCCATCTTAAAGTTGCTAGGATTGAGAAACTCTGCCTTAGAGAGAGAGGGTAAAACATAAACACATTTATAACCACTATTAAGAAGATCGGAAGCCACTTCTTGAAATGTCTTTCCTTTTTTTCTTTTTCTTTTCTCTTCCTTTCTCTTCCTTTCTTCCTTCTCTCTCCCCATGCCCTGTTCTTCTCGATCTACTCTATTTCTTTTCAGTATCCGTGTGCTTTTTATCTTGTTCAAATTTCTTTAGTAAAAATTGTGTAGATATAGATAAAAAGGGGGGGGGGAATGTGCGGCGGTTGTCCCTCCCAAGGGGTCTTTGCGCCATGCGCCCTTTCGGTGTGCAAAGCCGACCGTTTCTCTCCTTGCAGGAGGATCTGGAAGCTCTCATAGCTGAATTCCAGACTCTGGACGCTGGAAAGACTCAGGTGCTTGAGACCCCCTGCGCCCCTCCGTCCCCCAGGTGAGAATGGAGACGAACCCGGGCTTTCTTATCCCCAGATGTGGGGAGTGGTTTTGCGACTATCTGATAATAACCTTTTATTATTTTTTTCTGAGTTATTCCATGGTCAGCTCGGCCCCTTAGGAATCCTTCGGTGATATTCCTAATTAGGTTGTGGGGTTTTTTTAAGTCACGGTCTGATGATCATACGAACGAGGCAATTAAAAGATGGCTGCGTATTGATCGATTGAATCCGATTGGTACAGCCGCCCATCTCACAAACGTGATTCTGGGCGGCGTACGTAAACCGCCGGTTAAAAGAATTAAAGCAACCGTTAATTTCCACTCCAAAGATGCTGGGGCTCATGGACTCTGTCCCCCCAAGTCCTGTGGCCGACCTGCTGAGCCCCTCTTTCCTCTCGGCCCCCAGGCTCAACGCTTCTCTCTCTGCACACCCCGAGAAAGAGGAACTCATTCTGTTTGGAGGTGAATATTTCAACGGCCAAAAAGTAAAGTATTCCTTTTTCTTTCTCCTCCCCGTCCCCCGTGCCCCTTCACTTGCCCACCTCCCAAACTCCCACCTCACTTCCTGTCTTCCAGAGATTTCACATAGAATTATGAATGTTTTATGGAACTGCGTAAGGCTGATACGGATGTATGCCTTATTCCCAGCGCGGATTAAGAGCCGGCCTTCACCACCTGCTGTAATAAAAGTTAGGTGTTGTTAGGCAGGCTGGATCCCATTATGAATGATTGATTGATTGATTGATTGATTGATTTTATTGATTCAGTTTATATAGCCGCCCATCTCAGACCAGTGACTCTGGGTGGCCGACCACAATAAAAACAGTCAACGCTTAAAACAATGCAAAAAATTAAATATAAATACAGCCAAGGGATCTTTAAAAACCGTCGGCATCAGCACAACCATGGTCGCTGGCCCTATCAGCCTTCCAGGAGCCTGCCCTTTCTGGAGACAGACTCCAACAGCCTGGGGGCTTCTCTCCCCATCTCCTCCCTGTTCGAAATGAAGCTATTCCTCCTGCAAATTTTGCAAAGAGGGAGCCCAGTCATTAGCCCAGACTGATGAGGGTCTCAAAGGTGGGTGGTGTTAACTAAGCGGATTCCTTTCCCACCCCCTTTCTCTTGTCTTTCTGCATTGAGCTGGGGAAAAGAATTTGCAGGATTCCTAGTCAAAAATGTCTGGTACAGTTTTGTTTGCAATCCAATGTCCTCTTTGGTCCTCCTAGATTTAGAAACAACACTGTAAAGCAGTGTTTCTCAACCTTGGCCACTTTAAGATGGGTGGACTTCAACTCCCAGAATTCCCCAGCCAGCGAGCTGGCTGGGGAATTCTGGGAGTTGAAGTCCACCCATCTTAAAGTGGCCAAGGTTGAGAAACACTGCTGTAAAACTTCAAAAGGTGAAGGAGGCAAGCAAATTTGAAGGTGGGGGGGGGGGAATGCAGCATTTTTTGGTTGGAGAAGCTGTGATATTTATCCAGGGGAAAATAAAACAACGGAGAGGTTGCAGGGGTTTCACTAAAATCAGTTGACTGAACGGATTTAATATTAGTAGCCCTCCGTTTTTCATTTCTAATGTTATGTGTTTCCACCCTGTCACCTGCCTTGAGTGCTTCTCTGAGCAGAAAAGAAAAAAAAGAGATATAATTCAGTCAATACCAATAAGGCTTCTAGGGAGGAAAAATGTATTTCCCTCTGTCTCTCGTAGCGTTTGATTGCGTGGTCAAATCAGTGAAGTTACTTGGCAGGAAATGTAAAGCAGATGTGGGAGAACTTCCTCAGACAGCACATAACTAATAGGTAGAAATGGGCTGACGGCCGTGAATCGGAGTGGCCTCAAGATGGAGCCTCAGTCTTCCTTCTCTCCTTCTGCTCCAAACACCCAACACTGTATTCTTGTGGGACTGGAACAGTCGGAGGGCTGATGCCCCATCCTGCTCTGATCTTCAACAAGGGTGGAACCCCAGCTACCTGGAGGACCACGGATGAAGGAATGACTCTCTTGGTTGTGTCCTCCTTCTGAATTCTGGTCCCTTGGATACCCCCTCTTCTCCTCTGAAGTAGGGGAGGAAGTGGCCCTCAGAATCATGGCCTAAATCAGCGGCAGCTTTGGAGAACGTGCCACTGCATTGTTAGAATAAGGGTCTGTTTAAGGCTGACCTGGCACCATGGGTTGATCTGGAGGCTGAAGCACCCAATGTAGCCCAAGGAATTTTGTGAACTGTAACCTCATTTTCACGGTGGCAAAGATAGAAACGGTGGCTGGGTTGTTGTTTTGAGATCTCAAGCCTAAGGGATGTGCAATAAGATGGGCCTTCCCTGGATGATCTCCGTTTCTAGCAAAGCCCTCCTCCTTCATTTGATGTCTCCCTTAGACGATCCTCTACAACGAGCTCTTCGTTTACAACATCCGGAAGAACAGCTGGGCTAAAGTCGATATTCCAAGCCCCCCGCCTCGGCGCTGCGCTCACCAGGTATGGTGCTGGTGACAGCCTGGGAGTACACAAAGATTAGGGTCATCCACCATGCTAAGCCAGGATGGGCCTTGTTTCATAGTGGCACAGATTTATGGAGGAACATAGCTAATGTAGCTTCTTCACCCTTCCGTGGTTAAAACAAACCAGGCTCAGTGCAGTGCGTGCAGCCAGACAGTGACTGTTGGCAGAAAGACGCTTTGTCTCTCTCTCCTCCCCACAACTGCGTTTGAGTTGGTATGTTGTGCTAAACCTGGTTCATAATGTATCATCTTCAGTTGACCTCCCAGCATCCCTTCTTGTTGCCATCTGACTGGGGCTGCTGGGAATTGTAGTTTGGCAATTGTTGGAGACCTCATTATGGTTTGTTCAACTATGGATTATTGAAATTTATTTATTTATTTATTTATCAAACATATCCCCGCCCATCTCTCCCCAATGGGGGACTCTACAAATAGCTACAACTTGTTAAATTTGCAGGCTGCATTGGGCTATGCACCACGGTTCATAAACAGAATTGTGCAAAATATTCTGATGCAAAAAAAAAAGTCTAAGTTCTAAATGGGCTGTTCTCAAGTCATAGGCCACTTCCGGGACTCTCAAAACTCTCCTCTCCAAGAAAAGAGACGTTTGCCCAGGACTGATGCAGATACTTCCCGTACCAAGGTGACACACGTCACAGTAAGGCACAACCAGACAAACCACACTCTGACTGAGTAGGATGTACTAACCAGGCCCTTAAGGTGACTCTCCAGCAGTGTGGTACTGTTTTGTGTAAAAGACAGGTGAACAGATATTGACCAGAACATTGCTAGATAAGCTTACTGAACTACACACTAGTGTCTTCAAGGAGAGGAGACAAGAGGATATTTGGAGAGGTGAGCAACGTCTGGCCTCCCATATGTTGCTGGAGCGCATCTCCTGGCGTCCCTCACCGTTCGTCATGCTAGTTGGCTCTGAGACTAGTTGAAGCTCAGCCACATCGGAGGAGGGCAAATGATGTAAACCTCTGCCTGTTGTAACCTCAGAGTCCAGGAGAGGGCAGTTGAACCAATGTTGTAAGCAGGAGGCATTGTAGGAGCCCTTAGGTCTCACCAGGTTGCTCTTACCACCTTTGAACTGAGAGGAAAGGATCCTTGGTCTTCTTCTGCAACATGGGATGTGGACTTCTTGGTTATTGTCTGGGTATCCCTTTCTCTTCCCATATCCTGCCCACCACCACAATCAAATTCTTGCTTGACTTTCGAGGCTCTTTCTTTCTCTTCTTTTCCCTGCTCTTAAAGATCCTTTAACAAAGAGAACATGCAGCTGAATATCTGTGTGTGAATTATTAAGTACTGCAACTCGCTGGCCTGCAGCTGAAGTAACTACTGTTCCCTAATATGATGCTCTCCAGAAATGGTGGTTCTGTAAATACATCTGGAGGCCACCAGTACTGGATGCAATCTGACTTCCTTCCTTCCTTCCTTCCTTCCTTCCTTCCTTCCTTCCTTCCTTCCTTCCTTCCTTCCTTCCTTCCTTCCTTCCTTCCTTCCTTCTCTACCTACTTACCTACCTACCAACCTACCATGAGCACAGCGGTTCAACACAGCATTGTGGGTTAGAATGATGCCGAGAAAATCTTGTGCTTTACATGTTGAAAAGGACCCAAATGCTGCCCTCTCTCCTTCTTTCTGGCAGGCTGTGGTGGTTGCTCAAGGCGGCGGACAGCTTTGGGTGTTTGGTGGGGAATTTGCTTCTCCGGATGGGGAGCAGTTCTACCACTACAAAGACCTCTGGGTCTTGCATTTGGCCAGCAGAACTTGGGAGCAAGTCAAGTAAGTAAAGAGTCCTGGAAGGCACCCGTTGCTTGTGTGCTGCAGCACAGGGTTGCCCTAGTCCTTCGACGGAGAATGGGGGACCCCAGGAGTGGGCATGATGTCCCTGCAGCTCCAAGCCACGTGCAGGTCTCTGGATGCCCACTGTTGCTTTGAGACCACCAGCTGCCTAGGAGTTGGTTCCTTTGTTGCTTCTATCAGAAGGAAACAGAAATTAGGGACGATGTGACTCAGAGTTGGGCAAGCAGCTGCCAGTGGATTTTTCCACACAAGGTCCTTGCTGTAAAACATATTCCAAAAGTCCACCAGCAGGAAAGGGAGGAGAAAAATCAGAGACCCTTAATTTACTGGGCCTGAGGGTGGAAGCAAGAATGCCCTGTTTGTGAGCAGCCAAGACTGAAATTCATATTTTATCTTGAACCTGGGGTGTTCCTTGACCCCCCCCGGATGTTGCAGGTGCTCGATCTCCCTTGCTCGCCTTCTCCAAGGCCCACCCTGTCTTTTTTCTTCTGCAGACTCCAACCCCAGTGCCAGCAGGTGGATTTTCTTTTGTCCCCCCTCTGTCAGAATAGCATTAAAACAAAGGCCTCCCCCACAGCCGTCTTCCCCAGCACAGATGTTGGAGTTCATCTGGAGGAGGGGGCGTGGGCTGTGTGGGCTTTCTGAGAAGCAAGTTGGACCGGGAGGGGAGGGTGGGGGGGGCGGTAATTGTGACAAGCGGGTGGCCTACGAGAAGAGGGCTCGAGGAGACAGCTGGGCTCGGGATTAGCAGCCGTGACCCACTGTGTCCAGGAGAGGAAATCAGAGGGGCTGCTGAGTCTGGTTCTTCGGTTTCAGAGCTTCAGGGGGACCCTCAGGGCGGAGCGGACATCGGATGGCAGTGAGCAAGAGGCAACTCATTGTCTTTGGAGGCTTCCATGAAAGTAGCCGGTTAGTCTGCTCCACTGTCCTTTTCGGAAAGGGTTCCTTCTCCCCCACTATGCCCAAGACACCTCCTGTTCTTTCCCTCAAGATGCTTCCATCTTTTTTCTCTCAAGCACCAAGGGACCTAGGGCAGACGGGGTGGGGGGGGTTCTGATTTTTGCTCCCTCCACCCTGCTAGCTTCACCGGGTTTTCCCTGGAGGAGCCTCTTTCCCCACCCCGTGCGTTAGGATGATGACGCCCAAGCAGTGGGCAGCCTTCTTCCCCAACTGCCCAGCCCCCACTCCTTCCACTCTCAAGAAAGGAGTTGAACCTTCTCCGTCTCCGCTAGTCGAAGATCAATCTTTAACTGTCTTTTGTTGAATGTTATGTTTTATTTATTACGGTTATTTACCTCGCATGCCCCACTAGACAGAAAGGGGAGTTACAGGTAACAGAAGTCAACTTACAGGGAGCTCCTGTCATCTGGAACGCGGGGCTTGCCCAGGACAAGGATGGGAACAAACAGACCCCGGAAGGGTTAGGGCAGGTGGAACGGTGGGAGGGTCAGGCCTGCCCCGTTGTTGCTCGGGCTGCCTAGTAGGTGCAGTTCTGCTCTGCTGGGGATTCTGTTGGCAAGTCTACTGTCACCCTCCCCTTCCATCACTGTTTGCGTTTGATGCTTTTGCTTCAACCAGAGATTACATCTACTACAATGACGTTCATGCTTTCAACCTGGACACATTTGCCTGGTCTAAGCTGGCTCCTTCTGGGATCGCTCCAGCTCCGAGGTCAGGTTGCCATCTGGCTTCAACCCCTGAGGGCAACATCGTGATCTATGGAGGCTATTCCAAGCAGGTGAGGGTCACCTTTTCTATCAGGGTTGCTATTAGTTATCTGTCTAGAAGGTCTTCAAAGTGGTTTGGAGCAAGTTTGAAAGGGATCAGTAAGTTTGTCTTTTCAGCATCATGTCTAGATCCAGGGGCTTCCTAAAACTTGCTCCTCCTCCTCTTAGGTGATACTGGTCAGCCTACGGCCCTCCAGTATTACTAGACTAGTTTCCACCACCCTTCACTATGGTAGGCACTGCTGGACATTATAGTACTGCAACATCTGGAGGACACCTTCCCCACCCCTGTTTTTCAGTAAGGAATGCCTGAAGTGTTTGCAGGATGAAGGTGTAGTCAAGAACATAAGTTCCCCTAGGAAAATATTTGGGGACAGACATAAGCATGCCTTTGTGTATTTTTCACACAGTGGAAATTTGGGGCAAATCTCCAGGAATCTCACCCCTCAAAAATCCTGAAACTTTACTCTTACCAGGGATGTAATAGAACAAGGGCTAGAAGGATTAAAAAAAAAAAAAGATTTGTGGAAATAGTTCCTTGATGATAGCTTAGTTCTGGTAATATGATTATATAACACAACGGCTTTTGTCGTGCAGCGAATTAAGAAGGACGTTGACAAAGGGACCCTCCATTCGGATACGTTCCTCTTGAATTCTGAAGGCTCGGGTAAGTGCAGGCCTTGGGCCACCTGGTGAACAGGAGCCAGCAATCTAAGAAGATTAATTCTGGCTCCCCTTTTGTGCCTTGCAACAGAAGTTCCCACATTTTCCAGTTATGGGTGCCAGCGCTTTAAATAATTCTCTCTACACCCCCCACCCCATGTCATTTGAAAAAGAGCAAAATCTTGTTCCAGGACGCAACCGTTGCATGATATCTAGCATGCAAAAGGCAACATCTGCTTGGCAGCAACTCTTGGAATGCGTTGCTGCTGTATCATTTGGGCTGCTGAAGGTTGAACGTGGGACCTTCTTCAGCAGTGAAAGATTCTCATACTGAGTAGAGACCCTCCTCATGTCCCACAAAGAGGTTTCCCCATTGCAGTGCTTATCATCCATCTCCCACTTCTCCCGTTTCTCCTTTTCTGTGTTTGGCAGACAAATGGACCTGGACCCGGGTGAGTCCTTCTGGTGTGAAGCCCACACCCAGGTCTGGCTTCTCAGTGGCCATGGGCCCTGGCAACCGGTCTCTTCTCTTTGGTGGGGTACATGATGAAGAAGAAGAGGAATGTCTTGAAGGTGACTTCTTCAACGACATTTATTTCTATGATCTGGCAAAGAATCGGTGGTTTCCTGGACAGTTAAAGGTTTGTGGAAAAATCTCAGGCAGTAGGTTTTTTTCTCTATTCCCTTGTTCTTTGGCCATCTCCAATCACGCTAGTTAACCTCAGCTTCCATTTGCAATAGAGGGGAAAATATTGACTTACAGCGTTGTAAGTTAATGTGAAACAAAACACTTTAAAGCAGTGTTTCTCAACCTTGGCAACTTGAAGATGTGTGGACTTCAACTCCCAGAATTCTCCAGCCAGCTTTGCTGGCTGGGGGATTCTGGGAGTTGAAGTCCACACATCTTCAAGTTGCCAAGGTTAAGAAACACTGCTTTAAAGCGACCATTGCTGATTGCAAACCATCTAGCCTTTGGAAACTTCCACATGTAAACCAAAAAGATTGGCAACATTTTCAACAAGATGGGACCAAACGAAGAAAGACCTAAACTTAGGAAATACAAGGAAGCTACATTGCTTATATAGCTTTCTATCTGCTGTGCAATTCAGAAGTAGAGATACTGAAGGACATTTCCCTCCATTGAAATAATTTCCCCATTCAGAAATGGTTGTGGTGGACACCCTTGGAGTGTTCTTTGGAAAACGCCTTTGAATGCTTGAGTACCTAGGGATTTTGGCTAAGCCTCTTCTTCTAGTGTGCTACATCCCTACGCGCACCTTACAATGGAGCACTATTGCAGGACTGTAGTCTTTCTGACCATGCTATGATAGCACACTTCAAAGGGGGAGTTGGAAAGCACACTGGATAGAGGAGAAATTCTATTAAAATATAATTAATGTAATCTGTTGGTGGCCTCCAGATGTGGTGGGACCAACTCCTGGACTTCCCAGCCAGAAGTCTGACTGGAGATGGGAGCTGAGAATTCTGGGAATTGTAGTCCCAGACATTGGGAGGCTCCCAGGTTGAGGAAGATGACTGCAGCATCTTAAAAGAATAGCGGTGGTGTTCTCAAATGTTATTTAGAACATCCCTTGTACTTGCGTCTGGATTTTCTCATCCTTCTGGTAAATTCTTCTCTCCGTCACTAGGGGTCAAAGTCTGAGAAAAAGAAAAGAAGGCGAGGCACAACGAAAGAGGAGTCCCAAGATCAGGCTGGTGGTGGAGGGGATGAGGTGGAAGGGCAGCCTCCGCCAGGCCCTGTGGAGATTGTCAAGGAGGTGGTGGCAGAGGACGGGACTGTCATGATCGTCAAGCAGCTGATGCCAGTTCCCCAAGGGGAGCCAGCAGAGTCGGAAGGAGAAGAGGATGGCAAGGGGAATGAAGCCTCCAAACCCCCAGTGGAGCCCTGCCCACGTTCAAATGCCATGCTGGCAGTGAAGCATGGGGTGCTCTACCTCTGTGGGGGGATGTTTGAGGTGGGTGACCGCCAGTTCACTCTCAACGACCTCTATGCCCTTGACCTCCACAAAATGGAAGAGTGGAAGGTCCTTGTGGAGATGGACCCAAGTAAGTTAAGTTCCCAGTCTTGTTCTGCTTTCAGGTTTTCAGTCTCCACTTCATTCCCTGCACCTGCAGAATTCACCATGTCTCGTCTTCCCCTTTTTAAAAGAAAGAACTCAAAGATTTTAGCCTTTGCCATTGAAAAGAAGTTTAAATATCTGTAGAAAAATGTCTGATGGAATTCTGGAGCTGGGGAAGGTTGGACCATATTTCTAAGATCAGGAATCTGAATTTCTGGTGACTTCTTTTCCCTCTGAGAAAGGAGAAACTAAATAACACGCATGACTTTGTGCAAAGTGGTTTAAGGTGCATAAAGTCTGGGATTGCAAAACTTTGCTTCTTACTGACATAGAGAATCCATAATTGTTTCTGTACACATACACAACTAATCTGTGGCCGGTCTAGAATCCTTCTTGACGTACTAGATTTCCATGGTCATTCTGTGGCCCTCTCCAGAAAGCATATGAGGACTCATTCCCCAAAAGCTGCACTCTTCTGAGCAACAGATGTGTCTCTGTCTGTTGCACAGAAAGTACACAATCACATTATAGCAGTTGCTCTTACTGTTTTTTGCTCTTTGGGTTCAATGTTGTGATTGTTCTCATGTGCTTTTCCTTCTCCCCACATGCTGAATATATTCTATTGTTGCTGAAACAGCCCACTCAGATGTGGCTTTTGAAGCACAGGACAACCCATGTATTTAACTAGCCTACTTCTTTTATCACAAGGCCAAGAAAGGGGGTTGAATTCTGGTTCTGGGCTAAGAATCATCTGCACAAGACAACTGAAGGGGGCTGGGGGTGGAGGGGGAAGCAGGAAGTCCAGTGCATGCAGTTGTCAAGAGGCAAGTGAAATGTGAAGCCTGATTTAGATTCCTTGAATTCGTGGCTTGGAGATGTTCCTCAAAATCTGAAAGGCAGCCAGGTTTAATTCTATCCCAGGTCTCATGTTAATCTGAGATAAAAGCCCGTTTGGAGTGACTCAGAGACAGCTGATGGGACTATCACTGGGGGTTCCTTCACGCTGAGGGCTCTGAATATCCCAAGATGTCACTAACTGGCCGGCAGAGCAGCTAATTCTGAGCAGGCATAATCCCTGGAAGAACTACTTCACCGTGCCTTGGCCTCACTTGATCCTGGGTCCTGCCACCTTCCTTTAATCCTAGCCAGGAGTGCTCAGTGCTTTCTGGTCTCTTAATATGGGCTGGAAATACTTTAAACCTTCCTATCCGTTGCTTGAATTACTGGGGAACTGGTGCGGGGGTAGGGGGAGTGGCTCTTTCATGAAATCCTGGAGTTTCATACATGATTCTCTTCATTTTTAGCTAACCCTGAGCTTTTCTGGTCCAGTGGCAGGACAGCCATCATGGACTGTCCCCCAGACAGACTTCAGCAGAACTAGAGATGCTCCAGGGACTCAGAATCCTTTCTGGATCTTCAAACTTTGAGAAAGGCACTCTTACAGTGCAGTCTGGCCCCCTTTAAGCTCTGTCTCCTAGAATTCAAGCACTATTTATCCCCCTCCAGAATCAAACTCCACACCCAACTTCCCAGCCTCAGGTTCAGTTCTCTGAATCATATTTTCAGTTTCTGCAATTTTGGGCAGTGGGGTCCAACTTCTGCCCTTGCACTGTCCTTAACTCTCCAGCTTTCAATAATTCATGAGATATTGTCCACACCATCTATTGAATTTTGTGCCAGGTGCCAGACCCCCTGCTTGAACAGATGTCTTGTCCATGAGAATTATTATCTATAGAAAGAGTTGAGAAGTTACTTCCATTTGCACATTTCAGCCCATGCTTGACCTGCCTCCTGCTGGTCCTGGTGTCTTTCCTCATCACCTGAGGAGAGGTGACTGGATTGGCTTCATTGCACTCCTCTTTCAAGAGCTCAGATGCCCAATTGCACTCAACATCCCTGCAGTGCCTTTTGGCCTGGACCATGTTCTCTTTGCCTTTGAAGACACAACCCAGTTTCAGCTAGGGCTGGCCTTCTAGACAAGCAGACTTTTCTTTTTGCATTGAGGAACTGTCTCTTTAATCCACCCCAAAAATAACTTTGGTTTCTGGGAAGATTGCAGATATGTGTAAATATTTCTACATAAACAGGAAAGAACGTACATATATCATCCACTCTTTGGGTAATTTTGTCTAGCTCATTCTGAGCTTGGATGAGACCTTTGCTTCACAGAGTAACCCATGCCAGATGTGTGCCGTTGCTTCCTCCCCCCCCACACCACCCCCAGTCTAGGAAAGCCAACATATGACCTGCTTAGTTTCCATGGTTAGTTTCTAAAACAACAGAAAATAGACTCAGGTTGACTTAAGCATCTTTCCTATTAACTTGGAGGGCATTGTCTGTAATTCAGAGGCTAACATGGATGATTGATGGAAATTTGAGGATGGAACAGTTCTTAAGGAACAACTGGTTGCTGATGTTAATTTTGAATGTCCTCCTTCTGTATGTATTTGTATGTGTATATATGTATGTGTATATAAATATACATATATATAATTCTTCTGCTGTGGCAGAAACTCAGGAATGGCTTGAAGAGTCTGAGTCTGATGAAGATGTGGAAGGTGCTGAGGGTGGAGAGGAAGAGGAGGAGGAAGAGGACTCTGATGAGGAGGAGAGTGAAGAGGATGGTAAGTGCAGTGAAAAACCCTGGACAAAGACTACTGTTTTCAGGGGGTGCTGAAAAGGAAGAGATTCAGTTCCTCCCCTTTGGGTTTTGCTTTCCAATGGATGGATCTCATGGATCATACCTATTGGGGATTCTTTGGTGAATTGTGGAAAGGAAAACCAGCCAGGACAGTGTTCCCCCAACTTGATGTTCTCCAGATGCCCTGCGGCTTCAACTCCCAGGCTACCCTGGCAGAGAATTTGGGGTCTTTGTACTCCTTGGAGGGTGCCAGGTTGAAGAACTTGGCGCTCTGGTCTGTTCTATAAAGATTTTTGAAACCTGTTGCTGAATGTTGGGAAGATTTGTTTTGGGGGAAGTTACATAACTCAGCCAAGGCTGCAGGCTGGAATTGCTGTCTAGAATTTAACATTGCCATCCAGACGGTCTGCCTGTTCCTTTCCCCAGTAGCACGACATGAAGGAATGGTCCAGAGTTCCTAGGAAATTCTTTAGCAGCCCTTCAAAATGTCAGAGTCAGGAACTTTTTCCCCCATAGTCCAGGCTCTGCATTCCCTACTTATAATTTGTACTCCACCCACCTACCCACCCACCTGTTCCTCAATATAAATTAGGTAAATCGATGGATAATTATACAAAAGTCCATAAATATTCATGCGGGTGATGGCTGCCCTTGAATGTAGTAGATCCAAAGGATGTTACACCATCAGCGGGACCCCTTATTTCCAGTCGCAGCTCTTCATTGACCGCTTGCTTTCTCTCCCTGTCTCCTGATCCCACTGTAGACAAGGAAGAACATCCACCTGTGCAGCAGGATGAAAAGTTTGCAGACTACCTTTCAAGGACAGAGCAGTACTGGGTGAATCTGGCCCGCCAGAACATGGGCCCTGATGCCAAAGAGAAGAAGACGGTGAAGGTGGGACAGGCCATGGCGAAGACGTTCCACGAAAGTGCTGCCTAGACACTTGAGGGCCAAATGGTTGTGCTTGGCCAGTCCTGTCCCATACAGGGGTGCTCGGTGCAGGATCTGACTGGCAGTTGATTGCTTAGAAGGCCTCTGTTAAAGAGGTTCTCTCAGTCAAGGATTTGAGAGTAAAGTAATCAACACATGCTGAGAACGCCTGAAATTGTTCTTGACTGATGTAAGCAAAGCCAATGCTTAGAGGGGGCAGGCTTTTCCCTGGGTCTAACCCTTTACAGGGAGGGAGGTCGTGCTTCCTGGAGGACTGCATTCATGATCCCCAGGAGAATCCACCCCACAACGTTCTCCTCATGTCGCAAAGCTAGTTACATCAGAGAGTCACAGTTATTCCTGGGTCTCCGGGGCACTTCTGGGTTGTGGTTGTGTGTAGTTGCTGGAGGAGAGAGTTTTCTGATGGCCCTGTGCATGTTCAGTTATGCTAGAACCCAGCTGAGCGTGAGAAGAGAAAGAGATGTGGACATAGTAGAAAACATTTTGAGAGCGAGTAGCTGGAATAAGGTCTTGAACTTTTAACAGAAGCCACATCTCATATGGGTGAGGTCATGAGGCTGGAAGCTGGAATTTGCCATTTTAAGAGTTTACAAATAAAAATGCTTTTGCTCGTTAGGGTGATATTTCTATTTAATGAGTTATTTATTTGAGCAGGATGTGCCAAGTTCTCATTGTCAGCTGCTGGCAGTGCGCTGTTCTCGGCACCATCATTAGGGCTGCTGAAAAAGTCAGCTTGTGCGGGGTAGATGTGTGGATTGAGTTTTCCACAAAATTACTAATGTCTTGATTTGGGAGCATACAAAGAGCAGAATAAGGTTGCAATGTGGGCCTCATTGCTTAGAAGAGGGATTGGAAGGAACTTGTTTCCAAACCCCTTGTAGCACAGCACTCTTTCCATGAGGTTCATGAAATGGGTAATTCTAACTGTTTTAAAAAAAGAAACTGGAGTAGAAACATGTGACCTTCCGGAAATTGGACTCCGAATCTTGTCAGCCCCAACTCCTCTGGCCAATAGTTAATGATGGGAATTGTAGCCTAACAGCATCTAAAGCTGTGTTCCTCAACCTTGGCAACTTTAAGATGGGTGGACTGGCTGGGGAATTCTGGGAGCTGAAGTCCACCCATCTTAAAGTTGCCAAAGTTGAGGAACACTGATCTAAAGGTCAAAAGCTCATGTGTTTGTTTTCTGTACCCAAGATAGAATAAAGCAATGCAGCAGAACAGCTGCGACCTTCCCCAACTTGTACTCTCCAGGTATCTTGGGTTCCAAGACCCATAATTCAGAGGAAACATATCTGAAAGAAATTCATGGCTGCCATCTTGACTATTTTGTCCCCTCCCCCCAAAAGTCTTTGTAGTTAAGCCATAGTCTTCCAGCTGTTGTCCAACTGCCGCTCCCAGCAGCCCCTGCCAACTTAGATAATGGCCAAAGATGGGGATGATTTGAGCAACATGAGGGGGGTCAACAGCTGGTCCTACTCTTGATAATTGCACAGCATCTTGAGTAGGGATCAAGTTGCATTCCCCTCACTGGACAGCCAATGTGGGACCACAATCCCAGCAGGTTCTGCTGGAAATTTTTGCATTGTGGGGAAGGCATGGGAATTCGGTTGCACGGTTCCCAGGCACAGGTCCACCATCAGCTGTTGACCAGGCATCTTGGATCCAGCTTTACAAGCCAGCTATGGCAGCAAAGCTACTCAGATGCCTCCCTGACATGTAAGAAGGAAGCTGTGTTCACTAATGCTACTGACACCCCCCAAATGGACCTGCTCCTTGATGGATTTGTCTTTCTGGTGTGTATGTGAACGAGGTTCTTTTTTTTTTTTTTTAAGTGATGTATTAAATAGTGGATGCATGTGTTCACAAGACCAAATTGTTGTGCAAATCTAAAGCCAAGAGATTTCGTGCACCTTAAAGACAAACAGGTTTATTATAGCGTATGTTTCCAGGGCATATATTTTTCAGTCCACTTTGTCACATATGTGTTGGTGTATACACATAACCACAGAGGATGAAGAAATGAAAGGCAAGCCAAACAGATGCCCTATTCATCTGTTTTGTGAAGTTACTGTCATCTTCCAAATAAAGGGGCCATTTCATGCATCTGGCAAAGGCCTGTCTAAACGCATGAAAGTTTCTGCCACAATAATGGTTAGTCTTTAAGGTGCCCCAAAGCTCTTAGACCGCGTGAGCCAAAGCCACACATACCCCTGCCTATCTGGAACCTGGTCCAAGCTTAGGGGTTCTTCCAAAAGATGGGGGCTTGATCCGCAAAACAGAACTGAGCAAGGAGGCCAAGCGCTCCCAGGTACAGACCCCCGAAGCTAAACTGCTGATCCATTTTACGGAGCGAAAGAATGAGTTGCTGTGCAGATTCCTAGCAAGGAGAGGGATGCAGTGGTGATGGGGGGGGGCATTAATGCACAGCTTGAACCAATATGCTTTTGATGCTTTTTGATATGCGTGTGGAGCACATCAAGAAGGGAAAAAGATGGTTTAAGTGTGGTCACCCAATATAGCGTAAGCCTGGTGTAGAAAATGCTGCTCAAGAGACCGCTAGAATGTGAGCCACAGGGAGCCAAGCCAGCCACATGAAGGGATGGTGCACCCAGTTAAGCCAGCCTAGTTAGTGTTACGACATCAGTGTCGCCTTCTAAGGTCTCTGCCTTCCTGTGGTGAGTATCCCTGGAATTGCAGAGGGGGAAATTGTAATCGTGAAGCGTGCTGCTCCAGCCTCGCTGACTTCTGAGTGGCCCGTAGCGTCCACACAAGCTCCAGGCTTCCTCCATACAAGTAGGGACACGGATGGAGCTGTGGTGCCTGTCTGGGTAGGATGCGGATTTGCAGCTGACGTCCCAACCAACAGGACATGTGGAAGTGAAACGGGGACCCCACGCATGCCACGGAAGTCGTATAAGCAAAGCGTCATGCTGGAGGCCTGGTCGACCTTCTCGGCTGCACAAAAAGCAGATGGGAGACAGAATGGCCTCCCAACTTATGCGATAGAACTGGGACATCCACAGGGCATGGCCAAAACAGTCGATGTGGTAGCCAACAGTGCAAGCAAAGTTCTGCCTGTGCATCACACACAAATGAAGATCCATCTCCCCATCACACGTGAATGAAGATCTGCCTGCGCATCACGCGCAAAGATCCGCCTGCGCATGGGATGCGATGCACATAGAAAACAGTTGGCGCTCTGACTGCAGTGCTGCAGCTGCCCTCCCAACTCTTGGCCATACCCTGCAGACCCACCTGAACAGGACTCAACTGATACTCTGTCCTTTTCCGTATAACAGAAACTCAGAAGGCACTACTGCGTCCATAAAAACGAAGGTGTCTTTTCAGTGAATGACCGGGGGGAGGGGGTGAGAGCCCCGCCCCATCCCAAAAATAAGAGAGAGGAGAAGGAGGAGGAGAAGAAGAAAGAAGAACAAGGCAGGCATCTTATAAAGATGTTTTGAACCATACCAAAATTAAGTGATACATAGAGGAGAGAAAACAAATTATAAAAAGAGCATTACATACTCAGAGGCTGTTGTTGTTGACAATGTTTTTGTTGTTGTTGTTGTCTAGTTTTGGTTTTGGTTTTTTGTACAGGGATATGTTGGAAGCTGGAATATACATCCTGCAGACAAAATGCAAAACTATTACATGCTCCAGGCCAAGCTTGACATCTGGAAATGCTCATGGCAAGATGGAAGAAGGGATGGCCACCGTGCCCCGTTCCTCACGGGGCCACGGTGGCTCTTGGGGGACATTCAAGCATCATTCCCAATAGAGAGGCCGACCCCGGTGCAATCTGGTCATCTTAAAAAAAAAAAAAAGCCTTTCTGGGTCAATTTTAAACACGTGCCAGAAATGATGAAAAATGTGTTGAGCAAGACTTTAAAAAAAAAAAAAAAAAGATTGTGCAATTAGTAGGTACAGGATTTTACCTGAGCCTCAGCATCCTTTTTGTGACTTTATGCATAACTTTTGCCAGTTTTCTGTTACCTGGGAAAATTAAATTTGGGCTTCAGGAAGAGACAAGGAGTGGGGGCTTCAGATTATTCTTCTAGGTATGGCTGTTCAAATGTTTCAAGACGTGTTTCTCTACCATAAACATTACTTCTTTTTTTAATAGTGCCATCTGCTTTGGGTGTTCTTGTTTTGGGATGAGACGCCACTCAAGAATTTCCCAGTCCGGTGCAAATACTCGCCCTGGGATTTTCTCGAGTAACCCCATCTTGCACCTCTAGCAATCTGGGGCAGCCGTTGCATATCACCAAGCGATTCCAGGCCCGCTGCATCTCTCTGAATTTTGCCTTCAGTTAAAATCTGAAGATCGTGGGAGTCCACGTGAAACCACTTTTCTACCATCTGTGGAGATCTGACTAAACACCCCCCCCCTGGAGGAACGCTTTCCATCCTGTCTGGTGCTGGGAGGATGGGAGCACTGTTACCATTCTGCCATGCCACACAGCAAAAGGGTTATGCAAGCAAAGAATTTGGGCTAAAATCCAAAACATTACCTAGGAAGGGCGGGTAGGGGGGGAAGGCAAACTGTGAGTGAGATTCAATCTGTGGTTGGTCTTCTGTGAAAAGACTTTAAAGTTGTTGCAGGACAGTTCAAAAAGACGACATGGTTCTCGCTTTTGTCTCTCGCAGCATTATCCCCATTCACACACCTTGGTTTTTATTATTAATCGGTTGAGTTTTGCAAACAAGACAGTCTTGACTTAGATGAAAAAGTTAATAAACAAAATGGCGACTCCAATGTTTAACAAGATCACCATGACGACTAGAATGGGAGCTGAACCCTGAAAGAGAGGAAAGAAAAAGAGGGAGAGGATTATAGGGGTCCCCCGGATCAATTGGGGTCAATTGGGAGGAGGGGGGTCAATGACTGTGGGAATTCCCGCATCTGCAGGGCGTACCAGGATCAATGGTTCCCAGGTCCCAGTGCTTCTCAACCTCGGCAGCATGAAGATGTGTGGACTTCAACTCCCAGAATCCCCTAGCCAGCCATGCTGGCTGGGGAATTCTGGGAGTTGAAGTCCACACATCTTCAAGTTGCCGAGGTTGAGAAACACTGCCAAGTCCAATAAAAAGGCTCTGTTTGGGCTCCCATTTCACAGCGTGGTCACTGTGTTTCTTCACCAGGTGCAGAAGCCTGGCCAAAAGACCCTTAAAGATCGCCCCTTTTGTCTTGCCCCTTTTCCAGTTGTGACGTCCCCATTCTGTACCCACCATATATGATGGAACAGATTGCATTAAGCCATTGTTGGTTGAAGAAGTCACATCCGCCTGGGCTTACGTATACAACTAAGCCATAAGCCACAGGGGTTGGGTTCTTGTATCATGCTAAGCCAAACTCAAATAAACCACATTTTGGGTTAACAGGATTTGGGGCAGTAGAGGCAAAGGGGCAGGATGACACCTGTGCCTCTTGCTTTTGTTCAGGAGTTATTTTGCACCGTTTTGTGAGAACGCCCACAACATACTCTCCAAATGCCCAAACTCTCCACCAGAGAGATTGTCTTCCTGAGTTTGGGTGAGCAAAAAGGAGGCCTTGGGAGCTGTCCCAAATCTGCTAGCTCTCCAAATGGAAGGATTCGTTTTATTCCTCTTTTCTTCATCCATGAGAAGCAGCAGTTTGGGGTGGGTATAAACAAATAGCAGCAGCGTCCTGCTGATGCCTTTGAGGAGCTTTTTGGGAGTTTCTTAAATGTGTTGGCAGGATGGGCATTTCAAGAGGAAGGGACATGGCAAAAGCTCTGTGGGTGTGCGGGGGAGAGAGGCTGAAAGAGCACTCCCGTTTTCCAGCGTATGGAAAAAAACCCTTCTTGCTGCATAGCAACACAGTGCAAGGATGCTGGCCAAGCACATCAACAGCTCACACACCTCTTCCTCCTCTCCATCACACCTGGCCGCCGAGAGTTGGCTTTATACAGGTGGATGCACATCCCTTCGACGGTCTGTCCACCAACCTTTAAAAGTGGGTGGCTGGCATTTAATCTAATTTGGGTGGCCTGAAATCAAGGACACTGGCCCAACGGGGCGAACTCCAAACCCACATCCTGAACTGAAACGCAGCTCGGATAGATCGCCTGGTCAAGGATGAAGCCGAGGCCAGGAGAACGGTCTGCTCGCCACCCTTTCTTACAAAGATATTCAGGCAGGCAGGTGAATCTGGGCTGGTTTCCTGCCATTGTTAGGAAAAAGTCTTCTCAGATATAGGGAAGATACTCTGAATTGGGAGAGAAGGGCGTTGGATTTTAACACATTTTCCCAAAGGTCATTTCCCATTCATATTTTGGGAGGACTGACAAAGAATTAGCAGTGTTGGACATTTGGGGGGAAAGAAGCAACCGCACCCTTTTAGATTGACAGTCTTTCAACAGCATGGATGCAAAGCCCACCCTTGGGATTTGTAAATAGGATGGATGGATGGCTGTTGTGCAATGCTACCAACTGGGGCTTCTTCAATCAGCCATGGTTAAACAAAACACAACTATGTACAAACTCTGCTTGGACATAGGTCCTTGAGGAGGATCTGAGATGCACGCACAGTATTCATCCTGTGGGTCCAACACACACTGATGGACACATACTGTGAACGTTGAAGGTGGATGTTGCAAACTGCATCATGGGCCATGGGAACGCAAGCTAGCATCACATCTTTACACATACACACACTGTACTTTTACTTTTGCCTACAAGCCTGTTTCCCACTCTTCTTACAGTCAGGTTGAATGAAGTATCCAAGGAATAAAGTTTTTAGATCAAATCAAATCGTTTGGCCACTTCCTTTGCATATCAGTTTAATAGGCCCCATAAAACCAGACATCACTGCAGCACCTCTGTAAAGGAGATTTTTCTCCACCCAGACTTCTAGATGTGTCTGCTCATATCCGCCGTTCTTTGACAAAGCACAATAGAAAAGGTTTGAATTTACTATTTGACTTGAAAGCATTGCACTATTATTTGTTTTATCATACAATGAGGACTATTGTTACTGGAATAAATGAAAATACAATCCTATCCTGCCTTACGGTATTCTTGAACCTGAATCATTAAAAACAGCTGATTTTGCATGCACTTTTAAAAAATAAATATTTTAAAAATATTGCCATCTCTGGAAATAGAATTACACAGAACTGATAGATACTTTCCATCCTTAGGGGTATTGTCACATTATCCAGGACATCTTGTTGAGAAGAAACAGGGCAGAATCCATATGACCATTAAATCTCTATTTGTAGTCTTTCTGCTTAGCAGAAATAGCCCCTATTTCCTGATCTCCAAGGCTGGTAAATTGGGGATGATTTACACAAACTCAGGTATTCAGGAGAGGCAGTTCCAGAATTCCCAGCCATCCAATCTTATCCTAGCTGAGGATAATGGGCTGGGCTGCAATCCAAATTTATCTGAAGGATGCCAGGTTGAGAAAACTGTTCTAAAAATTCAGACTTCACCTGGCAGCTTGGGACTAAAATATGCCTCTGCTACAACATGTAGGCTCACAAAAGTTCTGTGTGCCATGGCAAGACTTATTCTGAACAGGACAACACCAGATTGCAATACAAACTCAGCCGTCACAAAGGCCTCCGACAGAATGGAAGCAGGAACGGCTTTCAGCAGTGTGTGAAAGAGAAGAGGTGGGAAGTGATGTTTTAGTATGAGAACAGGTGGGCTACAAGGATGTCCCTGTGGAATGACAATATGAAACACAGTTCTGAAACAGGGACGCAGTCCAGAAATGTTACGGGTGGACCAGTCCTCATCTTGGCCACCGTTCCTTGTCCTTGTTCTTCTCTCTTTCTTCTAGCTCCTACGCTTCCAGCCTGGGGAACTTTAAACCACCCAAGGCCGGATTCAAAATTCCCAAGGGCCACCTTCTGATGGCTAAAACCCAATTCACATGCAAGTGGGTGTCCTGGGAAACAAATCCCTTCCAGAGTATGATTACAAGGGCAAGCTGGCTAGTTGATTGGGCAGTATATAAATGGAATAAAAAAATAAACCACCGGACAAACTCTAAGGCCTAAGTGTGCTCACTCCAAAGTAAACACAAGGGGCAGTTTATGCTTGGCACAAACTCAAAGAGAAATTTGGCTGCCGTTCCAAAAGACTTTCTGTAAGGGGGCTGTGGGTCCATGATGGGCTAGTATTCGTGGCTCAACAAATAAAAAGCGGAGTGGCATTGCCCCATCCCCCTCTCCCCCCATGTTCCACAGCACGTCCTTATGTTCCACGGCCATGGAAAAGGAAAGCACCCCATAGAGTCTGATCCTGTCCCCAAGCGGACAGATTCCCCTGGACAGAAGTCACATTCACACCACACTGGGGAAGGCTGATCTTGCACAAGTGTGGGAACTCCATCAGGTAAACCAGAGCTTATGGTTTAGCATTATTTGACATTCATACAGTATATACAATCATAACCTAACTTCTAACACATCCTAAAGATCTTTGTGAGTACCCAGCAAAACTTTGCTTGGCCATCAAACCGTTGTGACTGAAAGAAGGTATGGACCCACGCAGAGACCCATGGTCTGACCTCTGGCAGAGGAACAATCGTTGGCCGAGGAACAGGGGCCACTGAGAGATTTCATTGCTCGCTAAACCAAGGCAACCCATTCAACTGCATCAGAAGCTTTCTCAGATCAAAAGCCTCTGCTAAAAACACTGTGCTACCTGTTCTAAGAAAACCAATTTATTTATTTATTTTAAACCAAAAAAGAAGAGGAAGAGGAAGAGGAAGAGGAAGAGGAAGAGGAAGAGGAAGAGGAGGAGGAGGAGGAGGAGGAGGAGGAGGAGGAGGAGGAGGAGGATTCTCAGTTTGCTCACTTTGCACAATAGACAAGAATTTGTAAAAATTGTTTTCCTCAACACTCTTTGTTTTTAAATTGGACTTTCCTAACTGGTCATTAGAGGTGATTGAAAACATAGACACACACACCAGCACTGAACGTGGGACCACTGAGAGGAGAGCAAGCCTGCTTGCCTCCAACATTCTTTTAAGAGGAAGATTACGGGGGCTGACTTAGAAGTTATACATTCCACCCCAAACCATCAACAAACCACAGACTACCATCTTGGTTCCTTGTGGGATGCAAACACAAGCAACTTCACCACTCCAAGAACTGGGGGCTGTCCATTCAGTTCTTAGGCAGACAGGGAAGGCTGAGGGTTTTAAGCTGGAATCAAGGGGATAGTTTTAGGGGAGCTGTTGTCTGCTATTTGCATATTTGCATCTAAAACAGGCATGACAAATACACCTGAAATTGCCAGTGCGCCTTCACCTCAAAAGCATTCCATCCTGTTGCCCATGGAACTTCTTGCCAGTTGCAAAGGGGGGAAGGCCTGATAATAGGAAGAAGGCCACTTGTGGACTACTTTCCAAGGAGGCATAGTCAGGCGTGACCCTTCAACTTGCCCCTACACCACCATGAAGGTGGCTGATACTTGTGCTTCCTTGTCACACTTCTGAAATTCCACACAGCATTATAGCAGGTCTCAGCCTCACATTGTAAAGCATGGCAGAGACCATAATAAAGATTGCCACAACCTTTTATTCTGTGCTCCTTATTTTAGTTTGATAACCACCAACTGACTGAGTAGAAAGTCAGAAGATAAATTCAATGAAAAGTTCAAGAATATAAATTAAAACTAGTGAGAAAATGAATTAATAATTGCGGGTATCCCAGCACGCAAGTGTGCGCTCACACATACCATGCATACTCTGTATGCATGCAGAGCCCAACTTCCCTCAACTTTTCTACTCATCACAGCCAGGGACATCATCCACCCAGTCATTCACTGTCACTATTTATGAAGTCTCACAGACAAGCCCAGCCAGAGTCTTCCACTTACCGCGCTGGATTTGAGCTCATCTCCATTTTCCTCCTCTGATTCTAGTGCAACAGGTAAGGATTTCTGTGGTGGAGAGCAAGTTAAGTCCCACCTCAACAGCCGGGGTTCACCTTTATCCCCGAACCTCAGGCTCTCTAATTTCTGCACTGCTGGCTCACCAGAGGATGCTGGCCTGAAGTTCTCCTTGTTCTGGGATGTTGACCTCAGCCTCTGGACACCAAATCCCCGCTCTTCCCCATGGTGCTCTTCAGCCAGGTTCTTGCTAAGACCCATTTTGCCATAATGCCTTTTTTGGGAGTGCATCTCTTGCATATAAGAGTCCATCCTCATGAGGGGCTTCATCTCCATCTCATAATTGCTCAGCTTCTCCTCGTCCAGCTCCATGAGCTTGTTGCTCCCCGAGCCGTGGTGGTGTGGGCGGTGATAAGTCCACGAAACCATGGTTGGAGGATCTGCCCACCTCTCCCGTGGTTTGTGATTGGCGGTAACGTGCTTGTGCCCACCACTCCGGCCTCGGTAGTCTTCCAACTGGCCACTGCGCAAGGCCCCACCTCTCATGCCATGAGGCCCGCCCTCCTTGTCTTCGCCCCAGCTGTTAGGCCTCATGTATTCCCTACTGCGTCCCTCCAGCAACATCTGGATTTCCCCACCCCTCTCCTCATCCATGCAGACCTGCCTGGAGAAGTGGGCATTCTTGTTCCGACAGGAAGGACCCAGAGGTGGGGAGGAGGAAGGGCTGGCAGGGAAGCTTTGCAGGGGGCTGTCGTCAGGCGTGAGGTCCGAAGGTGTTGTTCCTTTTCTGTAGAGTTCTGGGCTTTCCTGCTGGAGTGGAGTCCCTGTAGAAAGGACCTCGATCTCATCGCTTGAATGCTGGTGCTTTGGCCTCTGACACTCAAGCCCTAGAAGATGAACAAGCAGCAGAAGATGAACAAGAAAGTGGTCATTCCACAAGGCCCCCCTCCCTGCCCCCAGTACAGGAGAATAAGTACATATGTCCTACATCAAACAGAGATCTTAGTAACTGATGCAAAGAGTGTTAGCCTGTTGCAAAAACACAACTTAGTGTCTCGGAACACCTTCAGGACTACCAGTTTAATGGTTTCATTCATTTTCATGGAACACCCCTCGCCATCAGACTCCCTGAACATACTGCACAATCATATTGCTCCATGGGAGAAAAAATATCCAAACTCAATTGTTGTATAGTTCCTTTACCAAAAATGTACCAAAGTCCTTGGTAGCTTCACACACGCTTTCATGTAGTTTTCTTGGGACCAGTATGAAAATAGTTTGCCGCTGCTGTCTTCCAGGATTTGTATTTTTCCTTTTTGGTCTGCAGTCAATTCTGATTTCCTCCTGGTGTTCTATCCAAGTATTAACCAGGTCCAACCCTGTTTAACTATTCCAAAATTATCTAAGGTCATGTAGGGGCTTCCATCTTCTGTGCGGCAATACATTTGTTAGGACCAATCAAAATTTCACAAAAGAACATGTATGCTTTCTCCAGAACTTTCCATTATCAACTGATTATCATCTCTCTTGTCCATAATCCCTTCTTTCTAGAGTGAGGATTTTTAAAAATCGATTGATGACTACATCTCCTAGATCTGAAGTATTATTTCCAGTAAGAACTCCAGTTTTGATCTCCTCAGGTCCTTCTCTGTTTAGCCTTTTTGAATTTTTTTAAGGTGCCCCAAACTGGAGTGTATATTAAATCCTTCTGAGCCACGATCACAAATAAGCCCTGTCGTCATCAGAATCCGGTAGCCAGGTCTAGAACTTGATAAAAAGGTAAGTGATAAACATTCTTTTCAAGAGATTACATATAAAGAGAAGGAGTCATTGCCAATTGGTGAAATAGACTGCACACATTTTGGAGACCTGTCAAAATGTCCCAGTCATAGACATCCAGACAGTTATCACTTTGCACGAGAGATGATAACTCTGTGAAGGTTGACGCTAGAGTATCGCTTTCTTTGAAGACAGTCCTGTTCTTCTGACTTCTCATAAAAATGTACTTGTTATCTGACTGGTAGTAAAAATAGGGTACACTCTATGTCATAAACAGTTCACAGTCTTGTGGTGCTGAATCTCCAAGAACTTGTATTTTTACTGTGTCTTTATGATAGTGAAACTTTAAAAAATTGAATTGCAATCTTCTATATCATCTTTTGAGTTTTCCTCTTTATGAAGAAGTCTCCAATCTTGTATTCCTACCGTTGTGTATGGATGATACCATACTAACAATATACAACCTTCTGCTGCAGATGAAACTCAGAGCAAATCTACTGGTGTTGTTGTTATGCATTTGCATAGTGTCAATTGGCTATAACAAACAAGTGTTTAGGGACAGGAGAGCCCCACCTTGAATGCCAAGAGGAAAAAGACGGGATATAAATCTAGGAAATAAATTAATGAATAAGTAATTACAATGACATTTCTGCCATATTCTTCAAGCTGACCTTACAAATAAATGGGGGGAAAAAAACAGTGTCTACTAAAGAGGAAAAGCAAAATGAGTGAAAAAGAAAATGCTGAAACCATTAAACATACTCGGTACTTGAAAAGTGGGCAGACTGCTAAAACGTGATGAAGACAAGATTAAGAAAGAAGAAACTTGTACCCATTTTTTTGGCTCTGTAGGTAGGGTGGCACTTGGAACCCATTCCCAGTGAAGATCAGAAAGAGTTGGGTCGCACTTTTTCCAACTAACAAATCGTATTCAAAGGCATCATGAGCTACACTCACTTCATGGGATGCATCAGACACACATCAAAAGCAGGCAGAGTTTCAGTCTCATCATCACAGCCATGGTCTTGACTTTTTTGACCCCCACCTTGTGGACACTCCTGAACACATCCTTCAACAATTCAAATCTCCAGTACATTCTTATATTTGCAGCTTAAGAAACAAATAATAATCCCATCCACTGGAAAACCAGCCCTGTTTGCAAGAAAAGTCCAGGAGTGAAGCATTTTCTAGATGACACTTGTTTTGGTAGATTCTGAACATATCTACAACCCACACCCACATCTAACCACAATGCAAAATGACTTGTCAAACCCTCAATAGCCAAAAGGAAGGGGGATAAAGAAGCCTGAATTAAAACTACTTAAATATTTCATGCTTTACAAAGTTAACAAAAGCCTTCTACTCAAAGTGCAAAGCACTAGTATTGTTTCCAGAGGCACACATGTATTAATTAATGTGTTGCTTAAAGAAGGCAACTTACATCTTTTCTCCCGCCCTATTTTTGGTCCCACCCAAGAAGACAGAGATACACACACACAGCTAAGCCAGATCCCTATACCAAAGCCTTTGCAGACGCCTGATACGGACTCTGCAGAGCTGTTAAGGCTGTTTGGATTATGCTTCCAAATGCTGTGTATGAGAGTTTGGGGTGACTTGGGCTGCTGTTTTTGATGTGGGTTGTTCCATTCAAAAGGAGTGAATTTTGCACAATGATTGCTTTGTCTTTTTTCAGGTTCTCTTTTTGTTGATTTATGTTTTCATGTCCATGATTCTCAACCACCCAGAGCCCAGAAAACTGGGTTGTATGTCAATAGGTCATTACTAATGAATTCATATCAGATCCTCTAGCCTCCCTGTTGCTTTCAGCGGTGGATGGCTTCAGCCTCCCCCACCATGCTGCCCCAGTGGATTATCGCTGGGTAGATGCCTCCATCCCTCAAAAGAAGTCAGGCAACAGGAAATCAGGATGGTGAGCACTCTACATCCCAACTGGAGAAACAAGGAGGAATCCACAAAGCATGGCTTGGTCCATGCCGAGGGAAGACCGCCCTGCTTCCATAGCCTAATGCCAAGGTTCTTTGGGGGCCTCCAGGTTGTACTGACCGTTTTCTCGGTGCTGGAAGGAAGGTGAAAAGTCTTTGGCAGTGATCCTAGCAAGCCGCGCTTCCTCCTGAGATTTCTGTGCTGCCGTCACGGCGGCGTCGGCCTTCGCCCGGGAGTGGGACGTCCTGTGGAAGATGGAAAGACAAAGACATGAGTGGTCATGGTGCTTGGCTTGGGTAGGGCAAGCAGAGATCTGGACAGGCAGAGGAGGACCCAGTCAATTGGAAAGCAGGACAATGGGGGGGAAAGGAGGACACACGAACTGTTGAACTTCCTTGGCATCTGTGACAAAAATTACAGCAAAAAAGTACTTAGGCCTACGTGTATGTAAAATTATTTTTTCCTGGTTTTTCTATCACAACACTTTTCCAACCAATCTTTAGTGTCAAGAACATAGGCTAGCAATAATATAGAAGCAACCACAATATGCTTTCCAAATTTCACCCTAGGAACATATGGCACATCATGGGATCTACAGACTATAGTCATCATAGATTTGAAGGGGCTGGATCAAAGTTGATGGTTGGAATCAGGAAATAAGTTAAATAATGTAAATCTAGGTTGTTAAGTCTGTCAACAGATGAGGGAAAGAAAGAAGGAAGCAGACAGCTTACAAGGTCACAATACACAAACATTTGAATGACTACTGTTGTGAAAACAGTCCATATTTTAAAAATTGAAGACACTCAAAAAGATGGACACTATTTGTTTTTAAGGCTATGCCAGCCAGATGGAGGACATGAGGACAAGGAGGAGGACATGTCCTCCTTTTGCCAGACATCAGATAACCCTAGGCTTGCCAGATCCACTCCCTGCCCCATCAGCTTGTTTGGATAGTTCAGCTCAGCAGCCCTACAGTTCAGCATCCAGGCCCTATTCTGACCTTCCCATCAAGTCCCATCAACACTGGCCTGGTGACAACTTTCAGGTAGAAGGAATCAGTTATAATGCCAAAATATGAAGGAAAATTGAGCAGGCGTGCTCTCATCCACATCCCGGGCATGATACATGTCCTTGTTGTGAAAACATACCATGTTCTGGCAAAGGTAACTCATCAGCCTAGCCCTGTGGTGCTCTAAAGAGTTATTGATATCAAGCCATCCAAGACTCTGGCTAGTTTAATAAGGACTCCAACTTCATCGAACTGACTCAGATCTCAACCACAGCAGAAATGATATGAGTTTATCTCTTTGCAGTAATATAACTTATAGAAGAGGGCATATTGATAGTGCTGAAAGAATTACAAGTCTGTCTCCTCCCCCTCCCCCTCCCCCTCCTTCTCCTTCTCCTAGCACAAAGAAGTTGGCAATCATCATGTGGTTCATCACACGATTAAGATGGTGATCCATAGGTACCCCATTACCATATTAAGTATAATACCCCCCTCCCATAAATGCAAGAAATCCATTTAGCGCTTTCAAAGTATTTGCTGCTCGCTGTCTCCTTTTGCATAGGTGTTCTGCACAGAGCCTGATATTAGCTCATCCTCTTCATTCCCCTGTTAATTGCTTGATTGTATTTTCCTTGTAAAGGAGGATCTTGGACATGACATCTACATGCTGCCTAATTGCTTTTCACCTACTTCACATACGCTACAAACTTTCTGGGGGGCAAAACCAACTTTAGAGAAAGCCAGTGCTTCAGAGGCATGAGAAAACAGGTCTTGCTGGAGCTGAGCAGAGGGAAAACACCACCAGTGGTCCAGAGAGATGTTCCAGTCTGGCGCATGATGATCGGAGAGCGCATCTTTTGAAAGCCGTGCCCGTGGCGGTCATCCTGAATCCCACAACTATTGTTTCACTGGTCTTGCTCCCCACATTGGCATCCCCTCACATGCAAATGCTTTCAGATTCCTGAAAGAACAAAACCCTCCCTCATCCCTGATGTTTTTTTTGAAAGAAGGAGTATTTTCTCTTTTTGAACAGTTTGAATATAGCTGTGGGAATAAAATGGAGTTTGTTTCTCCTATCTTGAAATTAAACACATGGCCTTAGACCAAAGGTTCCTTTGTACCTTTTTAGTGTAAAATAAGTTTTAAAAAAATTAAAAAGGATCAAATGTCCTTTTTAAATGTAAAGATTTAATTCATTTTTTTAAAAAAATGTAAATAAAAAGGGTAGTGAGGCAAGTTCAGTCCTGTGGATTCAAGAATAGCCCAGAATCTAAGAATTGGAAGGGACCCTCAAGGTTAGCGTGTCCACCCTGCTTCTCAGTTCAGGAATCAAAATTAAAATATCCCTGGAGAGACGCAGGAAACCAAATGACAGTAAATCATCCCTAGAAAGACGGCTGTCCAGCCTCTGTTTAAATACCTCCAAGAAAAGAGAGCCCCCCTCCCCACAACGGGTCTTCTGCCCAACCGCTCTTCCTGCTGGGAAGTTCTTCTATTCGTACAACTTGCTGACCCAGTTGCAGGAAGGGCCTTTTGGACAAGACATCCACCTTTTGCATACAGAAGATTGGCCTAAGAGGTAAAAAATAAGATTGCCATCCTCCAACCCGATGCTCCCATTTTTCTATGTGCAGCAATTTCTGGAGAAGTGAGAGAATATCCAGAGCTACAGTCTGCTTTGTGTTCCAAAATGCGACCGACCCAGCATGCCCAGACCACGAGATTTTTCTGCATGCTGATCAGCTCCACAGATGAAAATCAGCATCACGTACAATTCCTACCGATTCTGTCCTTCGCTTGCAACAGCTGATGATCCTTCCCAAGGCAAAGGCTTTATATAAGGTGTGCCTGCAGGCTGAAATTAATTTATTTTCACTTGTTAGGCAGTTAGGTACTGGCACTAAAGCCAGATTATTGGATATCATTACTAAGGGACTGGTAGACTCTACAGGGAGTCCTCGTTTAGCAACTGCCTTGTTTTGCAACTGTTCACAGTTACGACAGTGATGAAAAAGCAACTTTGCAACCAATCCTTGCCTTAACAACCTTCACAGGTCTGTAAAGCAAAAGAAAGCTGAGGGAAAATCATAAAATTGTGATTTTCCGCTTAGTGGCTGCTTTGATTAATGACCAAGTTGCTGGTCCCAGTTGGGGTCACTAAACGAGGACTCCCAGCTGTACCTGGCATACAGTCTTTTTATTAAGGCTGAGGGGTGATGCCCTGCCAAAACCGGAGTCCTGCAGCCTTCCAGAAAAAGCTGCAAAATAGGCTGCCAATCTCTTCTTTTCGACGACTGTTGCACCAGATGGAAACTTCAGACGCCTGATCATGTTTTAGAGCAGTGTTTCTCAAACATGGCAACTTTAAGAGGTGTGGACTTCAACTCTTGGAATTCTGGGAGTTGAAGTCCACACCTCTTAAAGTTGCCAAGTTTGAGAAACACTGTTTTAGAGCAATGGGAGTGACTTTGCCCTGACCATGATGGAGGCTTGATCCTTGATCCAGCTGCGAAGCAGGGAGCTGCTCCAAAGCACTCCCTCCCTAAGTGCTTCATCAGCAGAAGGTGGAGAGAATAGAAATGGCATAAATGCCCAGGGAAGAGAAAGACTCCTTTGCGGTCTGCTTTTCAAATGCTTCATGATAAGCAGTTGCTCCGTTCCACATAACCAAAAGGCTGCTTAAAGAAGGGCACGCTCTCATCCTGCAGACGGCAACTTTGGGGCTTGGCACATCTTCTTCCCCAGAAAAGCCACCAATTGTGAGCCAGCAGGTGCAATGGTTAAGGTGCTGGACATGCTACCAGAGTGAACTGGCTTGAAACTGACTAAAATGCAGATTGAAATACTTGTCTCTTGGGATCTATGATCAAGCCTTCAGAAGCCATGTTGAGCATTGGGTACCAGTTTGCTTCCTGGTCCAATTCAAGGTGTTGGTTATCACCCTTAAAGCCCTACATGGCATGGGGCCAGGCTACCTGAGGGACCGCCTCACCCCCACGACTTCAACCCGTCCCACCCGATCTCACAGAGAGGGCATGCTCCGGACCCCCTCGGCAAAAGAACTCCGACTAACGGGGTCCAGAAGGCGGGCCTTCTCTGCTGTAGCCCCCGCCCTTTGGAACATCTTGCCCCCAGAGGTGAGACAGGCCCCCTCACTCCCGGCCTTTCGGAGGGATTTGAAGACCTGGCTCTGCCATCTGGCCTGGGGTGGGGAGGGAGGTTGTCAGAAATGGGGTTGACTAGCCCCCTAGAGGCCTAGGGTGGCTTCCATCAGCCTCTTGGATTTTCTTTTCTTTCCATCTGTGTAGATGTGTTTGTCTTTTTATAAATTTTAATCATGTATTTATTGTTTTAACTTGATGTAAACCGCCCAGAGTCCCCCATTGCGGGGAGATGGGCGGGGATAAGTTTATGTATAAATAAAAATAAATAAACGAGCATGTCTGCCGGTAACCCACCAGCAAGAAGGAACTGGCTTCTGATCTTCTTCAAAAGTGCCACCAAGGAGACCAGAACATCTTCCAATATTGCCTTTGAATCAGAAAGAGAGTGGCCTTTATAGGCCAAAGGTTTGGATTCTGGAGCATTGCTGGGAGGCAATGAAGATGTGGGGCAACTTGTGGCCATCTTGGTGCTGTTGAACTCCAGCTTCCAGTATCCCTCACCACAGGCCACACTGGTGGAGGTTGATGGGAGTTATAGCTCAGCAATTTCTGGAGGGCCACAGGTTCTCCCTCTCATGAGCTACTGAGTTGGGCTATAGGTTCACCAAGCCTGGGCTGAAAATACAGCAATACAGACCACCAGATTTGATGAACCAGTTCATCTGGAAGGCTAAATCATAACCCATGGTTTACAAACCATACCAGCTGGATTCATACAACTTGCTTAACTCTGAAGAAACCACATTAAGCTTAGCCAGAACCAAGCAACACCCACCATGGTTCAGAGACTGAGCTATGGTTCACATAACAAGGGGCAAATTGGTTGGCTTTGCAGATAAAGCTAATCCATAAACCACGGCTTATAAATTATGGTTCGCTAGCAGATCTGGGAAGATCTGCTTTTGTTGCTGCTGCTGGTTTCATACATCATGCTATGCCATCATTTGTTTTAATTGTGGTTGGTTAACCAAGCCATAGTGTTCTGGTTCATACATCATGCTAAGCCACAGAGGTAAAAGCAGAGTCTTTTCCAAGTTCAACTTCCAACTATATTAAGACAAAGGAGAGTCAGTTTCTGGCACGCCAATGTAGGAGTCTCAAAAGCAAACTTTTGCAAAAGCATTCCAAAACTATATGCTGTCCAAAGGATGAAAGAACTATGGGTGGAGAAGAGTCAGCTGGGCACCAGCAAGCTTGATGTACCCCCCCCCCATACTTTTTGTTGGTGCAGACGAATCTCCAAAGGTTATCTACAGTGAAGGAATTGTAATTCCAGGAATTAAAATACAGGGGACTCCACTGTATAGATTATCAGCTGTCTGGCATTTCTCCTCTGGGATTTTAGCTGGTTCCTTGCCTTCCAGGTCCATCTACAGTGAGTTCATATTTCAGAATGCAATTGCAGCTTCCATGTGGGTGGGGGGTGGGGGGTGGGGTGCTTCTTTAGAAACATCAATTATGAAAACATCATTTTGTTTTCCATAGACAGGAAAGCTTTGCATGGGGGAAGGAGAATTCAGACAGGTCAGTTTTCCAGGATTCTCTTCTTTGACAAATTACTTTGGATAAGGAAGCAAGGATTCAAGTGAAATCCAATTCTTGTCTGGGTTCTCTGACCTTGAGGGGCCAGTAATAGACAGAAACTCCCTGCGGTCAATTATATTTCATCCATTCTTCTGTTTTGCAGCCAGATGTTTGGGGTGGGAAATGCTGAGGTGGTGCCCAGTGTTTCTGAAGGGAGCTGATGATGACTTGACAGCTTTTCCAGACTTCATCCAATAATTCTGTTCCTGCTTCATGTAAACATGTGGTCACTTTGCAAAAAGAATACAGTAGATGATCTTCCCCACACTGGGGACCTCCAAGCGTGTTGCAGCACACCTGCTATTACACCCCACCAGCCTAGCCCACAGCCAAAGTGGGCCACTGGAGTTAAGCTTTGCTTTAGATGCAGGTTCAGAGAAAAAAGCCATCAAATGGAGGAGCCCTCCACCCACCAGTTGCTCTAGGACTATCTTCATGGTCCAACCTTTATTGGACCAGTCTTGGCAAACCTTCCCTTTGGAAGGACCTGTGTGATGTCAGGCAGTTACCATAGAGACGGGACAGAAGAGGCAACAGGTGCAGAAGCTCCTGCTAGAAGCAAATGCACAAAATCATCTGTTTTCCTAGACAGCTCTCTTGGAAACAAAGCCACCAAAGGCAAGAGGGACAGGAGAGGAGGAGAGCAAGCCACACTGGGGGACGTTTTACCTCCAAATGTAGACTGTTGGCTACTGCTGACTGCTTAGAGGCACAGGATCTGGATACTTGGAAGGAGGGATGAGAAGGCAAAGCAGGCTTGGGATCAGACAGAGACATCAAATGTACTGCTCCACCAAAAGGAGCAAAAGACAAGAGGGGGCCCCTCCCAAAGATGATCAGATCACCTTCAGGAGCCCTGCTAGTGGAAGGCAGGCACTGGGTGCTTCTCTGCACAACCATCAGCCAGTTTAAGACCAGCATCTCTATGTAGAAGCCCTTGTCCGGGTTCAAGGGTAACATCTCTGGCTCTCTCTGGAAGTAATCGATGGAGAAAGGTAGCTTGATCATCTTGGGCTTTGGCGCAAGAAGACTGGTGGGAGATGAATTATTCATTGCCACTGCAGACATTGGCTTCTGTCTGCAGATTTAAGGAGCCATCCATTCAGGAGGAGGAAGAAGGCAAAAAGGGCATCCTGTTTACCAGGGGTCACACTGGCAGGTCAACACAGGGGCCAAAGGAAGGAGAAAGCAGCTTTCTATGTCCTTGCTTGGAAAACATCAGAGACCCTTTTTCACACCAGTATTCTATGATTCAGAATTATTACTCTCTCTAATCTTGACTTCTGGATCATTCTACAGAATGGTTTGGTTTACTTAGCATTTTAAACCATAGTTTGTTTAACAATGGATTGTTGAATATGCCACAATTGTCTGGATTTACACAATACTAAGCTAGAAAGTAATACGCCACCCTTACAATGAGCTAGGTTCACACATTTTACTACGCCATGTATTCATCATACTTTCTCAACCAACAAGAGTTCACATATGAACACACCATACCTTCCTGACCAACAATAGTTGGCTGATTCACATGTAAGACAATGACATAAACCATGAAATACAAACCAGATTGGCTAAATTTAAACATCACACTGACCCCAAAGTCAACAAATCATGATACAGATTAGTATGATGTGGAACTCCAACCAATAGTTGAGTTCAACCATGATTTTTTGACTTTTTAACTACAGTGACATCACACAATGCCAGAAAGAAGCAACATTAGAAGATACAGCATTATTTGTGATTTAGATAGGTAAGCGACTCTCACTAGTTGCTGTAAATACATTCTTGGGGTGGAATGGGGGCTAGAACTTATTCTGAGTTCCACAATCCAGAATTCAGCAGCCCCTCTCAGGGCTGTTTTTAGCCATCCTGCTCTCAGAAGAGTTAAATCAACACTTCAACAGAACCTAAAAAGTAATTTTAACTTCTGTACTCAGAGAGACCTTAACTGGCTCAAGAGAAACATCATTTGCTGAAAATGACTGTTTCTGAATGTTTGGTTCATCTAAACATCACCAGAGTTGTCCAGCCTTTGTAGGAAATTCAAGGAGGAATTTTTCTCTTACTTTCTCTCATCTTGAATTTACCTCTTTGTTGATCCTGTGCTGGTCCACACTTCTAACAACCCCCAAAGATGTTTGCATACTCTCTTCACCCATCCATACTCCCCCCCCACCCGTAAGGTCTTGTAGGGATGTAAATTTACAACAAACGAGGAAGTGATAATTGGCCTTGATGGAACTTCTTGGCAGGTTTCGTTTCAAGAGTTTTGCTGCCAGATGCATGACATGAATTCGAGCTTTGAGGTTTATTTGGGTGTCTTATTTATCACCTACTCTCAACTCATCCTCTGATTCTGCAGATGCCCAGAAGTCCAACTCTGTTTACATGTATCTATCCCTTATTTCTGAATTTTGTTGGGTGAATATAGCTATTGTACATGACATGACAGGAAACTTTGTTCTTGCAGTGATATCTTTCTTTTCTGGACAACCTGAGAGAGGACTCAAAGATTAAGATATCAGAGACCGTTTCCATCATTCACATGGTATGGTCTTCTCATGGACCTACAGACCTCAGAATGCATGTCAGGAAAGGGAGAAAAATCTTCAAAAATTGTAGACCCTGAAATTGGCTTTTCCTGTTCTGAGAATGCTCCAGCTGAATAATTACAAGAGAAGGACTTTGAGAAGTCAGAAGCCAGGCACCTCAGTCCATATAGTTTGGTTGTCACTTTCTGAAAAACTGCCACTGTCTGGTAAGTGCTCCTATCTCTGAAATTCCATCTTTAACTATATTTATGACCTCACCCCGTTCTCAGCAGATTGCCATCAGCATCTAATCAATAATTTATTAAATTAGTAATCAAATGTCAGGATCTGGGAGTAAACTATTAGCTGTAGCCATTAACTTTCTGTAGACAATTTCCAAATCTCGTTCTTCATTACTTCTGTGCTCTTCCCTGCTCACTCCCTGGAACATGGACTTTAGCTGGATCTCTAATTAAGAAAGGAAAAGCAGCTAATGCACCCTCTGGCCTGACACCATTTAAAAGGAAAACACCTGCTCTAGCACTTTGAAACCAGACAGAAAAGCAAGTGCCCTGAATTACAAACAGCAAGGCCTTGCTTCTTGGTTGACAGTTGACTTGCAGATCCCATCTTAATTGATGCTGTGGAGGGAGACTGGAGCGCATGTAAAGCAGCTCAGCTTCCAGATGGGGCTTTTAAAAGAAGATGCTCCCAGATTTCCACAGACTTTTCTCTCCCATCTTTACTGGAGCCTATCACAACAGCACCTGTAACATCAGCTATGATGATCCGCCTGGCGCAAGATGGAGGGACGTTCCTCCAACCTGTTGTAACCAACTCTAGGGAGGATAAAGATATGAACATGCAACATCAGAGACAGTCTCCTTCCAAGTAACAATTGTTGAGGAACCTGCTGGGCACCATTGCTTTCCTGATTCCCCTGAGCATCTGGTTGGTTACGTGAAGAACTGTATGGGTCTGAATGGTGGGTAGCAAGGAACATTGGTGGGATGGTAGCTATCATCTCCACCATGGGGGCTTCTCACTGTAGGAATACAAATGCTGCCCCAGGCAGTTTGGATCTGGGATGCCTCATGTTGGCTCAGCCCCTTCTCCCTTCTGGCGTCTGAGAGCATCCATGTCATTTGTAGTGCAATTTCACTTAGGACACGGTTGGGTTCTTCTCCAGATCCCCATTAGTGGGACAGCAATCCCTTTCTTTCCAGCCAACTTGTATTCTCTGCTCATTCATGAAATAAGATTAGATCATATACATATTTCATCTTCCATTTTTGAATTTAAAATATCAGACCTGCATTTTTAGTCACAGTGGAGGAAGACAATTAAGTTTATGCTTCTTTGGTTAGTTTAGGTGGTTGTACCTTTTCTGAAGGTGAAATTAAATATGAATCAAAGAAGATGGTGTACCTAACTCAGAGGAAAGGCATATGGGGCTGTGCTTCAAGTTCCTTTGACTTTCAGCTCAGGATGAGTCACAGGTATGTGCTCAGCATAAGACAAAGCAATGTTTAGGAGATGTGGAGTGATGAGGAACAACCTCCTCCCCAAAGGGCAACATGGAGTCTATCTGGCTTCCTTCCTTTACAGTATATGAAAAATATGTGCCCAAGTATGTTTCATTTGGGTGCAAATGTTTTTAAATCCAGTGTGAGAGCCTTAAGAGGAGCATCAGGATGAGTTAAGAACCAGTCTGCACATGTAGCTTTTTCCCAAGGTGCACATCTGGTGGTCTCCAGTCACATCTGTTTAACACAAATGAATTCCTATATCATAGTGACATTCCTCTGAAGCACATGTTCACCATGAGATGTAAGTGGGCTTCAGGATACAAGGAGCTGGTTTTTGGTTATTTCATGATGACAGCTCTGCCATGCAAAGCCTGTTTACTGAATATGTCTATATTGGTTATTTACAGATTGCAACTTAATTAACATCTGGAGAGGGACTTGCATTTCCCGCCATCTGTCACTTCTAATGGAACACTATCAAGGGCATCAAACAAATGACTGATTAAGACAAGGCAGGCAGGAAAAATTATACACAGGAAATGTCTGGGGGGCAGGAAATCAAGTCACTGAGGCTGCATCTGCAAGGACTATCTTTTTCATCTGCATTCTCTTTTTACAAAATATCAGATGCTAACAAGGAAAGGGACATGAATTAAATCAAGCTCTGTAGATATCTCTCTGAATCCACTGGTTTCTTTTCCATCGACTACTTCCCTGTGTGGACTGGACCAACATGCTTTATAGTTGAAGGCAGAAACAGATCTACAAGGACCTATGCAAATGCTTGTGACTGAGGACAACTGACAAGTGAATCTTTGGAAGAATACAGGAATTGCATACACCCATCCCACACCATGACAACTTTTAAAGAAAACCCATCCTAGTTGGGTTTGTATGGTCCAAGTTCATTTGAGGGCCCCAGATACATCGGGAACTTCCTTTCAGCATCAGATCTTTAGCTCTCTAATCCAAGACCACCAACAATGTTAGGTTCTTGTATCATGCTAAGCCCTAACACTTCATTTTGGCTCAGTCTGTGATATTGTAAACAATGACGTATAGCTTAGTATGTCAACTAAACCCAGCCAATTGCAGTTTAGTCAATAAACTATGGTTAAACAAGCCATAGTCTTGCAAGGGGTGCTGGTGGTCATCTATAAAGCCCTTCATGGCACAGGGCCTGGATACTTGTGGGACCACCTGTCTCCAATTATCTCTCCTCATCCAACAATATCTGACAGGGTTGGTGTGCTCCAGGTCCCAACAATTATGCAGCAGCATCTTATGGGGCCAAGAGGCACATCTTCCCTGTCACCACATCTGCTCTAGAGAATAACATTTCCCCCAAAATTCAGATGCCCCAACCCTGGCAGCCCTTGGAAAAGCCTTGAAGACCTGGTTTTTCCTCACTGGGCCAGAATGTTATGTGTGAGTACCCTCCAGCACAATGTGTTTTAATTATCTTTGCTGTATTTTTAAATGTCTTCTTCACCCTCTGTTAGCTACCCAGAGTTACATGGCAAGTGGACAACCATATCAACTGAAATAAGAAATAAAGAAATAAATACAGATGGGGGTGAAGCCAGTC
This sequence comes from Python bivittatus, assembly GCF_059951505.1. NCBI lineage: Eukaryota > Metazoa > Chordata > Lepidosauria > Squamata > Pythonidae > Python > Python bivittatus. The sequence goes on along the minus strand of NW_028277042.1, from coordinate 20,370,990 downwards.
ACCGAGCAGCAAATTCTCTCTAGAGTTTCAGACAGGTTTGTCCCAATGCTACTGGAGATAACAGGATGGAGTCAAGAGTTAGCAGAATTCATCTCCTGTCTTACATGTCAAGTGTGTCCTTTAGAAAGATCTTAACCAGGGCACCACGGAAACTAGCACAATCTGAGAGCAAAGGGAAATGTGATTTGCTAAACTCAGAATGGGAATTATTGGCTGGCTGCATCTCTGTTCACAAGCGGTCCCAGAATTCAGCCTCTGTCCCCTTTTCAATTTAAATGCCACTCCATACCTCCAATAATTGTGGTTGCCTTGACAACAAGAAGGCTCTTTCCTGATTAAAATTTTGCCCCGCCCCCATCAATTTGCTTCCGGCGTCCTTTTCTCCACCTTTCTCCTTCATCCTTTAGGCAGTGGTCTTGCCCACTTGGCTACCCCTGGAGAAGTTGGGAGCCTCGATATCATAATTCTTAATCAACAAGGTCAATGGCATGGAAATACCAGCAGTGTATTCTCACCCATCTGGAGGTTACCACCAGGAGAAGAAACTGAAATAGGGGGAGAAACATGTCTACAAGATTGTCACCCAAGTCAAGTATAGGTTCAGATCATTTTCCTCCCAAAGGTCATGGAAAGGAGGTTTTCAGTGTAAAGAACAGCCATGATGGGCCTTTTAAAGAGAGGTAGCATTTACACAGCATCTTACAACATTTTAGGAGCCTAGTCTCTACTATCTCTCTACTTTTTTCCCAACAGGAGAGGAAGTTATGCATTATTGACATCCGTACCTTACTTTCCTCAGCATCTAATGAATAAAGAGGCCGTGACCTAGCATGAAGTGCGAATCAGGTCAAGATCTACTAGCCTGTATCAGTCATATGCTACGTTACCTACTATGTCCTAACTGGCAAGATTCCTGTGCCTGTAATGGCGCAAGTGGGCGATTCAACCAATGTTTTCCTTATCATGAGCAATTCTTTTATTTCTGTTTGTTGCATTTTGAGGTGTGCAGCTTGGGATGTTGGATGAATCTGACATTGGCAGATTCTGAAATAATTTGATCAGAATGTAATCATCTCTTGGCTTTTATGCTTTCCAAATGTTCAAATACAGCTTTTGAGTTGCAAAACAGATCAAAACACCATTTTTAAAAGTTTGAGAGAACAGAGATAGAAAACGTTTCTAAATCTGACCTTATAGCCACTTAAATCTGTACTTATTTTGGTACAATGTTTTTTTTTTCCCAAACAACAGATAACAGTGGAAGCAAAATGGGCTGGACTTCTAGGCCAGTGTTTCTCAACTTCAGCAACTTTAAGATGTGTGGACTTCAACTCCCAGAATTCCCCAGCCAACGTGCTGGAGAAAAAGCAACTTTCCTCAAAGGAGTGCCTGAGGTTGACACACCCCAGAATTCCTGGAGCTGCCATCCCAACGTATTTGGAAGGCACCACATCTATAATCCACCTCTTCTTGGAGTATGCAACAGCACAGATGGAGACCTCCCCTCATTTTATCTTCACGACCACCACCTTGGGTGTATGAATAGAGTCTCTGGTCCGAGCCCAATATCCTAACCACTGAAGAGTCACGATCAGTCAAAAATCTGGTCCCACACTGCAGAATGTTTTGGTCTGGAGAATCATGGTTCGCTAATAAATCTGAGTGTTCTCAGGCAAATATGAATCTGTCCTTTCTTCCGTCACAACACTATAGCACAAGGAGTACAAATATTCTACCTGCAGTGTGTTTCACAGAACCAGCCCATTTTTTCAGGAACCCTTGTCTTGTTTAATTTCTAGAACGTAGCATGCTCACAAAATACAGTTAGATCCACCCAGTGACTTGAGAAATATATGCATTTATTTCATGACAGTATTTCCATGCCAGCAACTCCTGAAAACTCCAAAATCTCCTAGCTAACTGACAAATATCCAGATGTCCCTAGGGCAGCAGAATTGCTCTGATTGCTTCCCACATGGGCTCTGCCCTCTTTTATCATCTGCCAGAGATGCAGAATCCACAAGATAAACTTTTGCTGCCTGGAGATAACACAAAGAGAGAGAGTTCACCACATCCACCAGTAACACCACTCCATCCACGCAAGAAAAGTGTCCCCCCCCCCCGCTTTTTTTGTACTGCCCATCAAAACACTCTTAAAGGCACAAGAATCCATGCCTGCAGAACCCTTTTGTGGGGAGCCTGCCCAGAGAAGAAGGGCTAAAACAAATCAAAATGCTTCAATTCTGGGGTGGTCCCTCTAATCTAAATCTGTGTTTGGCAGCTCTTGCAGACTGTTCCAGTAATTTCCATGAAAGCAGCCCAAATGTATTGAGAGGGTTTGCTGTTGCGTCTTGATGCTGCCTCTGTTTTCTACCCGCAGATGTTGGAGAACAGAGCAAGAAGACAGTTTCTCATGGCTGCAGCTTGATTAGAAAAAGGTCTGTCTGATAAAGGGAACTAGGCATCTGGCCTCATTTAGCCAGGCAGTTGGGGGTGAGGAGAGAAAGTGAGGAGGAGGAGGAGGAGGAGGAGGAGGACGAGGAGGAGGAGGAGGAGGAGGAGGAGGAGGAAAATTCAAGGGTATGCCTTTTCCAAAGCAAGCTTCAGGGCTCCACAGCCCCCGTAAGGAGGGAAGGAAGAAGAGAGTAGAGAAACGCAGAAATATACATGCTCTTGCCAAGTTGCCTGAAAACAAGCAGCTTGGGGGGCTGAAAGTAGCTCTTCTTCTCCTTTAAATTACAGAGAGAGTAGTTTACTGTCTCTGCTTTTTGCATAATAAAAGCGGCAGGAAGAGCAGAAGGAGGAGGAGGAAGAAGAAGAAATTTATGCAGTCCAAAAGCAGCTCTGGAATGACACAACCCATACCAGAAAGCAAGATCTAAATGCATTTGCACCAGACAGATCTTCACCTGGTTTCACCTGAGCCATCCACCTTAAGCACTATATCCAGTCTGGATTGGCTTTTCCAACTTTCCACATTTTTTCAAATTAATCTCCTTCAGAATATACACCTGTGTTATTAAGAAGTTTGTTACTCACAGGGTGTATTATATCAACCATGATTTAGTTCAACTTTCTGGGCTTACATGAAACATGGAACCATAAATCCAGTGCATTGGATGAGTTGGCAGAACACCCCCAACTAAAAGGTGCTTGGCTAGTTTGTGTAAGGCCCATTGATATTTCCTATTTTCATGTTGTTATCCCATTTTTTACCAAAAAAAAAAAATCAAATTGGATGTATATTCACCGAATGCTCCATCTTTGGGAATTAGATCACCATCGCCATCGCCATCGCCATCATCATCATCATCATGCACGCCTACCTATTTCATGGACTTCTGACTACAACTTTCTGCAAATTTCCTAAGGCGTCAAATGCACTGGATTACAAAGGATTCTAGGAGTTTGCAATCCCAAAACATCTGCGGAACACCAGCTTGGGGAAAACTCCTGCAGTTACTGTGAATCAGTTGGCCCTTGAATCACCACACCCCAAAAATGCTGTTAAAGTGAATGGCTTTCCTGCTTTAAACACCCCCCCCCCCGAACTAGCTGATCCTTGCAATGGGCCGCGCCTCTCCTCCTCTGAATCTCTTCCTCCTCCCTGGTGCCACCTGGTCTCTCCTCCCGGGAACCAAACTGGCAGGATTAATAGCTGAGCGCGTGCCATAAGGGAGACAGCCTGAACAGCACTGTCTTTGCCAGGCTGGGCGTGGGGGTGGATGGGGGCTGAGTAGGAAAGACCACAAGAGAGCAGGGAGGAGGAGGAGGAGGATACTCGTCATCCAGTGGTTTAGCCCAGATGGGGGGGGGATCACATTTCTCTCTCTTGCACAGGGCTGGCCCTTTTTCTTTCACCGCCCTGACCTCCTTCTCTGAAAAGGAGCTCCTTGCCAAGAATGATTCACTGGAACCTTCTTCTTCTTCTTCCTGTCTCGCTACCCTGCCGCTCCACTTCTGCCTGCTTCCATCTGGCCTTGTTGTTGAAAAACACCCAAAGAGCGCAGGGACAGAACGTTCTGCACCAAACTGTTCCTTCCCCAGCCATGTTTCCCCATTTCCAGCATCTCCAGCTTTGTGGGACCCCTTAGCAGGGCGGCCCCACCTTCCCCACCACCACCCCCCTCCATACATCATACTATAGACCTCTCGAGGGAACCAGAGAGCAAATCCACAAAGACTGGCAGGGGCACCCGTGAGGTTTTTCTTCCAGACCATGCATGGCTGATGGGCAAACCCTGCAGCACTATTTTTGTATTCTGTAGCAGCGAACGAGGAGGCGGTGACTGGTGCTCTGCACAGGAGCCTCGCAAACAGAGCTGCTTATTGCACCTGGGGGAGGGTGGCGGACGGAAGAACCCCCCGCCCTCCCCAGGGGAGGTGTCAGGTGTCATCTGCCCCCAAGGGAAGGTGTCCTTCAGCAGGTATCTGATCCCCAGCATCTCTGATTGTGGCAGCTTAAGGAATCACATTTCTCAGGGTCTCCTGAAAAACCTAGGCAGGATTTTCCAGCCATCGGCTGGCCTGAGCCTCTTCTTCACCAACCCTTACCAGCATTTATCTCACTATCTCTAGGGTGCCACAAGACCACCACCCCCCGCTCTCTCTCACACACACACACATTGGCTGTGGCAAACTAGCCTTTGCTGCTCCCACACTAAGGTTTATTTCTTTTTTGGGCAAGACATCCCATGCCCTGACTGAGTGGTTTTGATTTCTGCACTGACAAGCTTCCCTATATTTCTTTCTGCCTGCTGTTTTAATGCATCTCCCCAATAAAAATTACGCTTTCTTTTAGACTCACGGCCGAATTGCTAGAATGGATAAAACCAAAAAAGCACGTTGACCAGCAGCACAACAGAATAGGTTGGGAAAGAAGTCCACGGTCCAGCAGAGACAGACTGGCCCTCTTCCATGCCGAGATCTTTCTAGCACTGATGTAGCCCCGCCGTAGATGCCAGTTTATCTATGTGCCTTTCGTACAATTCTCCATTGCCTCGGGATGGTCTGGGTGGCCAGGCCACCCCAGGAATGGGTCAGAGGAGAAGTGCCTCTGCCAGAAGGAGCAAGACGTGCTTTGTGTTGCTGAAGCACAACTCAGGTGGAATGCTGGAAGGTTCGTTACGGTCTTTCAGTGCTGATGAACAACACTTTGGACATGCTTAGAAGGGACCTTTACCACTGGTTTGCAAGATCCTAGTTCAAAATGAGGTGTGGCTGCATTGATGGAAAGACAGTGGCTAACCCTGGATGCAAGCTACATCCTCAGGAAGAAATCCCTCCTGATTCACATTCACGAACCAAGAAAGTCTATGACTTAGGAATGGGCACTCCTACCCAGAGCCATCAGCTGTGTCCACCCCTTTCACTGCCTGCACTAATGGTCACTCCCACTACCCTCTAAAATAGATCAAGGTGGGATGCATGTCCCACTGTTTTTCCTTAAACATTGTCTCTCTGGAATGACCTCAGCTGGGTCTCAGAGGGATCCTGCCCTAACTGGAGCACAAGAAACTTTTCTGTGTGTTACCGTTAGCTGTAAACGGACCCCGCTCTCTCAATCATTCAGCCCAGATGTCTAAAATGAGGAGAGATCCAAATATGGATTCCCGTTAATCCAAGTTGTGTGGTGGCCAGCTAAGATTATGCACTAGTGAGTGGAATCTGTTTTGCACATGGAATGGCACAGAGATGTGAATAAATAAGTTACAGAGAGAGGAAGACACCCCACTATTTTCTTACATTACTTATTCACACATCCAAAGGCTTTGACAACTGTCATGCATGATAATATTGCTATTAACGCCACCACCTGTTAAGTGCTAACAGAAACTCTTCTCTCCAAACCAGGAGTATTCAATCGTCCATCTGTAAGCCATGCATGGCTATTCCGCCTCCCTAAATTCACATCCATGATTGTATCACTGAAATGTTGTAGACAGCACAATTTCCCACTGATTTGGGACAAGAAATTAAATAGTGGTGCTAAATCTACAGTAGGACCTGCACTCTAAATCACCTACAAGCTTTTTCAAAAAAATGGAGATGGGATCCTGCCTCCTTTATATCGCTCATCTGCTCCCTGAGGTCTTCAGCCACTGAGGGGGGAAGCACAGCCCAGGTTTCTCCAGGCAGCATCTCCAAGCAAATGCAAGAGATGGATCATGGATGATCTCAACCCAAGGTAGTCTCCTGGATTCTTCTAAGCAATCCATTCCCTACTGGGTTCATTATGCTAAGGAACAGAATCGCCCAGGAAGTGGCTAGCATGCCTGATTCCTGCTCTGTAGAATTTGATCCGTTGCACCATTAAAAAACACCAAAGGTAAAACCCACCCTTGGTTTTTAGTTGATTGGGGTGGCAAGCAGAAGGATACACCCAGCAGGACGTTTTAAAACAGACAGCAACTGTATCAAGGGAAAAGAAGCCCGCCCAGCAAATTGCTCCTGGACTGTGATGAATTCCAAGATGAGGTCTAGTTGGTACCACTCAAGGAACTGCTGCTGTTTCCTTGTTCATGCTCCATCTTCTAGCTAAGGAGGAGGAATGCTGTTACAATATGGCTGCTGAATTTCATATCTGAGTTCAGTCTGCAATAGACTGTTACAGAGGGCGAGGAAGCTACTGGTTGCACAGTGAACAACGCAGCAGAAAATCTCCAGGAAACAACAGGGAGGCATGGAGAATCTCTCCATTTGGGTGTCCTCTCCCTTTCCACCCCGTCTTCATTTCACCGGAGAAAGATACACAAGGCAGGGAGCTTTTAAAATAGTCTCTTTAGCAGCCATTACTCATCTGGCACCCTCCAGGTGCACTCAGCCACAACTCCCATTGCTTTCCCCAATGTGGGAACCCATGTTTCATTGAGAGTGGCTGCAGGTTCTGGTTAGAGATGGATTCCATGTTTGGAAAACTTGAACCATACTGCTCTAGGGCATCCTACAGTGTACACATTTTAAGCTTGTCCAGGATGAAGTGGAGAAAAAGAAGGAACGAAGAGACATTTCAGAGCAAGGACACCATTTTTTTCCCTAAAAATCTCATTCAATCCACAATATCCCTGTAATTAAACAAAAGGAGTAAAACTGGGTCAGTTTAATGCAGGCATAGGATGACGATGACGACGATGATGATGATGATGATGATGATGATGATGATGATGATGATGATGATGATGATGGAAGTTATCAGAAAGGCTCTATCTGGGAAGAAACTATTTCTGCCTTCCTAGGCCATGCAGGTGATGTTTTTAATTTTTTCAGTAACTCCTTGTTCTGGCAGTGAGGAGCTGTGGTCTAAACAGGAGCCAGAATTCACAGTCATAATCAAAGACCCTTCTGAACTCAAGCTGGAGCAGAACAGTTATGACTTCCCTCTAGAATGAAATAAAGGGGGCGTTCTTAGCTTTACCCCAAGGTACAGAATACTGCTATCCATTCTAGACAAGGAATTGTTGGGGTAGAAAGAGAGGAGGATATAAATTGAATTAGTCTGAGTCTTAATCTGAGTCTTAGTCTTAGTGCGGGAAGAAGCCTTCTCTACATTCATTCTCTGGTTGAGAAGAATATTTCAAATTACCACTGCCATACTTGGAATCAATCTGTAAACGCATGTCTAGATAGCTGTTATGTCTATGATATAGTTTTTTGATATACCAGAAAAAAGGTGATGTGACTTCCATCTCACACGTTTAGAGGGACTGCACTAAGGTAAATTATGCACTGAGATATGTTGGACTGACCCAATGTCTCAGAGTGAATATTATGGCAATGTTCAATCTCAGCCAGCACTGCCATTCCAAACCGAAACTCTACACTGCTTTCATCTACAGCCTTCTCCAACTCACTGGAAGCATAGCTCCCCCAGTTCTCAGCGAGCGCTACCCCCAGGGGTTGCAATCTCAGATCCTATGGAGGATGCAGAATCTCAAGGGCCTCCCTCTGGATCCCAAACTCACTCCTTCAACGATAGTCACCGTAAGAATGCGAGTCTCCTCCTCCTGGCTGGTCAACCCCACAAAGCCATGGCCAGAGACCTACCTGGAAGCTGCAATCTCCGCTTTCTGCTTGGCGATGGTGGCCGCACGCTCGGCTGCCTCAATGGCACGGTCCACCTTCTCGCGGATCTTGCTCGCCCTCAAGGGGATGAGGTTCTTCCGTTTGCCACTCACAAGAATGTTCTGCTTATACTTCCCCTCTTCCTTCGTGCCGTCGGGGAAAGTCATGCAACCGTAGCCATGGCGCTTGTTGGTGGCCCATTCTCCTTCGTACTTGAGCCCATCGGAGCGCTGGCTGATGCCGAAGCCCGACCTCTTGTCATTCTTCCACTCGCCCAAGTAAATCTCCGTGGTGGTTGCGTCGATGTCATCCTCGATGACGGAGATCTCGGTCTCAGCTTCACCCAGGCTGATGGTGGAGTTGATATCACTGGCGGTGGAACTCACAGTACTCATGCCCGCCTCGCTCCGGAATGAGCTCTGCTTGCTCCGCTGGCTGGCTAACGAGCTCTTGGATTCAGATTTGCGCAACTTGAGCCCGCTCAACAGGGAACGGCGGAAGATACCCTTTTTCTTGCTCTTAAGAATCTCTGCATCACTGTGAGCCATCAGGACAAACCCCCCCCTGGAGACGGCGGGGCTTCCTGCCATGGCAGGGGACGCATCAGGGTGCAACGCTGTGCCATTGGTGTGTTCACTGCGCAAAGAGTTGATCGATGTTCTTAGTGGTGACCGAATAACTGCAGCCATGCCGTATGGGACACTCTGCCGAACACCGTAGCCCTGACGCATCCCTCCAGCCCACTGGCCCTGGTACGTGCCTGTGAGCAAAGGGCGAGAAAGGAAAGGAAACGGAGTTAGCAGACGGGTCACAACAAAGCCTTCTGAGCCACACCATCCAACATGGCATAGCTCTTCCACGTGCATGGGCACACACACACATACACAAACTTCAGGACATTCCATTAACATTTGAATTTGTGATATGGTTTAAAAGCTGCTGCCTTTTCTGCAGCTGTGGGGAAGAATTTTGCTCAAACTCCCATTGCTGGAAGCGGCTGAGATTCTTCTTGCAAGTTGGGAGTGGGGGAGGGCAACTGTGCTCAGCAAGCAAAGCCAAAATAATTTGCCACCAGAATGTGGGATGAAGCTCTTGACAGGCGGCTGTGGGTGGGCGAGAGGGGGATTGTGCCAGGGCTCGGTTGCTGAAAACCCAAAACACTGCAGAGCAGTTCCTGGTTGATCCAGGAGAGGTCAGAACTCTGCACCTCGTAGCATTTGCTTACCACCCATCTCTTTAGAAGTTATTCATCATATTTACATCCTGTTCTTCTCCAAGGAGCGCCTCAGCCCAGCTTACATATATATTTTCGGCAGTCTTCCAGCTAATTCTGGATCAAGCCATGACTTTCTTGGGTCAGGATTCATGTAATCAGCTCTGACTGCAGCACAGGAGGCTGGTTTTCACCATGCCCTCTCCCTTTGGGTGAAGGGTCAATGAGGGCTCAAATTTAGTGCTGCAAAATCAGTGGTCGAGCTTATGCCGAGAAGGATGAACCCAAACCAGCAGCTGCAAAGTTCTGGAAGGTGACTTTTGGTTCATTCAATCTCCTGGCTCATTGGCCCATACTGCTTAACTCTACCCCAACCCATTGACACACTTATCCTGCCACTGCTTTCTCCTCTCTTCCTGAAACCTGAGCAAGACCCACCAACTCTAAAATGTCCTTACCAAGCTTTTGCTCATCCCATTTGCACTTCCTTCCTTACCCACAACTATCAAAGGGGCCATGACCTGTCCTTTTTCTCTCTCGGACGCTCTGATAATGATACAGAAATCTATGGGAAAAAGAGGAGGGGGCGTGGTATGGAGGCCTACGCCAGACTCAGCTGCATTGCTGGACCAAAAGAAAAATGGTGCACTGGAGTTCAAGAAGCTGGAGGTCCATCACCAGAAAGAAACTGTACATCTTCAAATTAAGTGTATCATATTTCAACTAGCAAACAGTTATTATTCTCTTCCACCCCCAAACAGCTCTACAAACATGAACACATTCAAAGGTTCCACGCAGCCCTACACGCATGCCAGAAGGGTGTACACCTGTTGAATCTCTCCATCGAATCGCAGGTGAAAACATACAGCTTTGCAAGGGAGAGACAAAGAAAATAAAAATAATGCAGACTTGATTTTAGAAAATGAAAATCAGGGAGTGCAATTCCTCTATCTTCTACACTTCTCGGGAGATGCCGTATTTTGTTCCCTCACTCAGGATAGGGAATCCACAGATTTTTTTTTTTTTTCTTAATTGTTGCATTCCGGCATTTCCTATGCTATTCGTTTTTGTGCTGTTTTTAAAATCTGGGATGTGACTATTTTGTGTACTTGCAAAATGTTAATTGCACTGAGGTCTGGGTAGGTAAATGTCTACTATGACTTGCAGTTACATTTATTTATCAAGGTTGGGCCGAGGCAATGGCAGGCAAGGCTCCGTGGTGCGCCTGCTCATCATCATCCAAATCGAGCTGCCCAAAGGCAGGAAATCCTAAATCATCTCTTCCTATTCCCTGGCAAGTAATAGGAGATTAAATAACAACGTCTGTTGCACTTTCATCGAACCCAAAACCTGCTACCTGATTTGGCAATCTACTTTCCTGAAGGATAAGGCCCTGAGATTGGTAGTTCACTTTCCATAGAAAGAACAATCACAAAGCGGAGATTTGTTTTTTTAAATTGAAAACCTGGCTTTGCCGGTTAAGCTTATTTCTTTCCCTTTACGACTGAGTGAATCTATCATCTATCTATCTATCTATCTATCTATCTATCTATCTATCTATCTATCTATCTATCTATCTATCTATCTACCTACCTACCTACCTACCTACCTACCTACCTATCATCATCTCATTATAACAGAAAGAAGATCTGTGCACATCCCATTGAAAAAAGTTAATAACACAGTATTCCTCTTCCCTTAGTGTGGATGATGAAAGGACAAAAGTTGATTAGTTAAGGGGCAGTTTAGGGATAATCCCCAAATGCTGGCCAGGGAAAAGGCAAACCAAGCTGAGTCTTCAAACAGGAAACTATCAATAGAAGAGAAGGATCAAGCACCAAGCACAGAAGCACCAAGGACTCCACAGGAAGCTATCAATTAGCATTATGAAAGGCCCTTCTTAGATGGAAATGGGACTGTAAGCAGGTGTCAGAAACTGGTTCACTCATCATGCTCGTCATGGTTGCCTCGTCATGATTTGGATGAATAAGTCACAATTAGCTGAGTTCTTACAGTATACTTATTTTAGAATTGGCCATCAATGGTTGGATTTACAAGCATGTTAAGCCCAAAGGAAGCATATCACCTAAGGCTTTATGTGCTGTGCAAATCCTCTCCGTGTGTCAGAAGTACTTAGGGCTCTCAATGGACTTAGGATGACGGGGAGCAATATGTGGCTGTCTCGAGATTCTCGAGTCACGAGTCACGCTCCCAGCAATTCTACAGGAGCAAAGGCAGTGGGGAAAATTCTGGGCCTCCAAGTTGAACAATGTCGGGGAGGGGGGCACTAATACTCCACCCCTAATTCAGAGAAAGTGGATCATACAAAAAAGCATGCCTTCTTCCGAGGGGCTGTTTTTGTTTTGTTTTTTCTTGCAGAAGAAGAGCAGCTGCACATCCCCAATGTTGGATCATCCCTTGGGAATGAGCAAAACCGCACCAACGGGAGCAGCCCTTTTCCATGCCCATACCTGCCCCTGGCAAAGGGTCTGCTGCCCATTTAACCACAGCCTGGACAGGACTTTAGAGAAAGGCCACGCATTAATTATGTGGCTAAGAGCAATGGATGGATAAGTCAAGTGGAGAAGGGAAGAGAGGCGGCAGATGGGCAACTAATGCGCCGAGAGAGAGTTGGTGAGGCATCAAAGACTGATCAAGAACTCTGGGGCGGCTGCCGCCCTTTCCTCCACCCCCCGGAAGGCCGTCTCCCTTGCTGCTCCTGCCCTGTGGGACAGCCTCCCCCCTGAGATCAGGATGGGTTGGGCCCTTCTGGTCTTTTGTCAAATATGAAAGACTTGGAAGTTTCCCTGGGCACTGGAGCCGGGAGGTTAAACTAGCTAACTCAGTTGGTGGGTTGGTGGGTTTTGGCTTCCGTGGGTTGCAAATGGATTGTTTTTAGACCTGAGTATTTGCTGTGTTTGTTGTTATTATTTGTGTTGTTTATTTTGTATGTTATGTTCTTGTTTTGGGGTTCAGTGCTTTGCAGAATCATTGTGTTGAGATGGGGACAATATAAACAAACTGGAGGCTGCTGTTCCTCTCCTCTGCTTTCATCCCAGTAGTATTTTCCTAAAGAAATTGGGTGTCCCAGTTCTGCTTCAGACTGGAATGGCGAAATCTACAGCCACTTTTCCCAACCTGGTGCCTGCTAATTATGTTGGGGCTAAAACTCTCCACACTATGCTAAACCATAAACCATGGTTTGCAAATTGCAATGACTGGGCTCTCAGAAAATGAATGGCCAAATCCAACCTACTGTATGATGGCTTAGCACCATGTGCTGGGTGCTAAGCCACTATTTTAATGAGATTGGTTGGATAAACCAAAATTAGTTATGGGTCACACCCTACGTCGGTGTTTTTCCAACTTGGCAACTTTAAGATGTGTGGACTTCAACTCCCAGAATTCTGGGAGTTGAAGTCCACACATCTTAAAGTTGCCAAGTTTGAAACACACTCCCTACATGAAGTAATACTTTGGTAGATCTGGTTCTGGATGAAAATACTGCATGAACATAACCACTGCGGTATATAAAACATAATTTATGAGGTTTGCGTGGGATGTGAATCTTCAACTTTGACTTGTTCAACAAACCATGGTTAAAGTTTAATACTTTAATGTATGAGCCCAGCCAACATAGAAAACATAGCCACTATAAATAAACAGAGCTACATCCCAACTTGTTTTCTGTGATCACACAATACCATTAGCTGAAATGTGGCTTGCTGGTTGGTGGGTTTGGGTGAGTCCAGCCAGAGGAAAAGCTCTTCTCAGCCTGAGATCCGAGTTCGGCTGCCATTCAGAGCAACTGTTGGGCTCAGTGGTCCAATAGTCTACCCTGGTGCTGCTGTATTCCAGAGTTCCTCAACCTTGGCAACGTTAAGACGGGTAGACTTCAACTCCCAGAATTCCCCAGCCAGCCTTGTTCAAAGTCTGGGAGTTGAAGTCCACCCGTCTTAATGTTGCCAAGGTTGAGGAACCCTGCTGTATTCTCTTCCTGGGTCCTCCATGTATTAAGAGAGCATAATTATGAATCTTTGCAACCAAATTTGGAATAAGTTGCTTCTCTTCTCTTCCCACCCTTCCTGTTCGTTGCTTTGCTTCCATTCCAGGTGATTTGCCACCTGGCCTGGCATAGAAAGGAGGTGGGGGGCATCCTTGGCACCTGCTCCTTTGAAAGAGGCCAGCACACTAAATTCTCTTCCCCCAGAGGCTGCCGGGCTGCAGGCGCCAAGGAGACTCACTCCAAAGGCAGAGGTGTAGGCACAGCTCATCTCTGCCTGAAGTAAGTGGGAGAGAATTAAAGAGAGAATTCAAGGTGAAGAAGGAAGACATGGTGGAAGCAAAGGAGAATACTATCTTGAGGACAGTGGAGAATGCTTCTCCGGGAGGCTGAGCAAGAACTTCAGATGCCTTCATGAACATGGGCTCTCAAAGAAGAAATCATTGGCACCAGGGAGCTGTGACAGCCAGGATCCTGGGCCAGGGCGAGCCCAGAGGGAAAAGAATGCTGGGAAGAAAATGGCAGGGGCCTTTGGCTTGAATCGCTGTTGAGTGTGGAAAGGGAAACACGCACGCCCTGCACCAGAACTTCGATCTGGATTTCTGAGTGGCAAGTCTGGGAATAGGCTGCGTCAGCCTCCAATGGTGGATTGGGAAGCAGGATTTGTTTCAATGAACAGTGGCCATTGAGAAGCTTCTCAGACGTACAGTAGAATACCTTGGCTGAAAAAGAATGGGGTGGGGGGGGACTTGCTGAGAGCTTGCTAGCTGTTGAAAAGCAGAGCTGGTTAAAATACGTACATGCATCCACGCGCTCTCTCTCTCTCTGCCTAGCAAGCAGCATGATATGCTATGAGCCAGGACTCGCCCCCCTCCCCCGTATAGACCCTTTCAGGAAAGAAGAGATGCATAAAATAGCATAGCTGGCCAGGCCCGTCCAGTGAGAATTCAGTCTCTCCTGAACTGTCCCTGGGCTGGTGTGTGTGTGCGCGCGCACTTATCCTCCCTTAATTATTTTTAAACTTGTTTTTGGTCCCACAAACCTTATTGTTCTTCCCACGCTTGCTAATGTTGTGTGTGAGTGTGAATGTTTGTGTGGTGCCATTTAATTACTACCCAAGGACTGACATTCACTCTCAAGCACTGCTAATGGAAGGACAGATGCTTCAGAGGGAGGGAGGGAGGGAGATGGAAAAAAGGAAGGGAGGGAGGGAGGGAGGGAGGGAGGGAGGAAGGAAGGAAGGAAGGAAGGAAGGAAGGAAGGAAGGAAGGAAGGAAGGAAGGAGAAGAGGGAGAAGAAGGGAGGGAGAGATAGCTACCATTTTTGTCCCATGAATCCTGGGAGAAGAGAAGGCCTTTCTGCAACCCTCCTTCATGGGCTTGGAAGCAGGTTCAGGAAAAACTGCTGCTTGGTACAGTCTCCAGCTAAAATGCACACTGCACTTAGAGACAATATTCTTCCAGCATCCTCTTTGTTTGCTGAAACACATGTGTCTTACTGATTTGTACCCTCCAGAGAGCGAGAAAAGGCTTGTTTTCATGAGTTTCCACAAGGGAGAGTAGGGTAGAATCTCACCACATAGACTCTAGGTTTCAGAACATAGAATATGATTTTAAGGCCTATTTGGAGGTTCTTCTGAACTCAGTAAATCACACAATCTGTTTCTGTAGCCCTAGAAGAGTTGCCTATCCTTTTTTGCCACAGCCTGTGAGGATGTGGTTGAATTCATTTACTGGATGGGGATTTTGAGGCTGAAGATGCTATCCTGCCCCTGATTAGCCAGAAAGTTTCTGGTCTGATGGGAGCTGGAATTGATCATCAAGCTGAAGCACACCATGTCGTCCATTGTGAAGTTAAGTGGGATTTGAGTTTGGATTAGGGTTTATTTTCTCTCTCTTTTTCTTTAGCCTGTCTGTCTACCATCCTTCCTTTAGACGAGGCCACCCATTTTTAATTTTATTTCCTGCATGAGGAGACCTGAACAATTGGTCTGAAAGATCTGCTTTGAGAAATGGTCTCACAGCTAATTTGGAAGTTAAGGCCAGGACATCCCGGGAGTTGAAACCCCCCCCATTTGGAAGGTTCACTGGACAACACTGTACATATTGCAAATACGGTATCAGTTCAAATACTGTAAATTACTGCATCGGTTCAAACTACAAGAAATTAGCTTCAGTTCCAAATCAGGAACTGATTTTCTTGAGTGGCCATTTATGGAAGGAAGGGAGGGGCAGCTGACCTGGCCTCACCATCCCCTTCCTGTACACATTGACTGAGCTCGATGGCAAATATTGTTGTGTCTTTGGCAGATCATGATCTCATTGTGCCATCCCAAAAGATATGCCATCATTTGCCCCCATCCACGCACAGGTGCACATGGCTTAAGGCTGGTCACAAATTCTCCCTGCTCAATTGAAGCCAAGTCCTCCTGTAACTTAGGAGGCAGCCTGCACATGGTAACCAAGGCTGGGCAACATGCCATTTTAGAGCATTGGGGGGAGGGTCATTTTTCCCCATCCCTGAAAAGTTGAGCCTGGGAGTCTCAGTGGGGTTGGAGGGCCTTCAAACCAAAGTGATCGTCCTTTGGGTACCTCCTAGCTGCTTGTTATGAACTTGGGTGATTCTTCAGCAACTATCTTCCCCCTGATATAAGAGGCTGAGCAGCAAAAGGATCTTCGCTCTGCTATGGCAGCAGTGTGGGCGATTCAGGCAGGCATCACCAGAATGATTCAAGAGCAGCTGAGGCAGAGCGAGCTGTATCTATGGCAATACTACAGAAGCAGGTTGCTTAGAGGGCACAAAAGCCACAGTGCATGGATTCCCAGGTGCTCCATGTGTGCAAGGGGAATGTGACTGCCACATGGGCCAGCCGTGCCCAAGAATCTCATAGCAGCTCTTGGTGGAAGAAGAAGACTTGGCACCATGCTGCTGAAGCCTAACATTGATTCTCAAATTATTTTTGTAGTTCTTTCTGGTAATAATCATAAACTTACATAGTAGGTGACTACATGGGAAAATTCTGATTTTCCCCCAGGCTTGGGGCCACTCATTCCTTGTTGAGTGCAACATGCTAGTACTGTTCCCAGTTGCAAAATGAACTAGGTCCATTCTGAGAGCAGGATCAGGGCTACAAATTGTAAGTTGGATGCTCAAGTGTGCAGAATGCTGAAAGCTCCTTAATCTGTTGAACTAATTAATTCTAATATGCTTCCTGTACAAAGTACGCTAGAATCTGCCTAATTTTCTCTCTCTCTCTCTCCCTTTCTCTTTGCTAATCATCAAATTCAGTAATCCTCATCATAAACTCTATGATCTTGCCCCATTTCTCGGTTAAACTAAGCTCTTAATCTCTGTAGAAGCCTCAAAATACAGGCAGGAATGGCTAGACAGAGTGCTTCTTGCATACCATTCTTTTCCAAACAATCGTACAACTTCCAATATCATCTACGCCAGTGTTTCTCAACCTTGGCTACTTTTGGAGGGGTGGACTTCAACTCCCAGAATTCTGGGAGTTGAAGTCCACCCCTCTTAAAGTGGCCAAAGCTGAAAAACGCTGGTCTACCCTAAAAACTTGCATTGGCTTTACAGTACTGCTGCCCACCCGGAAATGGTAGCGGAGAGGTAAGAAACTTCCTTAGATAAAACTGGCAGTTTTTTTGCCAGGCCTTCCCAGTATGGTGCTGGAAAGCTTTCGATGCTGTCCGCCAACCACCCTAGAAATAGCTACCAAACCACAATATTTGAACGTAATTAGGGAAAAAATTAGATTCAAGGGCAATCTTGTTATCATTTTAATTAAACTGACATTAACTTAATTTTAATCAAATTTAATTTTTTTCCCAGCCCAACCTCAGCCGTTGGGACCCCACTTCCCATGCCATGTCTCCCCCTGGAAGACTTATCCATGGAATTTACTGCATGCAGAGCGTGAATTCTGCGCCCAAGGGGTGCCTGTTCTCTCTCACCAAACGTTCTGTTCTGAATGAGGGAATATGTGCCCGAGCCCCGACCACATGCCAGTCAGATCACCTGGATTGGATTGGCATCTCAGTATTGCATCATCCAATAGCTGCAAATCAAAGATATGTTTCCAAACTTGGTATGTTCTACTGGCCCACACAGCGGAAAATATCTTGCCTTGTCCATGGAAGCGAGCAAGTAAATGTTCTTAACAGTAAGGAAGAAGACAAAAGAGAAAAAGAACCTCTTTCTCTTATTTATTGAATGATTCTCTTATTTATTGAATGGCCAAAATACATGGTTCCCCTCTCTGGTTCTCTTTCCATACATGCCTGTCTCCTATTTGCTTTTATCTGATACTATTCATACATTTAGATATTATAAATGAGTTCCCATGTTTGGTTGGGATTTGACACACTGGCCGTAACATCTCAGTGCATTCTGTAGGGCAATCATACGGTAATCCTAAATCCTTGTTAAGAGGAATTTAAGCTTGCATGCTTGCTATATTTTAGTGAAGATAGCCTAAAAACAATTTTAGAAGGATATGTGATAACAAGCCATGGTAAATTAAGCACAACAGCATGTTCACACATTGCTACAAACCAGGCCTGAATGACTTGTGATTTTCAGCGCAGTCTTTTATGGCAGCCCACCAGAGATCCCACAAACGGCCTGTTTCATTACCTGCAAAAAAAGCCCTGCATGGACCATTGTAGTTCCCCCACCTCCAGAGGCCAGTGAAGGGTGAAAATAACACCGTGTAGACTACAAGGGATTACAGTACACCTGATACACCTCTCGACATGGATTTGTGACTGTCTTCACAGCTGCCATCTGGATGTGTCATTAGCTGCACATATGATTGAAAACAGAGCCGCTCCCACATCTTGATGCTCTTGAGATGTGTTGAGACTATAACTCCCAGGATTCCCAGGAAGAGTGGATGAAGGCCATGCTGGCTAGGATTCCGGGGAATTGTAGTCCCAACACACCAAACATCCTGGCCTTTACCCACCATTCATTTCAGAAGTGGAGGCTTAAAATAAGCGGAGAAAGTACCGTACAGCCAAAAAAAAAAAAAAAAAAAAGGCTTAGCTGAGGCACACCCTGTCAGCCGAGCTGTGAGTTGGGTGCTCTCCAAGGTCCTGAGACATCAAAAAGGATTTAAAGGAGAAAGTGAGAAATACTGTAACAAGCCTACTTTTCGAAGATCGTATTGCTGGAAATTCATCTTGTTTTAAATATTCTGGGGAACTGGCTGGGTTAATCTGAATCACTTGCACCAGCCTGACACAATTACTACAGTCTTGTTTTATCATTTCCAGGAGTGGGGCTTTTTTGATATTGTTCGGGGAGCTATGCTTGGATTTCCAAATATAAAGCAGCTAAAATAGAGATTGTGAGGACACATGAACTGCTTGAAGGCTTTACTGAAAGAAAAAAAAAAGACTGTAATTCTGAGACCTATAAATGGGTACTTGGATACTTCTTCTCTTTCACTTCCTCCCTTATTGTTTGGGCCGCTCCAAAGTTGTGTGTCCTGGAAACATGAAATTTTACTTCTGCTTGATGTAGGCCCACTTTTAAAGAGAGAAATGGCACTGGTGAAAATGCCTAGAAACATGGAACAGGGAGGGGCCACAAAGTCAACCTTTTATCTGCACACGAGGAAGCAGGTCTATGTAACCATCCTGGCTGTTTTGTCCCGAAGGGTCAACGGGAAGAGGGGAGATTAGGAGCATCAAGAATGGACTTGAATGGAAATAAACATCATGAGATCCAGAATTTGGATGGGTTGCCACTGAAGTCCTCCAGAGAGCAGGAAGGACGGGAGGCCTGAGCTTTGTGGCATTGGTGCCCCTGTCAAAACCTACAGTTGCTGCTTCTCTCTTATGCATTTCCAGGATGGTGGTTCATGTTTTTGTTTCTGAAACCTGAATCAAACACAGAGATGAGAGCATCTGTGAATGGGTCATGTACTGAGGCGTATGGCAGCACTGAGGTCAATGCCCAAACATTGGGAATCACTGTATGGGAATTCCAAGGAGGTGAGAACAATAAATGGAAAATTACATACATCTCTGCAACAGGAATTGGCACCCTGTGTGTCATGGGAGGGGAAGAAACCACCTCCCATGGCAACTGGGGAAAACAGAGCTGTTTGGAGCCTTTATTCCAAAAGCAAGTTAAGGGACACAGTACTTCAGTCCCTCGTGGATGTGCCAATAAAGAGAAGGCCTCTGGAAGGTGCTTGCTCGTATGTCTATCTCCTAGACTTTTGAGTTGAGTTCTTCAAGACACGCCAGTTTTTATTTTGATATCACTAAATTCTTAGCACAAGTGGATCTGCTTATTTGACTGATGTCTCTCTGTAGTTTTTAAAAATGGCATATGGTAGATTATTTTTGACATCTCAGAAAGCAACAAGGCTTCCAGCAGATGGGTTGAGGAGCTACAGGAATCTTAATTTCCAGTAGCTGCCTCTTTTTTTATGGCAGCCGGGGAGCCATTCTTTCCCAGTGCAAGGCAATTACCACTCATACATCTGGAATATTATTTTCCAAATGTAGGAGGTTTGCTAAGTCACTGTCAGGAGCCCTTAAGAAGATGCTCTGGGCAAGAGAGACTTGTAATTTCATACTCAGTGGGACCTCTCTTGCACTTTTCAACAGTTCACCTGGGTTATTTTTCCTTATTATCACCATGAGAAAATCAGAGGAGAGATGAGAACTTGAGTGGGACATAAATGTGAGGGTTCTGTACAGCCCCTTTTCTGTGCTGACACCCAGTGGGATAATCAGTACTATTCCATACACTACATGTTCTCAACAAGCTATGTCTCCATGATGTTGGGTAGAATTTTTCCATATTTCCGTAGTCAGTTTTCATCATCAGTCTGGTGTTTGTTTCTCTGATTCTTTCCAGGTCTAAAGCAGGCCACCACATCTAAATTATGGTGGTTCTGCACATTTATTTTTTCTTTTGTCGAATATATGCATTTTTTCTCAGGTTTCATTGGGGATTGCAGCACTGCAGTACTGAACTATCATGTCTGCATGGCTTCTGCGTAAAGGCATGGTTAGGCCAAGAATACTTTCAATCCACCTTCCCTAATCTGGTGCCTGCATTGGAACTAAGATTCCTAGAATCTGCAACCAGCAGGGCTGAAAGGGATTCCAGAAATTGTAGACCCCACATTCCTTCAGGGCACCAAATCGGGGAAGGCAGTGTTAGAGGATTTACCCTGAGTTATTAAATGCAGACTTAGCTTCGGCCCTGATTTCAGAGAAACCTGGGCACTGGGAATGAAGGTTTTGGGGGGAGGAATAGAAGCAATACAAATACAGCAAAACATGTAGAGTGTATCCAGAAAGTTCTGCTTCATTACAAGTTCAGTATACAAAACAGATTCCCAGACAGAGCTACATGCCTTATAAAAATTGAATAAAGTTTGCTC
Organism: Python bivittatus; assembly: GCF_059951505.1. Lineage (NCBI taxonomy): Eukaryota > Metazoa > Chordata > Lepidosauria > Squamata > Pythonidae > Python > Python bivittatus. Next base: position 20,350,293 of record NW_028277042.1, on the reverse strand, counting down.
AGTTCCTGCCCTCCCCTGCTTGCTTCAAATCAGCAAATTCTATTTCACAGAAATAATTTTTCCCCTTCATCTGTTCCTTTCCTGATCTCTTCTCTTTCTCAGTCCTTGAGAGCTGAGGATCTATTCTCTGTCGAACTGCTTTAAAGCAGGCATGCCAGGGAGGGGGAAGCGCAGGGAAAAGGAAGAATTGCATTTGGGAGGCTGATACGTGACATTAAAACCAAAGACCTCTCACTCTGCTGTCTTCCTCCAGGAATCTGGGAAGTAGGCCCAGTGTCTGCACACAGAAAGGTTTAGCATGGGAAACGGCCACTTTACCCGACTCAGGCCATCAGAGAAGAGAGCTGCTCTTTCCACTGGGCGAGACTTTAAAGTTAAATTAGTCCTTACAGTGGTTTTCTCTCTTCGATTGGCCTTTGCTAATTTTGCTTCCGCTTAGTCAGTCCACATCTCCACGTTCCCTCTGCAATAACACCTGAAGTGTTCTTGCCGAAACCAAGAACAGCTGTTCCCATCTGCCTCTAGGTGCTCGGCATGCATCAAGCTACACATTCTCAACATGAAGAATCCTCTATGAATTACAACTGGTTATCAAGTTAACCGTGGACCCATGGAGGGGAATTAAAAGAAGAATGAGGGTTTGCCATACTGTTTCACCCTGGAGAGACATTTAGATGCCTGGACCAGGGACCTCAGCACTGGGGGGTTTTTAGGGCAAGATTCCACCCTCATCGTATTTGCTAATGATCCTGTAGGGTTAGAGTGGTGAATGGAGACCCACACTTTTCCTTCATCAGGGGTCGTCTCATGAGGCAGGAGGTAGACGTTGAACGGTATTAAGAGGAACAGAATGGTAGACATGCAGGTCTGGCCCACAAGACAGAATCCACGGAGTGGTTTTTCCTGAACAAGTCTCATAAAACTGAACAGAGGCCATCTATCATTTCGGGAAATTTTGCATCAGCCCTTTCCAAATGTCCCAGATTCACAGCAGCAATGGGGGACTATTTGTCTTTGGCTCCAGCGATCAAGATGCTTTGGGCCTGCCATATTTCTGATTGCAGTTCCTCTCCATGTGACCTCCTCATTTCCTCCTTCCCCACACACCTCCCCGGCTCCTTCAGAACCATGGTGAACCCTTTCCACACACAAAAGTGCTTCACCAACCCATCTCGTTTATGCCCACATCCGTCCTCAGAGCTGGGCTAGGCAGAGAGCCGGGGATTCTCCTGGCTGAACCAGGACGGTAAGCCAGCTTCTATCCTGCAAACCCTGCTTTGAAAAAGGCCCTTCTTTAAGCCGCCAGCCAAGATCGATCATCAAGATTTAATTCCGGCCCCGGCTGAACTTCAAGGACTAGACTGGGGCAACGCAGGACGGGGGTGTCTCTTCTTTTCAGAAACGTCCCCGGTGAGCAGGAGTGCCGGGAAGGCTGAAATGCGGCTCGGCTCGAGTGCCTCTATCCAGGGAGGAGGAGGAGGAGGAGGAGGAGGAGGTAAACAAGGCTGAGGAAGCCCGCCCCTTACCTGCGTCTGAGTAGGTCTCCGTTCCGTAGCCATCCTGCAGCCCGTTGCTCCAGGTGCCTTCGTATTTCGCCCCGTTGCCGGTGCACTCGCGCACGCCGTAGCGTCCCTTAAAGCCGTGCGTCCATTCGCCTTTGTACACCCACTTCCCCTTGCTCTCCACGCCGATGCCGTGGCGCTTCCCTTGCGCCCAGGTGCCCTGATAGGTGTTCCCGCTCGGCCAGGTGTAGACGCCCAGCACTTCGAAGCCGTGACTCCAGGAGCCCGCATACTCGCCTTGGCCCTTGGGGCCGGTGCAGATGCCGTGGCCGTGCGCCTTGCCGTCCTCCCAGCCGCCACAGTAGGACCCTCCATCGTCAAAATTAAACCTTCCCCCACTGGACATGCATGTAACGCCGCTCGCAAATCCTCAGGAAGGCGGGGGGGAAGCCGCGGAAACAAAAACCGCCCCCTCAAAGAATGCACCAGAGGCGAAGAGCTGAGCGAGCCGCGCTCGGCCGCCTGCACATTCTCTCCAGCGCGGGGAGGGGGAGCGGTTCCGGATCCGTCCTCTCGCCCTACTGCCGGGGCGAAGCGGGCTCCCCTGGGCCCCGGGGGGAAGGCTTTCCGTGGCCGGGAGCGGCAAGTCGGGCCGGTGCGGGGCGCGCCGGCGGGTGTCCTTTCGAACCCCCCCGGGCGAGACCCAGCGAGGGGACGGGCGGCGGGAAAAGGCCGACGGCCAACATATACGATCGATAATTCCCGGATTTGCAGGGAAAAAGGGGAGAGAGAGAGAGAAAGAATGCCACAGACCAGAGCAAAGGGGTCTCAGATCCCCCGCTGCGCCTTCCACCTGCTGCTGCGCGGCTGGCGAGATCGGTCAGCAGGTGCCGGGCCAAAGAGCATTTTGCTAGTTGGGTTTTCACGGGAGAGACTCCAGTGGCAGCAGCAATGCGGTGTCTAGGACTGTCTCGGTCTCGCGCACTCCCCCCCCTCCCCCCCGCTCCTCACATGCATCCACTCTCTCTCCCTCTCTCTCTCTTCCCCCAAAGCACGGTTTCCATTTTCTCCCCGCGCCTCCCGCTGCCTCCCCACCCCGCGGCAAATCTCACTGGCTGAGGCTCTGGCTCGCTGTTTGGGAGAGGTGCCCCATTGTGGCTTTCAGAGATGCCCTTTGGGGAGGGGGGCCGGGCTCCAGCAGGGTGGCAGAAGGAAGCGGTGCCGGCGACGGGAGAGGCTGAAGAGCGACGGGTGGGAAGGGGGCTCCTTTTCTGTAGCTCCAAGCGGGGAGGGGCAAGGATCGCCTCGCATCCTCCCACCCTTCTTCCTCTCTCTGGGCCCCCAACTCACTTCAGTCCCCTCACCCGCTTCGTCTCCCCACTGGATATAAATTTGCTTATTAAGGGGAAGGGAGCCTAGTCTCTCTCTCTCTCCCTCTCTCCTCCCCCCCAGCTCTAGCTTCTTGCATTTAAAGGTACAGGAACTGCACAACGTAGAGTCCCCCCCGCCCCCAAAACAGATCTCTGCCCCTCTTCCCTTCCCTTCCTTAGAGACAGAGGGCTAAAAAATCTCCAAAAATCTCCATCAGGTCAAAGGGATACAGCACCCAGGAGATGATGATGATGATAATAATAATGGAATATTATTATTCCATTAATAATATTAATAATGGAATCTATCAGGCTGCAGCTGGCTGGCATTTCTAAGAGAAAAGTAGCAGGGGATGATTTTTCACATTAATAGCTCAGTCGTAACCGTCCTACTTCCTAAGTGACTTTGATTTTGGAGAATGAGGAAAGCATGCTTAGGACTGCAGTCTTAAGATAAGTGCTGTCGACTGCTTTTTCTTTTTTCTTTTTGGTCCCCCACCAACTCTGGAAGATGTTTAGTATGAAGTCTCCCCATTAAAAAAAAAAAAAAAAAAGAGCAGCAACATTGATCTAGTATCAATTAAAATTGTAGTCCAACTCTTGCTCCAGCTTTCTACACTGCAGGGGTTTTAAGGATAGGAAAACAACCCGCCCTGCAAAATCTGAATATTGTGAAGATCTGAATTTGTCCGCAGCAGCCTCCCTCCAGCTGATTCTCTCCAAGCATCTTGGCATTACAACTCTCATTGGTCACACCGTCTAGGAATTCTGGGAATGGTAGTCCCAACCCAACCCAACCCAGCCCATCCACTCTGTGAGGAAATAGGGTTGGTTTTAAGAGATTCATGGCCACCCAACAATCAGTCAATCAATCAATCTTTTTAGCAATGACAATGCTGTCATTAAAAGCAGGTAGAAAGGACTTGAGTGGGCATTTCCTGAATGGCCATTTTAAGCATTCTGATATTATAGCAAAAGGGTTGGATTTGGTCATTTGCCTCCTGCATCTGCCCCACCGGCAGTCAGAGCAACACAGTAAAATTAAAATGAGTCACTTTTCATTCTTAAAATAACGTCCCGGAGTGTATGGCTTTACCTTTAAATCTCCTGTGTAAATAAAGAATGTTTGCTGAATCAAGGTTTCCTGAGAATTCCTGGCACAAGAGGCATTTTGAAGTGATCAAGCAATCAGGCAGCTTTGATGCAACATTTCTGACTAAGGGACATTTTGGGGGCCCTGAGAAGATCCTTCCTTGCATGGCCTCTCTCCTCTCTGCCTGCTATTTATGATCGATTTGGTTTCTACCAAATGCAAGAGTCTGATGCTGCTTCTTACGCATGCCATATTGTGCTGTGAGTGCATTTTCAGTGCTTGTTTCATCTTTGCCTGCTAGAAAAAAAAACTCTGCATGTGCGTGAGCCTGCACAAGGAACTGGGGCTCTGGCTGGTGTGGGTCTTCCGGGCTGTGTGGCCGTGTTCTGGACACAGCCCGGAAGACCCACACCAGCCATTGTATTCCGGCTGTGAAAGCCTTCGACAATACAACTGGGGCTCTGTTGATCCAATGTGATACCCAGCAGAGGTGGAGGGTCATGTCTAAGAGATGTAGCTCATCCAGAAAACTGTGTCTACCTTCAGGACCAAGCCCACGTGTGCAAAAGCTGTCCTGGGGAACAATGTGGATTAAGGCCAGCTGGGGAATCCTGGGAGTTGAAGTCCACATGTCTTAAAGTTGCCAAGGTTGAGAAACCCTGCTCTAGAAGAAGGCAGCTTCAGAACTGCTCACCAGCGTCTCTAGATACTGCTGGAGAAGACACCCACCGGCAGCCTTGGAGGGCCCCTTGTGGATCGGCTTCCCCATTCTGATGAAATTCTCATAGGGCTTAGAGGAGCTGAAGTCCTGCACATCTGAAGAACATTTTCAAGTGTTCTTGAGAAGAACAAGTCAGGGAAGGCTGGGTTCACCTTCATTTCCTATCTGCTGATATAACATTTACAGTTATTATAGTTTCCAGTTGTTGGAAGTCTAAAAAATAATTATGAAGCCTATTGCTATTTTAAGAAATGTATTATTATGAACTGGACCTGAAACTGTACTTTGCTTCATCCCAAGGAAGACTCAGAAAACCTTCAGTCAAAAAGTCAAAATCACCTTTCATATTTCCAGACTGCAAATTTCACATCTGCCTCTGATGGTGCTCTCGGTCAGGTAGAAGGAATTTGTGGCTTCACTGCATTCTGGGAGAAGAAGCATGACTTCCTGTTTCTTCCAGTAATTTAGGTTTTACTAGACAAGATCATGCAATGTAGAAATCTGCCTCTCTTTTCACACCAACTTCCTCTATTAATCTAATCTGTTGCTCACACAGCAGATTGAGCAATCTTGCAGTTAGAAGACGAACAACAACGTTCCTCAAAACCTTTCTAGTTTCCAGTTGTTGGAAGTTTAAAAATTTAGGGCAGATGGTCTTAAGAGCATCTCTGCTGATGGGGGTGAGGGGAATACACTTTCTCAGGCTAAGAAAGGTCAGGACATGATGAATTGAAAATGGAAATTCTGACACGTGTTTGACTCTAGAACCATTTTGCTAAAAGCTTTAGTAATAGCCAAAAACTGCTTTCTGCTTATTCTTGACAATTGCATGCTCTTTACATGCTTTGTAGTGCACCAATATATAATGTGGGGCCCTCTGTGCATAGGCAGGTTGTGCAATGGGTGCCTGAGATCCAAGCTTTTAATCTTCTTGCTATTGCTATCTGCATAAGTGCTGTAAATTAGCCTAACTTTCTCTGGGTGGAGCTGTACGGGCTTTGCCGGCCACTAACTGTATCTCAGTATGATCTTGGTAGTGTTTATCTTTCCAATTACTGCAAATCTGATCTTCCTTAGCCAGCCAAAACTAGAACTAGTTTCCAATGCATAATCAAGAAACTCAACTGCAGAGAGTTGATCCTGATCAGGGAAAGCACAAGGGCTAGTAAGCTTTGTCAAGTCCCTGAGATCCTATTGCTTCTAGGAGAGCAAAGGGTGCAACTCTTAGTCCCCCATAAGGCTAAAGGAGACTCTCAAACCAATACCAAACTTTGCTGAAAAGGAATAATAATCTCACAGTGTGCATTTTCCACAAAAGGAAGCCTGATGGGGGGGAAAAATAATCCAATGTTCCTCAATAAAATCATTTACTCTGTGGAACATTCTGCTGCTAAGAAGAATCAGTATACTGAGGAGACTGCTACTGTATGTTAAATGGATTATCTTACATATGGAGCTTTCCAAATGCCGTCAGAGAAATTTACTTCTCTATGGATGCTTCATCATTTAAGAGATTTAACTGCAGGCCTAGCTAGGAGATAGGATCAATAACCAATACATATTTCCAGGTAGACTCTTCCAACGCGGAGGATCTGCAAAATTGTAGCATCCGCGTGTCATACTAGGAGCTCCAAATGAAGAGGTGCCATGAACTCAACCAAAGAGGCAACCAGTCCATGCTGAAGACCGACCAGAAGCTACATGGATGACTGGAAGTACAGGAGTTTTTTGTTTAAGTCCAGTTTGGAAGTGAACGTACAACCTAGGAGGTTGTGAGGGGAAATAAACCATTAATGCTAAGTTTCAAACGCTTTGGTGTTGCTAGGCAAGCTCCAATGGCAGAGAGATGATGCACCTAGCCATAAAACATATAACCTGCTAAGAAATCCCAACATCCTCTGAATTTATTTAAGCCATGGGACTTAATATAAAAACATAATCAATTTTTTCTAAGTCATGGCTGAGGTAATCTTTCATCCTCAAATCTCTTTCTTGAAACTCTTAATGCCAACAGGATTGCTGAAAACTGACAGCATTGGGTCAGTTTTCAGGTGGAAAAAATATGAAAACCGAAACCTAAGTTCTAAAATAAGTGTATTACAGTTAAAAAGAAAACTCTCCCCAAAGCAGCCCACCCTAACCCATGAGATGTGGGTTCACCTTTTCATGGCCCTCAGTCCCCCACCTTAAATGCAGTCCTTGCCCATTCAAAGAGTTCCCATCCTTGTCCCAAGGATGCTGAATTGCTGGTTTTATCTTGTTGGCATTTACGCCATGTTATTTTAGGGCTTAAGATGAGAATCATGCAAGCCGTGGTATTGCCTGTGACATTCCATGGAAGCAAAAATTGGACTGTGAAGAAGCAGGATAGGAAGAGTATTGATAGTTTTGAACTTTAGTGTTGGAGGAAGACTCCTGAGAAGACCAGAGACAGCCAAGAAAAGAAACTGATGGATCATCAAACAAATCAACCCAGAATTCTCACTAGAAGCACAAATGACCTGGCTCAAATTATCCTACTTTGGACACATGATGCAAAGACCCAGCTCTCTGGAGAAGGCCCTAATGCTGGGAAGGGTGGAAAGAAAGAGGAGAGGACCACCAGCAGCAAGGTGGATGGATTCAGTTACAGTGGCGATGGGTGTTCGGTTGGAAGACCTCACAGACCAGGTTAGGGACAGATCCCCCTGCAGAAAAATCAGAAAAAGGTCACTAAGAGTCAGCATGGGCTTGATAGCACATCAATCAATTTTAGGGCTTACTGTGATCTGCTTCGGCTGGAGATTATTGTGGAAAAGTAGCATATCAATAAAATTAGCTAGCTACTTGGAAAGAAATGCCTAAATAATTTTGGCCACTGAGTAGATTGCAAATATTCTTTTTTGCTTTCCCTCCAAGTAGTATCTTGATCAAAGGTGAAGGACTTACGCACTTCTTTCTTTGAGCCACTTGATGACTACCTGACTAGAGAATTTTCCTCCTGCAGTTTTCCCCCTGCCAGTAGCAGGGAGGCCAATGTTCAGAGAGACTACCCAACATAGAGTCACTGAAAACGGTCCAGAAGCCGTGAATTCGAACTCACTGGAGGTTTGGTAAACCTCCTGTTTGAGATTGCAGCATAGAGGGAGGTGAGCTGAGAAGTACCTGAGAAGCCCCATTTCAGCTCATCCACCATTCAGCTTATTTCTGTGGGTACCAACTTAATGTTTGGGGTTGTGCATGTCTCTTGTGCATGAGAAACCACAGAATTGCAGAGCAGAGAAGGCACTTCCCAGGGCATAGAGAAGCTGCATTCTCACACATTCATTGCATAAATATGATGTGGGGTTTTTGTTTGTGAGTGAACAGATGGAGAAGTGGAGCTGTGCCTTCTGCTAACAACTGTAACGGTAGATCGATGCCTTGGTTCCAAAAGAAGTTTCTCATCTACCATATGATATCCGGATGAGGTACTGAATACAATCAGCACTGGGGGAAGGAAAAGTAAGGAATGTGCTGCAAGTCAGGAAGAATTAGAAAAATACAAGTTCGCCATCCTAGATGGGCTTATCAGAAAGTAGAACCTACTCAACGATGTTCGGCTATGAAGATCTTTATGATATAGCTTTTGTAGCAGAAAAGGTAACACCATCACCCTAGGTAATTCATGAGCAGGATACATTTCAGGGCAGGCCTTGAAATGGTCAGAGTCCCACATCCTGCAAATCTCCTTGAACATTTTTTGAGAAGCAGCAGCAGGTGCAGCATTTAAGAACAGCAAAGCTGACACCCCAAATTGATGCTACTTGTTGGAATTTGGCATCCTTTCTGCAGTTCTGCCCTGCAGATGCCTCCGTGTTTGCGTTCCATTTAATTGTTCTGATCCTTCTGCAGGTTGGGAGGCCAACATGTAGCTTCGGGAACCAGAGTGGGCCAAGAGTCTCTTCAGAGCTACAGATGCCTCTCCGCATCACCCAGTTCCAAGCTTTCCTTATTCTTCTTGCTTTTAGGAGCAAGAACTAAAATAGAAGTGTTTAAAAAGGAATGGACTTGCTACAAGCATGGTGTGAGTCATTCCCACATTGCCGGTAGGTCACTATGAGTGTGAGGAGGGGGCAGGGGCAAGCTGATTAGCTGAACTGAGGTTGGGTTTCACCCAAATTTAGCAAGAAAGGGGAAAAAAAGTAAAGATTGTCCATCTTTTATGTTCTTAGACAATGGGTTGTTTTCACTTTCTGATTAGGATGATCCAAATAGACTATTAAATCCTGGACATCATGCTCTTGTGGGAACCTGAGGCCTGGATTCCAAAATCCAGTCTTTGCTAAGAAGTACCAGGAATAATATTTTATGGTTTATGATAAGGAAATGCTAGAGGCTTATATGGAGACGTGTTTTTGAAACATAGGTGTCTCTGAAATAGAGAACAACTTTCACCCATCTTACACCACAACTGCAAACACTGCTCTGAACTCCTTGGTGTTCCTATCTACCCAAGCCTCCACTCTTTCTCCGATTCTCTCTCCTTGGGCTCTCCAAACTGTAAAATTAGCTTGAAGCCATTTCTTGTCCCCTTGCACTAGCTAGCAGGTTACTTAACATGCTTTCCCCAAGCTGGTCCCCTCCGGTTATGTTGAATCCCAACTCCCACCTCTATGAAGTCACATTCAGGAGCCATTAGGCTGAGGGGAGGGTGCACTAGCCGACTTTCTCCCAAGATATTGTTCCCCAGCAAAAGGTCAGGTGGTAGCTTAAATATAACAAATATATTACAGCAGCTACTGCAGTAAGTATGGCCCTGGGAAGATGACCAGCCAACAATCTGGAGAAGAGATTGGCCAGGGTGATCAGCCTGCTCCAGGGTTCATGTCTCCATTACAAGTAATAAGAAAGAAACAGATGGTCATCTCACGTGGCCAGGTAGAGATTAATCCAGTGTTTCTCAACCTTGACATCTTTAAGATGAGTGGACTTCAACTCCCAGAATTCCTCAGCCAGCACAGCTGGCTGGGAATTCTGAAAGTTGAAGTCCACCCATCTTAAAGTTGCCAAGGTTGAGAAGCACTGGATTAATATATAGACAACCTTGCTGGTTTCAGAAGGGGTGGGTACAACCACCCCTTTGTAACTTTTCTAGTTTTCTTCTAAATTCAGGGTAGGACCCCACTCCAAAAGTGGGTTGTACAGTCCCATGCCCAAATATTGCCGCACTTCCACATGGGCGACTGCCTGCAAGATACAAATCCCGTTCTCATCCCCTCAGACTGTTCTTGTAGGCCAAGAGCAGACAGTCTGGAGGGGGGAGTAGGAACCCCAACCCCAAAGGTTTAAAGAGAAAAAGGCCAGCCCTACACTTAATGCAGGGACACTGGGTTCAGGACCCTTGGCACTGCTGCAGGATTCCTGTGGGTGATTCATTCGACTGCCTGCTAGAGTTACCACTAGAGTTTTCCTGCCATCTGATACATTTCATGACAGGCGAGACTTCAACAGGTGAGGATACAGGTGCAGAGAGAGTGCGGCAGGCTTCACCCATTCATATTCCGCACGTCCCACAGTTATTCAAAACACATGAGAGTTCTTCCTTGTAAGGATGGTACCAGTTACCTTACCAACTGTCTCTGGTATAAGATAATCTTCCCCAATGAGTCCTCCTTCAGTTGTGCAGGGACCACTCCCAGCTATCATGGCCAGTGGCTGCCTGGAAATTCTGTGGTCCCAAACCTTCTGGAATACACCATTGAGGAACAGTGGCATATGATTTCTATAGAAACCATGTTTTGCAGAACTTTTGCTAATACGTTATGGTTGCACGTACTGTAGAGTCACACACATCATGAAGTTTACACTCCATGAGTCCCCAAGAGGCTCTCCTGGACCCCTCTTTTAGGGTCAAAGGCATCCCTGACATGGTGTTACCCCTCCCCCCATACAATTATTTATAAGTTCAAGGATAAAGCTGAATGCTCTTTATGAATTATATTGTTGTCTGGCCTCTGGTTAAGGCCTTTGTAGGGGGCACAATAAACAGAACTAGGCTGCGGTCCAACAGAGGACTGCACTTAACTCTTCTGGGGATGCTGGTAATTATTCCAGATTAAGAGTAGTGTTTTGTAAGAAGCACCTTGCAGCTGAAGGAGCCAGGCTCCCCCACATGGAAGGAGAGTGCCATTGCAAGCCCTCTAAGATTTACCTTCAGCATTTCTATCCCACGTTCCTCCTACCTGCAGAGTAGTAACTCCCAGAGAGGCAAGTTTACGTCCTGGGCCCACGCCACATACAGAGTGACTACTGAGGCACTCTTGGAATCAGGAGTTCATCCAGGCGCTGCCGCCTCCCTCCCAACGGTTTGGTTTGCAACACCAAGAGGCCTCAGCCAGTCCGCCAGGCTCCCAGTTGTGCTTCTTCCCATTGCAACTGACAGAAGGGGGCAGCATCTCTGAGCCAGGAGAGCAGCCTTACCTGTGGAAGCCACTGGCACATTTCTAGGCCGCACATCACGGATGGGATGGTTTTTAACTACTGCCACTTTGAAAGCGCTACTGAAAGTCCTAGTAGACCAGTGTTGTCCAAACTTGGCCACTTGCTGGCTGGGGAATTCTGGGAGTTGAAGTCCACTCATCTTAAAGTGGCCAAGTTTGGACAACACTGTAGTAGACGGTTAACGTCGTGAAACAAACATCCACCATCCACTGTCCCAGGAACCTCCCCCCACGCCCCAGCAGTGCTGATAAATGGGAGCCAGCCCCACACGCCTTGCCTGCTGCTCACCTCCGCGCTAAGCCACAAGGTCAACGGTTTGGGTTGGATTGATGCAGAGAGGGAGGGAAAGGCAGAACTGGGTTGGAAAAGGGGTCGAAGCTGGCAAGGGTGCGCTTAAGAATGTTTTCAACATGCTGCCCCCTCTCGAGATTCCAGCGACACCAGAGAAAGACGTCTCACGTGATGCGCTGAGCGCAGGGAAGCAAGCCAGCGCACTGTGTTTAGAATGGCTGTAACAGCTGCATTGTACACTCCTGAGCACCAGCCAAGAATGCACCACTCCTGAGAATATATGCAAATCCTAGGAAGATATTTATGGTTATTGTTGTTACAGTTAATAGAGCTCCACAGCTGCCTAACGGGGGGAAAAAATTCAACTTCCTGAACTCAGACCTCAGTTGGTGGAAGCGAGCCCACTGCTTCTGAAGCACACGGGTTGGTTTTAAATCTCCCTGAACAAAATTGTTGGAATAGCTTTAGAATCCCCGTTTCCATGGCAGCAACCAATTGTGTTTGTCCAGTGTTATAAATACCTTCTTGACCTATTGGTGCTATTAGCAACGTGGGCCCCCCTGAAAAAGGCGCCTGTGGGAACAAAGAAGGGAATGTGGCAATGCTGGGCAGAAGGGTGGGAACAGTCAGACTGAAGGCTTCTTGTTCCAGTTGGGAGCTCGCTGAGACATAACATGGTATTTGACAAGACGTTGTCTTGTGAAGAGTTTTATTCGTTTATAGGAAATGGTGTTATGACACATACACCAAATCTTGTTGGAATCTGAAGCCATCGTGCTACTGATGGGGGCTAAGTCCCATCCTGGAGCTGTCACGTGTGTGTACGTTTGGAAAGTTTGCCTGCTAAAACCACTCAAACTACAATGTCTGTATATCTGCTCAAGTCCGTTACAATCCTTAACAATCTGCAAGGCTAGAATGTGAGTTGCTTGGTTTGAGCATAACGCGTTGTTTGCAGGCTGCAACGCACCATGTCATGTGAACCCAGGCAAATGTGGTTTATTTAACCATCTAAGGTTAAACAGATCTTGGTTTAGTGGGTTGGGCGAACCCAGCTGCCCCTTTGGTTTCAGAATGAGGAGGTGGCAGGTAAGCGGATCCTCCTCGGTAAGAGGTAAACATCTAGAAAGAGAGGAACCAGTTGCCGTGGAGGAAACACCTCTGCTCCTAAAGCCAGCCCTTCAGATTTTGGAAGGGTGGAATAGACACTGAAACGCCACTACCACCCACCAAAGGTGGTGGTGCATAGTAGGCAAGCTTGATTAGGCTGCGATGAATCCTTCCACCTCACAAACAAGATAATTCTGGTTAACAAGTGCTGGGGGAATTAATTGTTGTTGTTGTTTTTTTTAAGAAGAAGGATAGCTCTAGTTCAACCATCTGCTGGATCATAGCTAGAAAGTGCTGAGCAACAATGCCTGGATGCACACGCGGTTTTCTTTTTTGTGGAATGGCATGTTGTGTAGGCCAGCCATTATGATTTTTAACTGTGCTTTAAAACAGAGATGGGCAACCTACAATCCCCTTTTGGGGGCCCTTAGAACCCCCCGTTCTCATCACAGTTGTTGAAATCTGTGTTTCCCACCCTTTTGCAATGGAAAATGTACAATATGGAGACTGTGGTGTTGCAACTAAAATAGCCACATCGCAATTAAAAAAACAAAGACTCTTCAAATTCCACCCAAACTTTTAGCTCTATCCGCAGGTGTAATGCACCCCACTCATTTTGCGATCCTTCGCCTCCCATGTGCAAAATACGAAGTATGGCCCTTGGCCTCCAACGGGTTGCCTACTGCTATTGTGAATCCAGCCAATGGAGGCTTATTCCACAAGCATCACAAAATTGTCAGTTAGTGCAGCGCATGAAGTCAGACAATGTCTGATAAAGAATCAATGTTTTGTTTTACATTTTTTTTATTGCCCAACGTCAGAATTGGGAAATTGTTATATTCTTCTAAAAGAACTCCATAGCACCAAAACACTTAATGGCTGACTTCCCAGTTCTGATGTGAAAGCACTCCAACCGGACTTTTTCAACCCTGCTGCAGACCAAACCTTTTCACTGCAACGTGGGAAAACAAAATGTGAGCATCTGGCATCAAAACTGCTTCAAGAGGCGTTTGGATTTGTTCCACTACCCCAAAGGAAACGGATTCTTCAAACTATGTCATGCTGTGCAATCACAGGCTTTCTCCCTGGGATGTACCCTCTACTAAGCATGCTTAGCTTTGCAGCCTCAATTTATCGTTCGAGATGCACTCAGTTATTTTCAGAACGCAATGACTGAATTGTCTCACCAGGTTTTTATAACTGAAATTTTCAGATACTTAATTCACACCTAAGTAATCAGCAATGTCTCATTATTTTTATCCAGTAATAACAGGTTGCCAGACTGGAATAGTGGAGTCTAAATGAAGATTTGTACAACCAAGTCAGAAAACCTTTTGCAGATGTATGACTGCTTCATTCATCATATTTTGTAATGATGTATCACCATCTCAGCCACGTTCATATGTGGATTTTAGTGGGAATTAGCTATTTTGCTCTATCTGTCCACCTTACTTTTTATTTAAGCCCTTGTTTGCTCCTCTAGCGTTTTCTTCCAAGTATGGGCAGACTTTTTGTTTCGTCTTCTCCCATCCTATTCATGGACAAGGGAGGAAAAATATGTACTGTAGCATAATGTGATCGCTGAAATAGCCACTAGAGGACACTCACATACATGTGTACAGATTTAGATAGCACCACAACCTCTTGTTTATGATATTAACTGCATCCGAGATAATGAAATGCAAACGCCTGGCCAAGGTCAGACTGAGACTTTCTAATTCAGCATCCTGTTTTCCACAGTAGCCAAATAGGAAGATGGAAAACAGACATCCACAGCCAACATCCTGATGTTCTGGAACTACAACTCCCAGAATCACCAACCAGCTCTCATAAATCCTCATTACTGTATTGCCGATTAAGAGCCCAATCAGGCAGGACGCATGTAAGCAGCAGCATTCTTTGCCAATGTCTTGTTTTAATCCACCCACTGAACTAGGCTTTAGTTTGTTTTAAACCCCATTTGTGGAAGAAACCCTCAATAGTGGTTTACCCACCAGATTATGACTTGGTGGAATGCGTGAACTCAGTTCTGATCTGGGCCAGCTGAGTGATTTAAAGCATCCTTATCTCTGTGGACTCACAGAGGCTGATTGGATTATCTAAGAGCGTAAGAATTCCTGGGAATGCATCACTTCTCTTGACTGTTGAAAAGAACCAAACCTTTCTCCTCTTTCGTTTTATAAGATAAAATGTCCGCCAAATGTACCAATATTGAGGCACAGCCGTAAGTGGGGGGAAATTATGCAGCTAAAATAAAGGCCAGATCTCCTTGATTCTTTCAGCCAGTGTTTCTCAACCGTGGCAAGTTTAAGATGGGCGGACTTCAACTCCCAGAATCCCCCAGCCAGCTTCTGGGAGTTGAAGTCCGCCCATCTTAAACTTGCCAAGGTTGAGAAACACTGCTTGAGTCTCAGCTATTTGGATAATTCTAGAAAAAAGGAAAGCAAGCAGTCAGAAAGGGCTGGTTACCCTGAACGTGAATCCTCCATCTGGGTTAGGGTTGTGGCTGAATCCGGTTGTGGTTCCCACAAACGACTGAGTCCAGGCCCCCAGGCAGATTTCTCCAGGGAAGAACTGCAGGGCCCTTCAGTTCTGAGCAGACCCTCTTCAAAGCAAGGGGGGCAGAGGGCTAGGTCGCCCCCCCACGCCCCCCAGGTCAGCGCCTCCTCCTCACAGGGCACACGTTCAACAGGCAATGCGGCCTTTCCCCTGCACTGTCGACACTCAGCTGCCTTGGCCCCTCTGGTAGGTTTGGGGGGACTCGGCGGGGGTCCCTTTGGCCCTCTTGGGGGGCCGGGCAGCGTTTATTGCTTCCAGTGATTTATATGGATTGATTGATTCCATCTTCCATCCTCCACTCGATCAAGGTGGGGGACACAATGTAACCTCCTTGCATACAATGTCACCTTTCCTTTCGGCTTCACAACAACCCTGCCAGGTGGACCAACCTGGCCCCAAAGGATAGCTGGCTGAAGGGGGGGTTCTTGGCCACGCGGGCGCCTCCCGCCCTCAGGCCGTTTCCAGGGTCCCCCCACATGCTCATGGCCCGGTTGCTAGGCAACCCGAGCTTGTTCTCCCCCTACCCATCCCTCTGCACTCTCCTGAGCCGTTCCTCTCCCTGTTGCTAGGTCACCAAAGCCCCTCCCTTTCCAGTCAGCGATTGACCGGAGCGCCCCCGCCCCCTCCTGTCAGACAGAGCAAGTTAGCACGCGCCCGAAACACGCGCAGAAGCAGTCCTCTCTCGGCCACACCCCTTTGGCCCCGCCAGGCCAATCGCAACCCGCCGAAGGGCGGGGCTTTGGGGCGAGCCGTGAGTGACAGCGGCGGCCGCCCGGCGGAGTCCCGTTAGGTGGGTGGTGAGAGGGAGGCCAGAATGAAGGGGCGGGCGTCGGAGCGGGACGCCGTCCAATCGTGACGCGCCCGAGAGGGGGGCGTGGGCGGGGCGAGGCGAGAAAGATCCGGCCTCCCGCTCCCCTCTGGCCGGCCGGGCCTCTTCGCTCCTCCGCCGGATCGGATCCCTCCGCCTACGGAATCCCTCCCACGTATAACGGCGGCGGGGAAAAGCACTGCCCGGCAGCGTCGCCTCCTGTCGCGGGATTATTTGTCGCGCTCCGGGCGGTCGGGCCGGGCCGGGCAGGGCAGCGGAGGCGGCGCGGCGCGGCGCCGGACAGCGAAGGCGAGCGAGAGCGGGGCGGGCAGGCGGGCGCGGCGCGGGTGGGCTGCTGCTGCTGCTGCTGCCGCCTCGCCTTCTTCCCCTCCGCCCGGCGCGGGCAAGGGATGGAGGGAGCCGGGCCGAGCCGGCGGCGGGAAGGAGGAGCCGCCGCCACTGCCGCCGCCGCCGCCACCGCCTGAGGAGAAACGCGATCCGTCCGAGGGAGGAGGCGGAGGAGAAGGCCCTCCAGGCCTCGGGCGCCCCCGAAGACGGGCCTCGCCGCCCCGGCCCGGGAGCCCGTCCCCGGCCCCCCGAGGGGCTTCCGCCGGCCCGCCCCTCCGAGCCCTGTGGCCGCGCCCCGCCCTCCCCGGGATAGCCTGGCCTCTGGCGAGACCCCCGTAGCTTCTTCTCGCCCCCTCCCCCTTATTCGCTGCTGGCGGAGGGCCGGTGTCCCGCGCCGCGCCTGGCCTGCCCCGCTTCCTTCCCTTCCCTTCCCCGGAGGGCCTGGGGCCGCGCGTGGACCCGCGCCCTGAGGGGGTCGGGCTGCCCCGGGCGGGGGCGGGGGCGGCAGCATGGTGGAGAAGCGGTGCCCGCGCCTGCAGAGAGAGAGCGTCTACCGCTGGTTCTCGGAGCTGCCCTCCCCGCAGCGGGTGGAGTTCCTTTGTGGCCTGCTGGACCTGTGCATCCCGCTGGAGCTGCGCTTCCTGGGCGCCTGCCTGGAGGACCTGGCCCGCAAGGACTACCACTCCCTGCGCGACTCGGAGATCAAGGCCAACAACCCGGCCGACCTGGGCAGCCTCACCAACCTGACGGACGAGGTGGTGCGCAGCAAGCTGCTGGTCTCGCTGGCCCTCCTGGGCTCATCCCACCGGGAGGCGGCGGGGGTCCTCTTCCGGACCCTCACCCACATCGACTCGGTCATCCACAACTACGGACTGCAGCTCAACGAGGGCCGGACCGGGGATGAGTTCCTGCTGCTCTTCACCATGGCCTCCAACCACCCTGCCTTCAGCTTCCACCAGAAGCAGGTGCTGAGGCAGGAGCTCACCAAGATCCAGAACCTCATTGCCTGCACCGGCAAGAGCCCCAGCGCCGTCGCGGCCAGCACCGTGGGGACCTGCCCCGGGTGCCACAAGGTGGGTACTGCGTCTTGGGGATGGACGGAGAGAACCGTTTGGCCCTGCTGGGACGTAGCTGGCAAAAACGGACCATGGTTTACTGTGGCTGGCAGTTAATTCTGGCCAAAGATCATCAGGTCTGTCCCAGACTGGACTCTCTTTTCCGTGTTGGTATCTGCAACTCCTTTCTCCGCCTTTGTGCATCTTCCACCTTTCTTTTCTTGTAGAAACGGACATCTTTCAGTCAAGAGTTGCGTCTCTCTTAAATCCTTGGAAGAAGACACAGAAATTTCACACTCTTAGGATATGAAGCTGTTCAGCTGTTGGGCCCAGTGATTGTGCTATTGACATTGGCCCAAGGAGCTGATTCTGTCTTTATTCTGGGCTAATACAGGTGGGGGAGGGGAGAGGCTTTTGTTTATTTTTTAAAGAGCAACCTGGTCTTGTGAAACTGAGTTAGTAACAAAGAATTGGGGCTGGACAGATGTTTTGGCCAAAATCAATGACACTTGTATTTCAAACTGTTTAACAACTTGTGGTAACCAATTGAAAGTTTGCAATGTGGACCTGCTAAAGTTAATTTCCTGCAGGGATCTTTCAGTAGTGTGTATATTTGAAATATTGTCCTAAATGTAAAACTTTGAATAAGTCTGTTTTTTTTTTTTTTAATTTGTACGGGTTTTTGGTCTCTCATAATTTGTTTTTGGTGTTTCAAAATATCTGGGATCAGTAAGCAGAGATGAGTGGTTTTAAAATTGCTGATGCAGAGGTATAATTCAAGAAGGAAGGAACTTGTACAGTTGTTTGATTCCTCAGAAGTGGCTTGAGGCAAGCGTGTTGCTCTTGTCATTGCGGTCTCCTGATGTCAGCCTGGCAGCTCTGTATAAGCCCTGTAGGTACTCTTAAGAATACTACTGTATTTGCACTATACAAATTTGAACCCAATCTTCACAATCTTGTTTCCAGACAGATGTGGCGGATTTTTTCCCCCAAAGGCTGTTTAAGCTGAAGATATAAGAGTAAAGAACAATGCAACCAGGCCATGGTTAAGATGGGGAACATTGATCTAGTATGAATAGGCTAATTTTGATGGTACTGGTAGTACATTTTATTTTCATGTATTTCAACAAACAGAGCCCAGTGTGCCTTAATTGTGGACATTTTTGTTACAATCCTGTGTTCCAAAGAATAAAGCCCCAGTGCTTAGAATAAACTCTCAAAACTTAATACCAGTAGGCAATTTCTCATTTCTAAAACAAAAACACAGGATTAAATATCAATTTACATAAGCAACTGAATCAGCCAACAATACCTCAAATGCTGTCAGATATAAAAACCTGTTTGTATACTTATTTAATGCTGTTTGTAAGCATCTGCATGCCAGCTTCATGTATTTCTATGACAATCTAGTATGGGGATTAAAATTTATCTTCAAGCTTTGCCAAATTCAAGCATTTTATACAAGAACTGGGACTTGCAGGAGCAGCCAGAAAATTCACTGAGATGAACTCTGGGTTTTAAAGGGGAATCCCTAAGTACTATGCAGTCTTTTTGAACAAAGATTGCCCTGTAGGCATTGTGTAAAACAACATCTAATGTATTCACACACTGATTAACTCATGACTAAATCAAAAACATGATTCTTCATACCATACAAATGCATACAATAGGGCTTTGTACTACGAATTATTTTATGTCAGTATTCATTTCTGGTTTTAAAAGACCTTTATGAGACTCATCCTGAATCATAACAAACTAAAAAGATAGCATTACTTTCCCAACTTGCATTAACTTAATTAAGGAGAGAGGGAGACAGATCACCTACTTCTTAAGGGTTTGCTATGGAACAAATTTAAAGTTTACCCAAGCTCATTGTCAAGAGCTGAATTAAACAGCAGTTTTTGAAAATATATTTTCTGATAACTTTGGCAGCTATCTAATCAATTAAAAGTTTGCATATTAATGAAAAGAAGAATGAAGAAAAATCCATGATAAGACTTGAGGAAAAACAGGCTAATCCAAAGAAAAGGGTTGCATGCAGGACACTCATGGTTAATTTGGTTACATTATCCCACTATTAACAGGTCCTAAACTTGAAATCCTCAAAAGAAAAAAAAAAGATGAGTCCAAATAATGTTTGGGATATTAGGAGAAAGCAGGCTGAGTAAACACACTTGACAAGCGTCCTTCCTCACTAATCCTTCATAAGTTTTGCCCTTTTTTCTCTAGCTTCCTTTAGGTTTGGTAGTGTTATGTCAAGGCTAGCAGATACTGTAACTGATTTGATTAGTTTGCAAAACCATTATCCAAATCTGAGTAGGTTTATTCATAATGCTGAAGAGAGACAGTAATGCTATATGGAGTTGAAATTAAATGATTGGAGGGTGGATTATTATGAATAATATAATCCTTGATATGATACATTTTTGTGTATTAACTTTGAAGCCCAGCACAATAACCCTTACCCCAAATAACCTTGTAGCTTAAGTTCTTTTGTAGCAAATCTCATACTTACCTCCTTTTATTTAATGTTAAAAACCTATAGAGTCCCTACTAACTACCAGATTGTAAATTCCAATTTCTGCATGATTGATGGACACATACATCGTTTAGAATAAAGTTGGTTTCCACTTTCAGTTAGTTAGCCATTGCAAGTATATTTTGTAGAAAGCCAAGGCTTGGATGATTTTAAAAAATCTGTTTATAGTGGCAATAGAATCACGTATGTGTTGGAAATAAGCTGTTTGCCTTGGGCATTATAGTATAGTAATGGTGAATGGCCAGATGCAGCTCTTTGCATGTACCCCTTGGCTCAGGGATGGGGGGAGATGATGTGCTTGATACTGTATGGAAGGCATTTGATCTTGGCCAAAAGGAGTTGGCAAGAAGGCTTAGATGTTGAACACAACCTGAGGCCAATTTTCAAGCATAGATTAGGTCATCTAGGGATCCTAACATAGGCTGACTGGCTCTGTTACAGAGGAAGTGAGGTGTAGAGGACCTCTTTCGCTAATAATCTGTTAAAAAAAGGAAACCACCTAGTAAAAGTATTTGGAGCATGTTGGGTTAAAGGAAGGCCTCAGAAATCACGACTGATGCTATAAACAACACTTCTGTTGCATTTCCTTCTGAGGAAATTCAACCACATGTTGAATCAGAGGCTATTGACTCAGCAGAAGAAGTTCTTAGATAGCCGTAGTCAGCCCCAAGTATAACAGCAGTCGATATCTCAAGTGCAGCACTTGGAACGACTTAGTGCTTTTGGTCTATGTCTGTGTATTTGATAAAAGTCAGTTGCCATATTACTAAGTTGGTGAAGACTATGAGACCAGGGCAAGATTTAAGTGTTTTCAAATAAAATGACATGTTGAGGAAGTGAGGTTTACCTTGGGAGCATGTCTACAATACACAGCAGATTGTTATGCTTTGGGATTATTTTTAATAGAAAGCAAATTAACATAGACATAAAATAAATATGAGCATTAACATTCTGTAATAAGATTTGGGGCCTAAAGATGGTTTCCAAAAGATAGCAGGTTGAAAATATGCATGCTGTTTTAAAAATAACTGGACTTTAAGAATATTTTTAGCTTGCGTAAGCCAAATTGACTGGTTTGTTTCTTGTAATTTTTCTCTTACCTAGGTCGCGCCAAGATCTGAGACCCCCATAAACAGTGTCGGTAACAGTTTAGAAAATGCACTACATACATCAGCACATTCCATTGAGGAGTCATTACCTAAGAGGCCTTCAGGGAAACACTCCAAAGGTACGTCTCGGAGTTTTGCCGAATATTCCTATTTGTGAGAAAAATAGGACAGCTTAAAGCTGATAGCTTAAAAATTGCTTATGAATTGATGAAGGAAGATCCTGTTTTTAATATTTAAAAATAATTATGGGTTACTGTAGGACTAAAAGAAAGTTCATTATCAGTTATGATAGCCTTTGAATTTGAAGGTTCTGTTTAATGGATTGGAGTAATTTATTACATGTGAGTTTCACTCATTTCCCCTTTTGCCTTCAGAAGATACACGTTATATAATCATATATAATATGTTTTCTGTAAGTAGTATTACTGACAAGCTGTATGACCTGCTATAGTTATACCACACCACAAGAAAATACTTGAATGGCAACTGCTAGACTTGCCACTCTAACTCACGTGTGCAATGCAGAGCCCTGTTGTGTTGACTTTCCAGTGCTTAAAAGAGTGTTTCTTTCCACTGCTGTAGTTCTTTTGTTGTTATGTTGGTTCATCTATTCAGGATTGGTCTGTCCTGTTGTGCTGAGATCTGACATTTCATTAAGCAAGCTTTATTGCTTGGACTTAAAAAGGCATTGAGAGTGTTAGAATTCAGTCTGGCATGGTAGTCTACAAAGGCTTTTGAAACAATATCTTAGAATATTTTGGAACCTCCAGATAAGAATGTTCCATGTATACAATCTAATTCAAATAAAGGGATTCATATATTAGCTGGAGCAATCACTTGCAACAGAAAGCCTTGCCTGGTTTTACTGTAGAAACAGATAATACAGTATACTGTTTTTTTTGCTAGTGAGATATATTGATACAATGCTTCCTAAATCACATTTTGAAACAAACAAAAAATCATTCTGACAGTTTATTATTGATGACTGGGGAGTTTAGTGTGGGCTGATGTTCAAATTCTGACATTTATCTGGAATATTGAAGTAACATCCAAAAATATTGAAAACTATCCAGACCTGTTAATCATGTGCAAAACACAACTAGAATCTTGCTCTGACAATAATCTAAAGAATCTTCAGTGTTATAAATAGCTTCCTTGGATCTTGCTCCTAAGATGATACATAAAATCTAGTTCAGTATTTGATAAACTATGGACATTCAGCTCTGATTGTTTTCAGTTTCCCTGAAAACAATGCCCCTAAATGAAAAGATCACAATTATTTATCCTTAGCTCTTGTACAAACAACCAGGATAGCAAGTCATATTTCATTCTCTGTGCAGCATGCCTCTTTAGAACTTTACCAGATGTCTTGACCACAGCATATTTTCCAAAAGCATAGTGTGGGATAAAATACATTAAACCAGATGTTGAAATGAACTCTGCACTCCATAAACTCTTACAATAGTTTAGTGAAATGGCAAATCCATATGGAAGTATCCTTATGACTATCTTATTGTGTAAAGCTCCAATGACTTTTCCAAGGTGTATCTAAGAAGAGTATGTTCTCATGGAGAAACTGTAGTGCTTCCAAAATCACAGCGATAAAGAAACCTGGAATTTTGTTTAAGGTAGCACATGTGGTTTTCTGCCCATTAAAATCTTTCCCCAGTGTTAACACTGTGTAGAGAAAAAGACTCATTGATGAGGCTTGTATCTTTTGATCAAAGTAATAAGCTACTTTCCTGCATTGGTTTATTACATTTTAAATAGATGGAAGAATGTGAGCAACTGATACTGGCGGTAATTTACAAAATAGCAGTTCTGTTGCTGGGACATGTTTACTGTGTTTGCTTATTTATACATCTGTTTCCCCATTATGATTTGTTCTAAAATTTTGAAAGCAAAACATCTTGGATTAAATAAAATAATATATACACAGTAATTACAAAAACTGTACAGATTGGAACTGCTTACTTATGGAGGGAAAAAGACATTTGTTTCTGCTTTGGAAGTTTTGAGATGATTTGGAGATGATGCCCATAATCCAGTGAAGATACATGCATTTAAACTTAGAGGAGATCAAAAGTAGTTTTATTTAGTGTGCACTTACAACAAAATGCAGTATAGTGTGAGAAACCACTCATTGGTTTATAGATCCCAAGACTGGATTCAGGTGTCATGCCAAGCTGTGGTTGATTTCATTGCAGCTCATTGAATAAACCATAATCATAGCCCTGCAATATTAATAAATGTTCTTGTAGTTGCTGCAGCTTTTCCAAAATTAAAAACTCATTTAATTCATTACAGTAGCTAATTGTACAGTGCCAAATTGTGAAGGATTATTAGAACAAGTTGTGTTGAGAAGACTTTGAATTGACTAGTACCTATAATATGCAGATTTTAAAATTCATAAGGAATCATCCAGGAAATCTGGAAATGTGTTAAAAATAAATAAATTTGTTTACTCCTCAGAAAAGAGAACAAAAACTAATAATATTTCAAACATTTTACAATGCCTTTCACCCATATGATTCAAAATGATGCAGAATTAGTATCTGTAAGCAAACTTATTGGCTGCTGTTACTTTGATGTCAACCTGTGGATATGTGTGCATTATGCTGCTTACACACAGCAGATGTCTGGAGTGCTTCCATTGAGATCAGCTGAATTAATTTCAAGTAAATGAGATAGTAGGCTTACAATAAAACTGAATGTTAAACTTGAGCATTGGGTTACTATGACTGCACTTTTAAAATGTGAACATGGGTGTTGTTTGCTGAGTAATTCTGTTTTTAATAAGATCAGTATTCATTATTATCACTGTAGCTGAATATAACGTTGACTGTTAATATCTTTTGGACTAAGGTAACAACATATTCTTGCAGCTCTTCTCCTAAGGGCATGTCTTTTGCAGTGAAATTTACCACCATGTGTCATTAGATGAAGAAGGCAGTAAAGTGGCTTGTTTAGCTGAATTGGAATTGAGCAACAGCTGTAATCAACTACTTCCCCAACTGGAAACCATTTTTGATTTTGCAGCTATATCCTAAAACAGCATTTTGTTTTTTTCTAAAAAAGAAAAAAAGAAATGGAAGAAAAGACCAAGCAGAAAATACAGAGCTGTTTTTCCTCTGCAACTGCTTGTGTTACACTTCTTAGGAAAGACCATTGATTTATTGCATTACCTCACTGCATTGAGCATATCCATTTCATCAGTGTATCATGCTTATGCTATTTTTAACAATAAGGTGAAGGGACAGTACTGATGAAATTACATTATTTTGATACCCTGCTGAAAGAGAGGGGTATGATCACAAAGATTGCAAGAATCCCTCTATGACTGTTGAACTATTTACGTTTATATGTAATTTTCAGATTGTGATTGGATAAGGCTACTGATTAAAGATTTCTTCTGGAAAGCCATTTATTAGGAATAGTTATATTGTATTTTGATAAGGGTAGGTGAGTTCCATAAAATAGGTATAATCTGTGGGAGGATATTATGAGACCAAACTGCTGATGTTCATTTTGCTTAATATCCATGGTTGTTTTTTAAGGAGGGAAGGCTGCTACCAGGACAGTGTAGCATCCATTAGATTTCTAGAAGTAAAGAACCACTGCTTGATGGGAGATGTGAATTACTTTGAGATTGAAGCAGTAATGCTTTTAGACTGAAAGAGATGGTAATTCATTATTTCAGGCCATTGCTTGCCCACAAACGGAGACGTGGACTTCGTTGTACTTAACCCCTAAGAAATATTTGTTGTTTAGTTCTGCTTCTAGTTACTGAAGCTCTTTTGAGTATAAATTCTGCCCCAGTCTCTGAATGCGTATAATTAGTCGTTTTTTGTGGGGTTGTTGTTGTTAAGATCGGAATTAATGTATATAGTTTAAAATTGGCTAAAAGAGGAATATTAATGGGAAAAAAAGCAGTTTTGAACAGTAGGCTAAATAGTAAGCAGAAGTGATTTAGGGGTTGAAATTCTTTTTTAAAAAGCCATGTTCATTTGAAATGCATGAAAACCCTATCTTCTTTTCACGGTTTTAATTTTGTGATACTAACACAATTTGTTTCTGAATTTTAAAAAGATTACCGCTTCAGGCACTGACCCTATTCTGCATAATATTGTTGTACCAGACTGTCATCCAATCTCCTGGATGTGGTATCTTCTCTAAGACTTGCCAGTCCATCTTCATTGACTGTCATAGACCAAAGTAACAATACAGTAATGTTAAGAGTTATCATGCATTAGAACCATGAGCACTGTTCAAACAACAGACGTTTAGTGCCTGAGTGAAATAAGAGATAATGACAGATGACAAAGATGTTAAATAGGCCATTCTTAACCTACCCTAGATTATAAGAAAGTTGCTGTTAACTGCTGGTGTTATTCTGCCAGCTCTGGTTGTGAACTTATCTATTTTTGTAGTTATTCTTGAATTATGATCAAATAAAAGGTGTGAAACATAGAATTCATCAGTCCAAATGGGAAGTTTGCATAGGGGGCATTACATTTGTTTATCTTAGGTACATTCAGTAGTGTATATAAAAAGAAAGCAATATAGAGGGACATGGACCAAAGAATCTACTACTCCAGCTCCACAAGAGATCATAAGGGGTCTGCCTTCTAGGACAGATTTACATAATATATCAAAACCCAGTACTGTAAAGGTTCTGCAATATATAGAGATCATAAGTTGATGTGCCAAAGCATTTTTTAAACTTCCTAATGCTGTAAAGGTAGAGATTTTGTCATGTTCATTTTGAGGTCCACATCCAAGACCTTTAAACTAAGTTCTACTCTGGCTCATTCATACTGTAGTTCAAAGACAGCAGTGGTTGTGGGGGGAGCTCCCACTGCAACAATTTAGCTACTAATTCAGGAGGATGAAATTGGAGGGCCCAACCATGTAAGTAGAAATGTATTTTTAGCCAGGAGCTAAAGGTGATAAACCAGCCTGTTTAAGCCAGACGTGCTGTATTGTGGAGTGCCATGTTTGAGACACACTGGGCCTTCTGAAACAATTTCCTTAGAATGGCTTCAACAGTAGCAGAATTAATACCTGCATTTAATTGGATCCCTAGAGGAATGGAACTAGTACCTTGGCTTCAGATAGTTTTATTGCAGCTGGGATCGATCCAGCATCTCTAGTATGGAAAAAGGATATGAAAGCAGATGAGCTCGGGGACATTATGGGACAAGTAAGCGATACAGAGTTTGTAGCTTCTTCCAGCCTGAAAAATTACCCGTAAGCATTTAAAGTATCCTATGCCCTTCAGTATTCTGGGAGGATTTATTTATTTATTTGGTCATTGGTTTACAAAATTCAAGACTATAATGTTTGCAGAGTCAGTCACTAACAAATGGAATTTACAAAATTGCGATTGCTGTCAACACTTTTCTTAACCGTGTTGGAGTGTGCAGTAGAATCACTGCATCATCAGCAAACAGGAAAATTGCTATATAGCTGGTCCTCAACTTATGACCATTCATTTAACAACCATTTGAAGTTACAACAGCATTGAAAAAAGTGTCTTCGACTGGTCCTCGCACTTACAACCATCACAGCGTCCCTATGGTCACATGATCAAAATTTGGGCGTTGGCAATCGGCATGTGTTTACAACAGTTGCAGCGTCCCAGGGTCACCTGTTAGCCATTTGCGACCTTCCCAGGGGGCTTCCGACAAGGAAAGTCAATGGGGGAAGCCAGATTCACTTAACGACTGCATGACTCACTTAATGACTGCATCGCTTAGCAACAAGTTCCAGTCCCAATTGTGGTTGTAAGTTGAGAACTACCTGTATGCTAATTTAGGGGGTAATGTTCCTCTTTGCTTATATAATCCACTATAATTTATATAAACTAAATAGGAGAAGAGCAAGGATATAGCCTTGCTTTATGCCCCTGTTGGTTGGAATAACTTCTGATGCCTGTTATGCTGGATCATATCTCAGTTATCTAAAGACTGTGAATGAGAGTAACCAGGTACTGAATTCCCTGTTGAAGGCTGTAGTTACTGCAAATAGTAGCAAGCCTACTTGGTTGATAGCAGAGATCCTTTTAGTAGGCAATTGTCTAAACCAATAGTCTAATTGACTGGGAGGTTCTGGGAGTTGAACCTGACTGGGGAATTCTGGGAGTTGAAGTCCAGACCTCTTAAAGATGCTGAGGTTGAGACAAACTTAACAGCGCAAGTGTTTGGTACAGATTTTGCCAATTAGGCGGCTTCCGGCCCAATAGTTTGTTGGTGGGTCTTTCTAGCTTCCTTGAAAGCAGGAACCACAAGGGCCAAAGCCATGGCAGCGGAGCTGGCTTGTCAGTGTAAACAAAGGGCGAGGGGAGTGCTGCAGCCCTGGATGGAGATGCCTTGGTCAGCTCAGGAGACCGCGTTGCTTCCTGGGCCTTCCTCTGCTTCAGCTGACTGAGGAGTTTCGTTGCTTCTGAAACCGAAACAGGTGGCCCTACGGGCAGGCTGCCCACTCCCACACTCCTCAGAAAGGGATAAAAATATTCATCTCTGCAAAATTCACAGAATGCGTTTCACAGGAGGTTACTGGGATCCAGCATTCAGCATGGGGTGACTCAGCGTTTAGAGTTGCTGCAACTAATCTGCAGAAGGTAGCCGAGTCATTTGCTCCTGCGGCTATTACAATTGTTGCCAACTTTGTGGGAAGCGCTTCTCTTTCTTCCTCTATGTGTGTGTGTGTTTGTTTCTGTAGACTTCAGTATTTATATCATCCGGGGCCTTTCTAATGCATATGTATATGTATATGAAACCAGTGTTCAGTTTGAGTGCAGTAAAGGGTTGCCTGTCCCTAACCCTTTGACATGTTCCTAAGTATGACCCCATAGAATGGAATTCTAATGTGCTGAAGATATTGTAGGTATCTCAAATTAACTTGATAAATTATATCAAGCAGGTTGAGCAATTATTACAGAAATTCAAGTATAGCAGTGAGCAATCCATCCTTAGAATGTCACTTGAGTTATTTATTTATTTTAAAAAGACACAGAACAGTACCTATTGTTTGTGTAGTTCACGCAGAGGTTGTGAACCTGAGAACAACATCCTAACACATTGCAGACCTAGTTTGCAATGTGTACATAACCACTTTTTCATTTTTTTTTCTTTAAGGCTGAAAGTCATGTGTTATGCTTCGTGTTGGCATGTGCTTAGTTCTAGGCAGATAAAATAATTTTTCGTTGAAAAATAATGTTTGTGATTTTTGATGTGTCTGTATAGTACATAGCTCCAGCAGTTAGAAATGTCATATTTTAACTGCTAGCACAAGAGAATAATAAGTTGAAGTCAGCTATTTGTGCAAAAATAATGTTGATCTGAGTTTTAGTTTCCTGTCCCAGAGATTACTCATCTTTTTAAAATAGCAGTTATATTTTTTTCTCATAATTCCCAGTATACTAACAGTTCTGGGATACTTAATGAGTTTTGTGGTTATCTTAAGTTGCTGACTTCACTACTTGTCTAGTCACTGAATTCATACTTTGTTTTGATTTTAACTTTTTTAATATTGAAAGGAAACCAAGTATAATAAAAGAAGCCCAAGATCTTTTAATCTTGAACCTGCTTTTGGAAATACATGAAAAAGTTATTCACTGTCTGAAAATAAAAAGAATGAAGTTGCAGAATCAGACAGGAAATTAAGTATATTAGTGCTATAAATTGGAACTGAATGCTCCATATGTTGTCCGCATGAGTGTGGTTTAGTGGGTTTTTAATGTTGATATGCGTGTTTCATATCTGTGGTTTCTTTTATAGGAGAACGGTGGTAACTTGATATGTTGTTAGCATTGCCATCCTTGTGTACGTCTCTCTGGCAGTTATCTCACATGTAGCAGTTTCCTGGTCTAGGACCAGAGTGAAAGAAGGAAGAGACGCAATAGTGAAGATTTGCTGTTGCTACAAGCAGTTCTGGTAGACGAGAGGCAGACAAAAAATTTCCCTTGGAGCTCCATTTTACTGTGCTGCTAAATTTCTGTTTCTCACATTTTATGGTGGGAACAATACAAAAACTGTAGTGTCAGCATAAAACAAGGTTAAATATTCAAAACCTTCCAAAATCCTAGCCATATTCAAAACCCAGAAGAAGGCAGGAAACCCTGGCTTTGCCGATGAGACATGGCTCTATCGACATGGCCGCTCTGCCTTCCTCCCGGTGGTCCTCACCATCCCAACAGTCAGTAATAGCAGACCTGGCCAATAAGAGATTCCCCCTGCCTGCAATAAACCGAGATCAGTTCTCCTCTCACATTGTTTGCATTATAGTGGGGGAAAATTGTTGATGATCTTAAAAAAAACAAAAACAAACCGGAAGATATTCACTGTTACTAGAACACTAGGCAGAGAATTCTGTAGATACAGTATTTTTGGAAAGCAGTATTTTGAACTTGCTTTCTTTTGAAAAGGAAATATCCTTGAATCACAAACTTTTGAGGAATGTCTTTTGACAGCCCATGCACTGCAGATTGATTTGTTCAAGTTATTTATTTCAGCTGGACCATTGGACTGTAATGACATTAATCTGGCATTGAGAGTACTATTCTATTTTTTCCTATTAAAATCTATTTTGCATGTCAGTAATTCAGTCTATAAATGTTGATATGTACTAGATTGCTATTTAAATAATCTAGTTTATGAGAAGTCTACAAGCGCTATCTCTTTGCCTGTTCACTAGTTTAACTTGGCTAGTAACAATTCTGAGCTATCGAACACTCAAAATTGCCCCCATTTTCATGTTGACACTTTTAAGAAGCTGTTTTTCTGTGCTCTTATGCTTGAGTGCTAATAAAACCATGTGACTATTTCAGGGCTGGCTAGTGCAAGGTTAATAGTATGGGTATAATTCTCTTTTCCCCAGTTAAGCAGTTATTTTAAAGTATCAGTCAGTCAATCAATCAATCAAACAATTCTTCTGTGTTAACTTCAATTCTTTCTTGGTATTAGCGTGCCTGTGATGTAGTTGTCTAAATAACAATTGATTTACAGCACTTGCTTAGCCCTGGAGGTGTTGGCCACAGTGGCATGATCAGTCTGATAAATATATGACTAGCGTGACTTACTTCCTATTAGTTCAATTTCTGATAAAGTTTTAGGTGAAAACTACCTCCTATGAATTAAAAGATGAAAAATAACTTTAAAAACATTTAATTATGAGACAAATGTAAGCATTATTACAGTTGATACTTCAACTGGATTCAGTTCATACAACTTTCTGCAGACAGATACAATAAATAGGAACTTCAGCTTTAACATTTTTAAAACTGTTAATTTACCATGTAGGGAGAAAATGTGTTTTGGGAGGAGTGGGAAAAACATTAAGGGAATGTTAGTTAGGAAAAGTGCTTTTAAACAACGTTAGCTTTTCCAAGAGAGATTAATATTCAGTATACACACATGGATATTTTTAACCACAATCTTTTTAGCTGCTGGTATGTTATCCAGCAAACTTTAAGAATTCTTATTGTAGGAGATCATCAATTAACTCTTGTTTCAAAGATGAGCATTTTATGTATGTTAAAAACCTTTAAAACATTGATTTTGGCATGCGTGTATTGCCCAGCTAAAATATTTTTACTCTAATGATAATTTAAATGTACTTCAATTGTTTGTAAAGCAAAGGGCAAAACCACTCATGAGTAAAGACTGGTTACATTAGAGGTTGAAGTTCTTATTATTTGTTAGATTTAAATCCTCCCATGCTTCTATTAATCTAGTCTAGTCTAGTCTAAACATAAAATCTCTCCAATAGAAGATAATATAAAATCTCTTCCAAGCTCCAAACCTTCATCTTTAGCCAGGCTTCATTATAGCAGATTGCACAGGATATGAGTTCTTGCAAATGCCTTGGCTTTTCTTATGTTCATAAAGTTTTTAAAAATGAAAGTTTATCACAAGTTTGATAAGCAACTTTTAAGTTAACATTTGGAGCAGATGGTTGGGTCTTCTTACATAAAGCAGCAGAAAAAGAGGGCTGTTAATTCAATTAACAAATGCATTGTTTGATATTTTGTATGGTATAATGAGCCATCATGGTTTTTTAAGCTAGGACTTGCCCTTCAAAACTTGGTTTTGTATAAGAACAGAAAAGGAACTATGATTCAGGAAAATGAGCACTAGTCATTCAAATATATGTATACTCTTGTCTTTAAGAATCGGTAAAAGCTTTAATTGAGAGACTAAAGTAACTAAGGGATCACAAAAATGTGGTTGTTTTCTTCTTCACCTCCTCTTCCTCATCCCAGTACATTTCATTCCATTCAAAACATGAGAACAATTTCAAAAACATGATTGCAATGATGATCTTCTTGTCCCACTTGGGTAAAACAGGAGATTTTTTTTTATCCTGCCTTTCTTATTTTTTTATAAATAACTCAAGGTGGCGAACATACCTAGTACTCCTTCCTCTGGCTGGTGGTTCAGAAAGTGTCTGCCCAGTCATTTGGAAGGCAGAATCAGCTGCCTTATATAGGCTAAAGTACCCATGAAGGGTCAGTGGTCACCAACACTTCTGAGGCCTTCCTGAAGCCTGGAGAAGACAAGAATGGTCAGGAAAAAAACCAAGTATAAGCAAGAACCTTGTATTCTGTTTCTCATGGGAGGAATCTGTGGCTGTGGGGAGGAGACACTTTTGCCAAAGCATCTGAAAATGGCCTGGAGTCATGTCTTCTGATTTATCAGATGGGGAGACAGAAGTGGGTGGACTGCCTTTGTCCATAATGAAGAGAGCTAAGACCTGAGGCTCTTCTTATGCTTTCTCACAGAATTGCTTCTCAGGTGCTTTCTTAACTTTTCTTAAAAACAGACAGGTATGCAAATACAGTAAACATATTTAAGAATCTGGATTTGCAGTTCTTTCCTTTTTTGGCAGAGAAATAGAATTGTAGCATTTTTAGAACAGATATTTAGATAATGTCCAGTTTCCTAACTCCTTCACAAACATGTATCTTTTCCTCCTTCAGCCTCTCTGAACAGGAACAAGGACACATCCGCAGTTTGCCCAGAAGTAAAAATACTTGTATTTAGGGTATTCATGCTGTCAAGATAATTGAAAATCCATGGGGATTGTTCTATCAATCACAAGAAAAATACATTTTGTTATTCTGAAATGTTGCCCATATTTAACACTTGGTGAACTTGGTTCCATGACATTTGGTTGCTTGTATTTCATTCCTACGTGGCATCAGCAAAAAGCATCCAGGCTTCCTGGATGGAATTTGCCAACCAGATGTGGGATATAAATTGCAATTGTTGATGTTGCAGAGAAAGAGAATAGCTTTGGGGCTCTTCAATGTGTAACTTATATTTCTTTTTTAACAGTGAGCGTTGAAAAAGTGGAATTAAAGGGATTATCACACAAGAAGAATGATAGGATTGTTGAATATTCTTTTGAGGTGAGTTTCAAAGATTTATAAGGAAATATAAGTGACATGAAGGGAACCAGATGTGGAGCACTCAGAATGCTATTTTTAAGACCTTTAGGAATGTTGCTTTTTTAAAAATAGTAGTTTTCCCCCAAAACACAAAAGATACATTCAGTTTTACATTACCTCTGATTCCAAAATTATATGTCTTGGACATTTACCACTTCATGTTGTAGGGAATACTCTCCTTATATCTTTTTAATGAAAGGAGGTTATAACTATCCATTTATATTCAAGATGCATTGAAAGAATAACGAGCATTTGCCCAAGAACAGTTCTGATTGTGTATATACAAGGGAAAAGTTAATGTGCGGGCCTTATACTGTGCCCTTGTGTGAAATAATAATAGTTTGTTAAGTTGTTAGGAGTATATCTCTTGCCTTGAGGTGAGAGGAAAAATGAGAAGATTTGGAAGTACCAAATATCTAAAATGATGGCAATAGTACAGTATCACAATTTAGCTCCATTCACAGGATAGGGAAAATACTGTAATTCCTGTGATTTTGTTTTGATATATTTATGCTATAAATTCCCTCCCCTGGACCTCTAGCCTGAGGGCATGACATGTAACAACTAGCCTCTCTAGTGCGAGAGCTTAAAATAAGGAAGGTGTACTCTCTGAGCTTTAACTAAATCTGCAGAAGCAGATTTCCACGAAGAAGCTTCTCCCGTCCTTCTTCAGTTTGCCATTTGGAGCTGGCTCTAAGTAGTCATATGGCTGACTTGTAGGAGAAAGAGTTTTATGCACAACTTCCTTACTTCAGAATACCCCATAAATAACATGAGGATTATGCAAGCTAACAGCAGAATGGGGGCCAACAAACATGCCAGCGTTTCAGGATATCCTAACTTTAGATGCTGTCCTAACGTGGAGTTCTGATCAGATCTTGACGGCACTTTTTAATGTGGAAAAGCAAGCAAAATGTCATGTAAATGAAACTGTGTAGTGAATCCCTCCAGGAACGCTGTTCTTTCCCTTACATCCTTTATCTGTGTGTTAGAGAGCGAGGGGAAGCTAAAGAAGTCAGCGAAGCCCAAGGAAGAATAGAAACTGCCTGCCCGTTTCTGTTTCTTAGTTTAAGTTAAGCAAGTGCTGGAAAAAGGAAATTCCTCAATTACGTAATGTATTTTGAAACTCTTTCCTCCCACCAGCTCTTCTGGCAGTATCCTCAGGGCTGGAAAAATGCATGTGTTTGGTTGTTAATATCGTGTGGAAAGATCCTGCTCATCCCTGCTCGTTTTTTAAAAAGGATAATGGCAGCGTTTCCTCATCATTCCCCAAAGCACCTAGAATACGTGCAAAACCCACACTGCATCAGCCTGGGTTTTGTATTCTGAGTACATGTAATTCAGCTAATCATGTATCAGCCTACGGACTTTCCAGAGATGCTGACAGAGAGCTTGTTGAACTTGCAGGAAAAAAAGGATGCAGATCTTTGGGGTTAGGACATCCTGTCTCCCAAATCCGTAGGTCAGGAGCTTGTGTCAGGAGGATACCAGATATCCATGCCTGAGCTTTGAAAAGGGCATGCCCTGCAGGTGTGGGTGTGATGATTGCAATATATTGCCCATCTTATCCATATCAGATCAAATGTTCCTCCGGAGCACATTTTGTTTATTTAAAGAAGAATCGTCTTGTGGTCCCGCTCTTGGATCAGGCGGGAGAATATACAAGATAGCAACAAAAGTACAGTAGGTTGCCAGCAGTCTTCTGATTACAGTAGTATAAAAACTGATTGAGTAAACAAGGATATTATAATTAGGAGTTGGCTGTAGAATACGCCGCTATGGTTTGCTAATTTTCATTTGGCATATGAGGGAAGCCATGGCCATTGAAATGTTTTTAAAATGAACATTCGACTTTGAATGCATTTTGTACAGAAAAGCAATTACAGATTAATAAACTAAAACCAGATTTTGCTTCATGGAATAGTGGGATAAAGCACAGTTCCAGTGGTATAGTTCACGAGTCCGCTTTGGGGAAAACATTGGCCAGTAACCTTTGAAAACGTAGGCAAAATTGCCCCACTGTAACAATGGCCCAGCCCCATTCATTCTGAGAACATTGGGAGTCCGTTCTAAAGTTGCTTGATGAAGGTAACCAGAAGGGTTCTTCATTTCTTCAGGTCTTATGGTCTGATTCTTCAGTGACAGTGGTAACAAAGTCTTCTGCTGAAGTGACTGATTTCATTTCAAAGGTAAAATGATTTTGTACAATCGGTGTTTTTAAAATACATTTTTAAATAGGTATACATTATACTGTACAGTGTAACTTGCACAGCTTTTTAAAAAATGGAATTAATAAGATTATTTTTTGAGTGCTATATTTCAGTTTCATATTGAATATATTTAATTTATTCAATTTAGGTGCCGCCCAACTAGACAATTCTGGGCGGCTCCCAGGGTAACAACAAAAAAGTACAATATGAATAATCAAAAACAATGTTTTCTTTCTTAGTTAGGTCAGTTGTGTCCAGAAGAAAATTTGGAGAAATTCATTCCTTTCCTAGCTGGTCCAGATTCATTTTACTTGGAAAGAAGCCACATGGACCTGGAATCAGACCTTAGGTATACTATGAAATTGTTCTGTCAAAGAATTTGGTTGTTTCTGAAATTTATCTGCATGTGGGGGTGTGATTTTCAGTTCCAGATTTAATTATTTAATAATATAATAGCTCTTATTAATAATTACAGAGTTAATTATGATTAGTTTATCACTT
This sequence comes from Python bivittatus, assembly GCF_059951505.1. Lineage (NCBI taxonomy): Eukaryota > Metazoa > Chordata > Lepidosauria > Squamata > Pythonidae > Python > Python bivittatus. The sequence continues at coordinate 20,315,163 of NW_028277042.1, read as the reverse complement.
GCCATGGTTGCACTTACTTAGTATAGTTTCTTAGCCCAAATTATGAAAGCCTGCTTTGAATTCTCAGATAGCGCATCTACCTTCTGGATCTTATACCTTGCTTTCACTAGCAGTGCCCAGTTCTGTTATTCCATGCCAGAAAGTCCCCACACAATTCTTCTCGATAGGAGTGCCTGCAGTCCCGCTGGGGGGTCGGGGGTCGGGGTGCTCTTTTGGTTCTTAGGAACTGCAGAATGTCAGGCACATATTTGAACATTTGCTTGGCAGATCCATCTTTCTAATTAGCAGCGTGCAGGGTCAGGTTTAATAGGCCTTCCCTTTAAGAGGCCTACCATTGTTTTAAGTGCAGTACTTTGGCTAAATTACAAAGATAAATGCACTCCAGGATTATCTGAGAAGTTTCCCAGATAAACTGAGTTTTGAAGAAAGCATAAAAGTAAGAACCGCTTGTAGAGATAATTTCAGACAGGAAGAGCAAAAAGGGAGAAAAAGTGAGTTATTTTAGGAAACAAGAGACTTTGAGATGATTGAGGTTGATAATAGCCAGACAAGTGAGGATCACAGGACCGATCACTGTGGAGGATTTTATTTATTTAATCAGTCTACTGCAATTTATGTGTTGCTCCAGTCTAAATAGGACTCTGATTTTGTAGCTGAGAGTGAGAAGCTTGAACTAGATTTGGGAATGGACAGGGAGCCATTGCAGAGAACTTAAAAAGAGGCATTGTGTGGTTAGAGTAATGAGAAAAATGAATAACTTTGGCAGGTAAAATAAATCCTAAGGGCCAACTGCATCTGAAGAACTGATAAGCCAAATCTGCTTGAAAAATTAATAAAAGGAGATAAGTGGAAAGCCAGAATAAGTTGAAACTATTAAACTTCTATTTGGTTGGTAGAAGCAATATGATTAAATCACTTGAGTCAGTGCGATTTGCTCGCAAGGAGATATAGTGGGCAAGAAGGTTCTAGTCTTGACCAATTCTAGATTGTCTTTGGCAGATTTAACTCACACATAGGAAGGATCATGGCTGTTTCATGAATCCGTTTCCAGATTTTTCTTTGAGACTGAATTCATTTTAAGTTTGGTAATTTGGAACTGTAATACTGGCATATTTCAATGATTTTCATGACCCCTTAATCATTATGAAATAAAATATCTATTATAGGACCTTTGGATCAAAAGCAACAATTTAGTTTACTGAAGCTTGCTTATTAAAAAATACTGCCTTTCACAGTTTGATTCATGTTTCTAGAACAGCATCATCTTTTTTTAGTAAAAGAAAGCAAAACACTTGACAAGCCAAAAGAATGTGTAGAATAGAAATCAGACCTATTATTGCTATTGTTTTTAAGAGCAAGAAATACTAGAAAATGTTGGACTTTCAGTATTGAAATTGTAGCTATTTGTAATTTTATTCCTGCTTGAATGAATCTTCAAAAGTTGGCCTTTATGTCAGATATTTAATATGGTATGGTGAACACATATATTTAAAGAATCTAATTAACAGTCAGTTTGAGAATCATCTAATTTCTAAACAGGTTGATGTTGCTTGGCTTTTTGTGCTGTTCATTATGTGGTAACGTGACTCATTTCATAATACAGAAATTAGTGAATATTTTTCTGTCTGTAGTACGATTTCCATAATCAGGGCTACCATAATCTTGTTCATTGCATGCTTCTGTTCTGGGGACTCAGGACTTCTTGTGGCAAGCGTGTTGTAAGGGAGGCAACTTCTGTTCATATACTTGTAATTTCCTAATGAGTTGTGTGTAGTGTGACTTCATTTTTGACAATCTTTAATTAAAACCTGCAGCCTTAGCTTTGTGCCTGAAGTTAAGAAAATACTATATTTCACAATAATTTTGCAGGTATTTGGCATCATTACCTTCCCATGTCTGGAAAAATGACCACGTCAAGAAATTTTTCAGCACTTCATGTCACTCCCCACAGTTTCAGAGTTCAAGTGAGTTTAAAGAGCAACTGCCTCCTCCACCTCTCCCAATTTAAAAAAAAAAAACTTAGCCAGGTAATGACTGTCTAAATATGTGATGTCCTTGTTTTTAGGTTCTGGCAATTCTTCCCTTTATAAAGTGGGTACTACACTGGGTGCTTCCGGAAGGTGAGATGAATTTAGTGACTGTGTATAATATAGAAAAACTATGTAGTTCAGGTTCATGTGCTTTGACTATCCCTTTGAAATTGAATTCCCAGACTGCCTTCTCATTTTCATGAATTACACATTTTTTATTCGTACAAGTTCTTCCTATTGCTAATGTTGCATCGTTCTGCTGTTTTGAGCAAGACTCCCTGACCTGCTGATGCATTCTATGAGCTGGTTCTGATTGCTGCTTTCCGTGTGTAGAGTTTTAACCTGGAAAATCTGAAGTTGTACTGCAAATCCATACTGTTCCCTTGAAGTATTTTCTACGTGTGTTGTTCCATGAGAGTAAATCCCCAAATATAAGCATTACTGTAGAAGGAGATCCATGACAAACATCCTGAATCATGCTATTTCTAAATGTAAATGTCTGCAAGAGACTTGTCTTGAAATGAGCGTGCAGGATATGGTGGGATGATACATCTACCATTGAAGGCAGCTCATCAAGCGCTGTTAGATCAAGGGCTCCCTAACTTAAAGGGGTGGATTAAGTGTCACCTTAAACTTACAGTCCTTTGGCTTTTGACGTTTTAGAAATACGCAGTTAAAAGCATCAAAGGTCCAGCAACCTTCTTGGAGATGTAACAGTGCTGTTAGTTCTTAGAGAACGAATAATTCCTCTTTGGCTTTCCTTCTCTCTCAACAGACCCATCTGCGGGGTTGCTGGTGTCCAGTCTGCACAGAACAGTCTTCAGCATCACATGCCCCATCCCGCTGCTGCAGCAGTTGCACTCTCACACTGCTCTCATTCAGGTGGGACTGGATCTGCATTATCGTGCAGCCGCACCCAGATAGAAAACTCTTCCCCTGTTTTAATGACTTCGAGTCCGCAAACCCCACAGGCCCAGGAGCAAAATGGGATTTTAGATTGGCTCCGGAAACTGCGGTTGCACAAGTACTATCCAGTTTTTAAACAGCTGACAATGGAGAAGGTAAGATGCGAGGTTTACCAGGAGAATATAGTGTTATTTTCTTTTCTGTTGCTGCCTTTATCCCATGATCTATTTAGAAAAAGCAAATCTTTGAAAAGACTTAACAACTGTAGTCATAATTGTTGACGTGGCTTATTTAACTAGTTTAACTTAAACTGGTTTGGGCAGTTTTTAAGTTGATGATGATGATGATCATCATCATCATCATCTTTCTATGGGAGTCCTACTCAGAATATTGTATGCTTTTTTATAGTGGTTTTTTAGAAGCTTCCTTGTGATATCCAGCACATACTGTAGTTATTTCTCTTTTTTGTATAAAAACTGAACTACACAGACTCAGTTCCACGACCCACAAATTCTAGTTCTAGCAGGCAGAGTCCTTTGATAATCTAGGAAAGAGCTCTGCCAGTGTAGGCTTTACTTAGATGAACAGCACTTTTAAAATGGCTTTTGTGGCAGTTCTTTTCGGACATGTATGTTGTAAAGCTACTACCACCTTATTCTGGATTAAAACAACACCGGGGTGCCCTCTGGCGGAGATTAATCATAAGTCGCTTGAACCTGGAGCTCTAACGTGCATCTTCTAGTATGTTTTTAATCTGAATATCGTGGTGTACCTTTAGCTATAAATTGAATTTGGTATTTTATCATTTTAATATTTTTCTGTATTTTATTGGAATATATCCCAATTCATTATGCCTGCTTTAATATTCTCAGTTTGACAAATGTTTTTATGTCTAGAAAATGTGCTGATTATCTGTGTGCTCCTGTGGCTTTGGGTATTGTCCCTGGTAATCCCTTGAATGGGCAGTAACACGCAGTGGTGCCCTTCTGCCTTCGGGGCCACTTCACTTGCATCCGCAAGTGAACCTGTGTGTCTGGTTAAGAGAGAGATCGCTCCATCAGGCCTCTCGAGAGTGGTGCTTTTCCAAACATGGCAGATCACAGAGTCGCATGAAGCCTGGATGAAGAGAGTTACAGCCCAACAGTCAGAGGAGTAGCTTTGAGAAAGGTGGATTATCACCCTTTCAGCAGATACCAAGATCCAGCATACTTGCCCCCATGACAGCCGTGAATTAAGAGTACTGAATGTGCTCTGGTGACTGATGGCTCAGGCAGGGTCTCTTCCATCCAAATACTCATTTGTTGTTTCTGTCTCCCCAAGGACTAGTGCCTTTGTGGAGCGTTAAATTTTAAAAACAATGTTAAGGGGACTCAATGAAGGAAGCTTCATGTTGAATTGCACACCATTTTAAAGCATGCCAAGTATCTGTGCACTATAAAATTGATATTCCTTTCTGTACAAGTTCTTGAGCCTCACTGAAGAAGATCTGAATAAGTTTGAAACCCTCACCATGGGAGCAAAGAAGAAGCTCAAGACCCAGCTGGAATTGGAAAAGTAGGTATCAGAGTCAGCCAAAGAAACCTATGCTGTTTTCCTCTGCGGTGTGATTTGTAACTAATTCTGAATAAACTTGGTTTTTAACAAATAATTCCAAACAACTTAGGAATGCATTCTATGTTCTTAAAATAGTACTGTTCTGTATTAAGCTAATATAGAACAGGGCATACTTGATTTTTCTTTAAATGCTGGTCAGGCTATGGGGAATCTGTCCTCCACACTGGGACAGATTTGATCCTCTATGGGAGGGTCATTAGATTTCTGTTCCAGAACGTTCCTGTATCACAGTGGCCAATACAGGTAGTCCTCGGCTTACAACGGCAATTAGGGCCTGAATTGCTGTCACTAAGCAACATAGTCATAAAGCGTAACATCACATGTCTGTGTTGCTTAGCGATAGCAATTCTGGCAGTCCCTTTCATGTGACCATGCCATCCAACTTCCTGTCAGCTTCCCAATTTACTATGTGGGAAGCTGGCAGGGAACATCGGAAATTATGATCGCAAGGCTGCAATGTCGTAACTGTGAGCCAGGCACGTAGCACCCAGATTGCAATTATATGACCGCTGGGATGCTTCGATGGCCGGAACTAGGAGGACCCATCGTAAGTACCATTTGTTCAGCGCCGTCACAACTTTGCATGGTCTCTGAACTAATGGCCATAAGCTGAGGTGTACCTGAACTAGTTCTGAACAATCTCACGTGCTCACAGAAAAACCGTGTTTATTGGAGTTGGGAAAGGGATTAGAAATGGGTGTATCTGAAGACCGCAATCTGGCTAGAAGACATTTTATGATTGTGTTGTCAACTTTTTTTGTTTTTTTGTTTTGCTGCAGAGAAAAGTCAGAGAAACGGACCATGAACCCAGCACCCTCCCCATCTGTGAGCACTGGGGTGGCCAGAGTTCCTCCCACTACTCACATCAGCCCTATACAGAACATGCGTGGGAACCATACAGCAGGTAAAGGGGTCTTAAGTTTGGGATGAGCGTGCTTCTGGCATTGGTGCTGTCTTGAGCTGTCTCTGCTAATCTAACTCCTGATGAATGAGATCTAGGACCAAGTTATCCTAAACAGTACTCTTGTTTTCTTGTTCCTTTAGTCAAATTTCGGTAGGGAGGCCTGTGACTTACAAGACCATGCCTTCGGTTAGAAGGCATCTTGTTTAATTGCAGCCCTCGCGTTCTCCTTTCTAACACGGATTTCTGCTTCCCTCCCCAAGAACTGCACGTGGATGTGGATCAGCCCGTCTCCACCCCGCCCCGTGAAGGAAGTTCCTCGGCATCCTCCAGCTCTTCCTCCAGCCCCACGGGAATCCAGCCCCGGGAGGAGAGCTCTGACAGCGCTGAGGAGAATGAGAGGCGTAAGGACCTCCGTTTCATTGTGCTGCAGCATCTGTGCCTCATTTAGTGGACGTGCTGTGGCTGATCCCGTTTGCCTTGCAGGTTTAGAGATCCACCCGGAGCCCCCCGAGAAGGAGAAGCCAGTGACGATCCTGAATCACTTCAGCTCCAGCTCAGCCAGGCCCACCGCTCAGGTTTTACCAGTACAGAACGAGGCAGGGTCTAGTCCGTCCGCTCACCACTCCTTGCCGGTGCAGATGATGGCTGCCGGCTCTTCTCACATCAATCCAATTAGGATATTAAACTCTATGCACAAATCAGAGCGTGGGAATACAGACATGAAGCTCCTTTCTTCATCTATGCACTCGCTTTTACCTTTAGAAGACAGGACAAAATTCTCCGCCGGGCCACCTCAAAATAGCGTCAAGATGGAGAAGAGCTTTGGAAACGCCATGGTGGACAGGATACCAACCTCTCCGCATCAGCCCCTCCAAGTGCTCTCCGGGGTCCCTGAAAACGGCTCCGCCACACCTTCCATTCATTTTGGCCCACGGTCCAAAATCGTGCACACGCCCACTCTAGACCGAGTGGTGAAGACCTCCCAGCAGCCAGGCATCCTAGTGGAAACCAGCACCACGGCCACCGTCACGTCGAGCACGGTCTTCCACATGGCACGCCCCCCAATCAAGCTCCTGGTCTCGTCGTCCGTCCCCACAGACTCCACCATCGTCGGGCCGTCGTCTTGTTCCAACAGTATGCAATTCAGCGTGTCCCCAGCAATAATAAGTCCTCGGACTGCTCTGTACACAGCCAACACCAAAGTGGCCTTTTCTGCCATGAGCAGCATGCCAGTCGCCCCCATGCCCAGCAGCACCTTCTGTGCAAACAGCAACCCTGCCTCTTCCAGCAGCCACCTAGCCACCTCCTTTGCCAACATGAGCAGTCTCCCCAGCTGCCCTCCCCCCAGCTCCAGCCCCACGCTGTCCTCAGCCGCGGAGAACAGTTTCTACAGTGGGGGCGGCAGCTCCGCGGGGAACATTCCCGTCCCCAATCAGAACCATCACCACCATCACCACCACCAGCAACAGCCGCCCGGCTGCATGGTGTGCAGTTCCTGCGGCTGCAGCGGGAATTGCGGCTCGAGCGGCATGACTGTTAGCTACGCGAACTACTTCCAGCACCCCTTTTCAGCACCGTCAATGTTTACTTTCCCCTTCCTCCCCTTCAGTCCCTTGTGCAGCAACGGCTACGTCAACACCCAGCAGTATAACAGCAGCTCAGCTTTCCCTATGGTCCACTCTCCTTACAGCGGCGGCCCCGCGCCGGACTCCCTTATGAGCGGACAGTCCGCGTTTGCGGTGCCCCCGATGCAAAGCTTTATGGCCGGCACTGCAGGGGTGTATCAGGCACAGGGGATGGTGAACAACAATAGTGGCGCAGGGCACAAAAAGCCTGGGAACCTTTCCTGTTATAATTGCGGAGCCAGCGGCCACAGAGCTCAAGACTGCAAGCAGCCACCGATGGATTTCAATCGACAAGGTGAGGGGTGGTGCACTTGCTGAAGGCGGAGTTGGTCGGGGGCACAAAATACGCAGTCAGGGACTGTGGTTCTGGGCACAGGAGCAGACAGACAGCCCCATTGGAAACGCAAGTAAGGGTTTGCTGTGCTTTGCCAGGGTTGACCCTGGCCAGCTAATGGCCTGAAGCAGAAGCACTGATCTGATGCCGTGAAGGACTCAGACTGGGATGCAGAAGGCCCGGGTTTAAGTCCTCCCTCTCTGCCCAGTCTACTCTAGAAGGTTAGCACGAGGACAAGATGAGGACAGGTTCCCACATGTACTCTCCTGAACGCTGAGAGGAAAGGCAGAATATAAAAAAACATAGAAACATTTTTTGCAGCGTTCTAAAGTACAGAAAGAGCTGAAGGGGTAAACGCTTATTCTGGCATGAGGAGGCTGAGCCTGAAAATCTTGTGAGATGTGTTGCCCCATTCCTCAAACAGCAGAAGTCCTGGGAATGCACTCCATATAGCCCCCAAGCGGGCTTGATTTCCTTACAGAAATGCTCTCTGTAAGATTAGCAATGACCGTATTCCCAAATCTAAATTGGGGTTCTTACAATCTGAATGGTATAATATGCTAATTTGCATTCCTTCTTTTTTCTTCAGGTACATTTCGGTTAAAATATGCTCCCCCGGCCGAGAGTTTAGAGTCCACAGACTGACGTTAACTTCAGATGCAATATTTTGTGATGGCAGAAGCCATGAGATAATTAGGAAACTTCAGATTGGAACCTAAGGAGTCTTATCTGTTGAGCTTATTAATGTTATTTTTTTAATCCAAAGGTGCTCTACTTCAACACTAGGAAGGAACTGAAATTTTAGGGGGGGCTTTCAAGCCCGTTTTTCCTGAATTGCCAAAACGATAACGCAGATCTTAATGTTGGATCTCCCAGATGCTAGGTGAGACTGGCCAACTGTCTTTTCTGTTGTATAGAAACTCCTGCACTTTTGCTGAAGAATGTTGCCATACTTTGACCTTCCATGCTGGAAACTTAAACTCCTGGGCAGCTATGTTAGAATCTGGAGCGAGAGCTAGAGGCTGATGGTGCAGTAGCCATTCACCTGCTGGACTCCTAACTTCTGAAGCTAGATAAACATATCTACTTTTTCTCAAAACAAATCAGGCACTACACTCTGGGATTTTAAAGGGTTGCACTACAGAAGAATGTATAATTCTGTTCTGACTATCTGCACTTCTAGCAAACTGAGATCAGTGGAAGAGATGTTCTAACCGTTGGAAACAAACAGGCACCAGCAGGCTACGTGGTCTTCTAATAAAGAAAACTTAATCCTCTCTTTCTTCCCAAAGAACAGAGGTGAATGTTTTGCTTCATTCTGGAAACAGTTATGATAATGCTTGTCAGCAATTACTCTTATGTAGAACTAAGTTACCAGCTATGGATTAAACTTAGTTTCCAAGGGTCTAGTGCCAGAGACTCAAACTCAGTGGTATTTTTTTTAAAATTCTCTTCTGCAACTTAAGGAACTGTTAACAGTGCAGTGGTTTCTGCCATAGGAAATGGTATTCTGCATCTGTAATAAATTTTAAAATTCAGACTCTTCCAGGAGTTTGTGGGATTTAGAAGGCACAGCGTCAAATACAGTAGCATACCTTTTCATTACTTAGAAAAGTTTATAGTTTGCCTCTTCATTCGATGTACGCTATAAACTATTAGCTTTGATAACTAGGTAGCAGCCAGTAGCGCTTATACAATAGAGTTGAGACAATGTGGATTTATCGGCCAAAGGGAGGCAATGGTTTTTAAAATCAATTCTACCTGCTGCATTGGTTGCAGCTCTCTTGCTTCATTGATAGGACTGAAGTTTGAACTGCCTCATGGCGTAGTCGTACTGTGGGCACGCAAAGCGGTTGCAGAGGTCTGCCAAATGAGTTCAGTGTGGCTGGGCAGGGGAGTGGGATCGGCTGGGTCTCCGCACTGAATACATATGAAATTGTGAAAAGCTGTGTGCTGTTCTGTAGTACAAGAGAGCTTCGCTCTGAACAGTGGGAGTGGGAATGTCAGTAACTTCACTCTGCTTTCTGTAAAGCAGCAATTCAGTTTTATTCCTGTGCTCATCTGTTGCCTTTGAAACTGATATTCTAGCAGGCCTGCATCTAACTTCAGTTATTTCTATGCAATGGAGTACTAGACTTCCATATCCTCACTTTGGCTTCACCAAAACAGTGTTAGATGGGTGTGAGACAGACTCAGTTAGCTGAACTTTATTCCCCCTGAACTCTGGGGTAATAACGTGGCTGCTGTTAAAATCAGTATGTCAAGATCATAATATGTAAACTTCATCTGTAATACCCTGAATTATTGAGGCTGCTGCTATACACCGTTACTGTTAGGAAAATCGAAAAATTGTACCCAAAATGGATGGGAACTCAGCAGTTTACTTTGCCTTAATGATCTTGCCATGAGTAGAAGCAACCTGCCATGGTCATTACATCTTTCAGTTCATGTTTACTCTTCAAGTTGAGAATGCTTCTAGTAGTCTGGAATATGTGCTAAGAGCCAAATGTCCATTCTTTAAAAAAAGGAATCCTACCACCACACAAACTTAGAAGAATAAAACCCTTATTGGGTATTTTAATTGGGAAGCCTCTAGAAACCTGCCTCCATTACATCTGTGCGATTAAAAAATGTGTGATTTTCTTTCCCACGGAAGAAGCCCTTTGTCAGCCATCCCACTTTCAAAAAGAACTGCTTTGCTATAATACAGCTGCAGAGAAAATGCAACGGAGCCCCCAGAAGAAAGCTTGAGCTCGCTGTCTTGTTTTACCTCTGAAAGTATTAGGTTTGCCTTGTTGATCTAACTTTATTCATATTCTCCACTATTCAGACATGAAGTGGTTGGCAGTGTTTCATACCGGAATAGATGCTCACAGCAGGCCTCACGTGCAGGAGCGATTAAGCCCTTTTTAAAACACTAACTGTGTGCCTCAGTTTGGCTGCAACTTTGCACTGAAGGACTTGAAAGAATGTGACTCAAGTCATGTTGTAAACAACAGCACATAATTGCAGAATCACCCAAAGTCCTAGCCGAGAGGGGATGAAGTATTTCCTTGCTAAAAACCAGACAGAGTCTGTATTGGAGGAGACTATTTTCACTGACTGTACTGTAGGACACCTGCCAGGTATGCAGTTTAGCTAATAAGAACTTAATGGAGCACCACAAAACTGCAAGCTAGCAACTGATTTGAGAGAGAACCTTTCTAATCGTTAAAAATCATGTATTTCATATTATCCTGAAGTGAACACTCCAAAACACCCAGAGAAAACACTCCACCAGATACGATACTTCATTTTAAGGCCCAAATAATCATAACTGACCAGATTCCTTATGCTGGCAACGGGTGCTCTTGTTGCAGACAAGTAGCCTTATCCACAACCCCCTTAACAGGCTATACCCGAAAGCAGAAATTAAGGATGGCAGCAATTCAGAAAGCTACCACTATCCACAATTTTCACTGTATCTTCCTTTGGAATTATCTCTGTAAACTAAATTCTAACTGTTGTAGGAAACACTCGTGTCCCAAAATTGCAGGTTAATGTGTTTTCCAGTTACAGTTTTCTGTTTGGAACAAAAGACACTCCTTTGCCCGTTTCGAGCCATTTCTTTTACACCTAGTATTACAAAATGTGCATGTAACTTTATATAAATATCAAAAGTTTTGTAAATATTTAATATTTACCTAATATGATTTTGAATTGTAAATGTCAAGTATTCTGGTATTGGGATTTTTATGTTTTATTATACTTTGTTAAAGGTAAAATTGTACATTTTTAGAATGTTTTTATCTGAGTAAATTTAATGTACTGAAAAAATAAAAGACCGCAGTGTCTTTTCAGTTATCCTCAGTTGATGTTTTCTTCTCAGTTGAGGCTAAAGATGGCAAAGCTTGGTGCAAGCTGTTTTCAGCAACAGAGCGGCAAAGGGCATCCTTGGAAGTGGGACTCGTAGGCAGATTGTACTGAACTCTGCTTACTTTCTGCAAGAGGAGGCAGGGCCATGCTGCAGGCTATGGGCTAGGCAATAATCTACTCAACAGGCATTTCTTTTATTACAGCCTTCACGGTCCAGTCCTCTCTAGCTGCATTAGAATTGCCACTCCGAATTCCCACCCAGCACAGCTAGCAGCAATGGCGACCTGGAATCCTAGGAGCCATGGTTCCAAGCAACGAGGTCGAAGGCAGCTGCTTTAATGTTCTATTCCTGCACTGATTTCTTGGTGTCGTTTTACATAAAATGCTGGATCCTGACTTTCAGAGGCTTCATAGCCACACCCATTCAATCTGCAATGAAGTGCCACCTAAACCAAACACAGCGGAACAACGGGCCAGGTTTTGGGCGGACTTCTCGAAGACAACTTTTCAATCGCTTGGGACGGAACTACCCACGTCAACACTTTTTTAAAAGAAAGCAACAAGATGTAGTCATTCAATGCTTAAGAGGGCGGTCTATCATGAAGAACTCAAATTGAACAGAAGATATTACATTTTTTACAATAAAATGAGATCTCACAGTGACTATTTTAAAAGCAAACCCTGAACAGGTGAATCCAATCCGTTGGTACAAATGGCCAATCAGAGTGAGAGCATGCAGCGTGCTGAGATTTAGCACTGCTTTTCTTGCTTGCTGGAGGCTAGTTTCCTATCACACGATCATATCTGCACATTAATATAAGAGTAAATTTACTACATTTCTGAAGAATCAAAACAGCTATCTGAAATACTCCTTTTGCATAGGGCATATTGTGTTAACAGTAAAATGAAAATTCAGTCAACATGCAGTAGATACAAAGTTTTAGTGATAGAATCCACACATATTCTTTGTAATTTTAGATACAGCCTAGTCTTTAATAAAGTGAAATTATGCTCAGTGTGAAATTTAAATTGAAGGAAACCAAGGTTTTCAGTAAGGATGCAATGCAGATTCAATCTTGGTTCCACCTATTCCAGTTCAAGAACGTGGCAGGTAGAAAGATGAATATGCACAGATGTGCACAAAAATACACAATTTCAATGGTTAAGAAGCTTGCCTTTGCCTGTACCTGATCCAGAAGGCTTGCATCTGCTATTTGCAAAATCCTTTTCTTCAAAACAAGCATTCAATACCATTTGAAGGATAAAAGGAAGCCCTCTTTTTTTGAGGGTGAGATGGACGGATTTGATAAAAAAAAAGATGCATGACAGAATACAAATGTATTAAAGTTTCAACTGTTAAGTACATAACCTAGTTTTAAAATACACACTTCCTAAACTAAAGCTATGCTTGATATATAGTTATAATGAGCAATCTGGTATTTTGTTGATATTGGGGAATGAACCCCTCCCTCCACCACATGCACTGATTTTCCAAACATCAAGAAATTCAAAGAAGCAGACTTTTACTCCTATGTGTTTCCTTTCAGGAAAAGCCATTTTTAGGAGCTGAAATATAAATTAACAGGATATATCACACAGATGTATTTCAGTTCGCTACTTAACATTCAGCCCAGTTCCTATGATGTGAGTAACGCAAACATTCTTTTTATTGTCAACTTAACATGCATGTTAGGGTCTTGCTCAAATCCCAGAGGCTTTTAAAAAGCAAATAGGCCTGTGCAAATTTATAGCAAGTCTACGAAGCTGGGCTGCTTGTCCGTACTGCACTCGTCTGTTAAATATTTACAAACAAAATGAAAGGACATTGAGAACACCCGCAAAGCACAACTACTTTGAGCAGGTCGGTGACATGACATCCCTTTCTTTTTCCTGGGGGGGGTGTAAAACTAGGCTAGGCTACAAGCCAATGGGTAGGGTGTTTACACGGAGGATTTCATGCCAAACGTTTCCTGCGAAGCATACACCATGTATAAGAATCCGTCCTCGTCCTTTTCACTTTCGTACACCTCCGAAATGGGTGTGGAAACGCTCACCATGCTGTGTCCGTTCACCAGTAAGAAGAAAGCTTGGTTGGAATTCAGCTGCAGCCGCCGTCTGGAAGGAGAAAGGAAAACTGTCAGGAACGATGTGCCGGGAACCCCGGTGTTCAGCTCAGCAGCAGTCACTGCAGGTCTAGCCTTGGGAACTCCCCGTTGGATAACCATCTCTTTATCCCGTCCAGAAAGGATCACCAAATGACTCGTACAGCTAAGTTGACCTCGCCAAGCAAGCATTTTCCAGCCGGGTGGTTGCTCTCCCTTTTGAGCAGCTGGCAGCACCAAAGTCATCCAGGCGTCACAGATTCTAAATTGACAAAACCAAATCCTTCTCCCCCATATCCCCAACTCTCCATCTCCTCCGATGCACGGAACCAAGATGGGTGGACTTCAGCTCCCAGAATTCCCCAGCCAGCCATGCCTAAAGTAATACTAGATGGGATACCTGATTATCTTGATAAGCTCACTCATGTTGACATGATCTGGGACCAGAAACTTAGTTTTGTCCAGAACAGGAAGCTGCTTCTCTCCTTTATATCTTTCGATAATTACCTAGAAAAGATGCCAAGAGTAGAGGCAAACGCTGGAGTGCCATAGTCGTACAACTTTAAATCCACATTTTATGACTGGATTGGCACAAAATGGAACAATGTTCTTCTAATGGATGCCATTTAACATCACTTGTACTACAGACAGGGGGTTCGTATTGTCAACACACCAGCAATTCCTACTTGCGGTATTTAAAACCAATACATTGAACAACACGAAGCCTGTACTGAAACTCATGGATCTCCATAGCTGCCTTTACTTTAACGAAAATCCTGGTGGAGTGTGTCCAGAATTACCATGATAGGTTCAGAACAAGACGAAGCGACTGCAGGAGAAATCACAGAAGTCGGGGTAACAAAAGGGATGTTTTGAAAAGCATTGCAAAATCATCCTCCTCCCCCCAACATTTGCCCCAAAGTCCTCTGTAAATATGTAAATATGGCCCCCGACAAAAGCTCTTCGACCTGAAAAGTAACACTCTGTTTTCTAAAAAACTGATCAGCCAAACACCACATACAAGATGTTCATGGTATAAATTTCAGTGGGACTGGCTCCCAGACAAAGTGCATACAGGAAGATAGGCTCAGAAGAATCCATCATTTGAGATCTTTTAATCACTGTTTGCATGCTCTGAAAAATCAGTTTGAACACTCTTATAGAACAGTGTCTGCTATTACCTTATAACGTAACTGGGCTCTTTGTCGAGCAAAAGGGGGTTATCTTGAAAATGGACAACTTAGATGTGGCATTCAGAAATAGAAAAATGCTCCTGAAGGAGATTATGTAAGCCTATTTAAAGCTGCCATGACTTTGATTTGACTAAAGAGATCATATGACAGGTATAAAAATGGAACTGGATGTAACTGCTTTGTTCCATTGTTAGTTCTTTTTGGGAAAAAAAGGAAAAGAAAAGGACTATTTGGGCTTCAAACCTAAAAATGAATGTTCCTCAAATAACAATTTCCATTTTTTCTATAGAAGGAGTTGTGTGTTTAGAAAGAAGACAGAATTAGATAAGAGACGTGATTATTTTGTGCCATTTGTTTTCTGCTCTATTGGACACTGAAAAAAAAAACATTTAAATATGCTACTTGCAAAAACATGCTGACAGGATCCCTCCGTCAGATCTGTTCCTTCAATGAAATTGTTATTACTATCGTTGAAAAAGAAAACTTGGGCTTTGAAAGAGCTGTGAAATTCACAATTCTTCAAATTACAAAAAAGTCACCAGTTAAAAGAAACTTTAACAGCACAGTATTTTGCACAAGATTTTTTTCCCCCTACAACTTTAATCTGACCCTAAATACATGTTATTGGGCAGTATGTTATACTGAAAACAGTGGATTTTTTAAAAAGTATGCTATGCAAGACTGATGAGTGTAATTGAGGGAGAATCTATGCACTGAAGCAAAATCTACCAGCCTTTTCCAACCTTCTCCCATAATTCCCAGCCAGCATCACCACTAACCAAGGATTATAGGAACTGCAGTCCAACATATCTGGGCCAGAAAGACTCAAACGTAACACCAGGAACATAAATCTACAAGGCTACCACATCTTGTAAATAAAAACAATACATCTATGTGACATCTTGCAAGAGAGAACGATGGCATAGCTGGGAACCAGAAAGCTCAGTTCAGGTATCCAGTCACAGAACTCCCTTCTAATACCGTCATTCCTAGATGGATTAGTCAAGGTTAAGATTTAGGAGATTTTATTTCTGGCTGCTGCTGCTACCTATCTTGGGTTTTATCAATGCTTGATTTTTGTTTTCTTATACTAGTTTTCATCTAGTTATTTATTCTGTGTTATTTTTTTCCTCTGATGTTACACACTGCCCAGAGTTCCTGCAAATGGGGTAGATTATAAGTACTGTATTACAACATAAATGAACAAACCAACCAATTACGTAAGTTAAGAAAGAAAATAAATGCAGACTTATTCCTTTTTTTTTACTGCCTTATTTGACAGAAATTACCCTGCCCCATCTGGCCATCATCTCTTCAGTTCACAGGCTATTATGAAAGACCGCAGAATACTGCTGTGTAACCTCTAGCAAAAAAAATGAATTAAAAAAAATTGCAAACACTATCTCAGCAGCTATATCCAACAGCCTTTCAGAAGTCTGTTCCCTGCGGTTGGCCTGATTCCCTTCTTTGAAATGGCAAACTGATCAGGGGCAGAAGCCTCTCCAGACTGGCCCAACATCCAAGACCCCCTTAACCCGGGGGGAGGGGTAGCATGTTTTGCAGACAGCCTAATCAGCCACTGATCCGGACAATCCAGAGGGAAGGGGAGAAAGGGGTGGGGGGGGTAAGCCCCTGGCTGATCTATAATGCTGACAATCCCAGTCAGGCTATTCTGGATTTTGCTCCTTGCTCTGATGGAGAAAAACATGACTGGAAAATGACTGTTTCATATCCTTCTTTGCAGTGAGCGGAGAACTTAAGAGAGTGGGCACTCCCTGGCTAAGGAGGTTCCCAGAATTGCGCACTGCCTGCAACGGGAATTGCCCAATAACTGCACAAGCGTCTGAACCAGCCGAATCAGGCAAACACAGTCACTTGGCACCCTCCCTGGGCCTGTCACTGGACTAGAAGCAGGCAAGGGTCTGCTTGGCATCGCAGGGGCATTCTGCATTCACCCAGGCCTTTGGCGAGGGTAATGGAAGCCCTTTTTTCTTTGTTCTCATCAGGTTTAGTCATTTCTGTCATTTTAATTTTTGTTGTGGTGGTTTCCTTGTATTTAAATGTTTTTAACAATTTGTAAGCTGTCAAGAGTTGCTGGGAATTGGGATGGCGTATAAATGCAATAAATCATCATCTTCCCTGAGCCTGTTAGATGCTCCTTAAAGCAACTGCATCTTTTCCTAGAACAGGCTCAGGAAAAGATGGGAACAACTTCAGGAGACCCTTGGGAGGTGGTCCACCTCTACTCTATGTACCCAGTCCTATAGAACAGAAGGATGGGCAGTTTAACCCAGAAAGAGGCCATCGACTCAGAGAACATCCCTAACTCTTAACCCGCACCCCCAGGCCTGCCCTGCCCCCTCTGTGACAGGGGCAGCAAAAGGCTGAAGTCAACAAAAGAAGATGGAGTTCCAAGTGGATTGAGAAATCCTCATGGACAGAACTATTCTTGGGCCTCGGATTCCCTCTGCCCTGATCTGCCCAGCTGTACCACTATTTCCTTCCTTTTCTCTTTGTATGTAGCTTGAGAACTAAGGACCCGAAGAAATGTCTTCTAACACCCAAGCTCCCCAAAGTTTTGGATTTGGAAGCCTTCTTCTGTATTTCCTTGCCCACTAGTTATTCAAGAGGGAGCAGGCCTTTGGGAATGTTATTAAATAGGCTCTTTGAGGATGGCTGCCTGTCATCAACAAGGGGCATCGCTTCTTTCCCAGACATTTCAACATCTAATGTGGCTTTATTCATTTGACTGAATTCCTGTTATTTTGTGGTCATGCTACTTCTGCTGTCTTGCGATGGTTCTCTAGATTTATGCTTTCTGTCCCTTTGAGGTATGCGATCTTGAGTTTTTCACTCAGGGTCAACAGAAACATTGGAGAAAAGGAACTTCAAAACTGTATTGGAGAAAGACTGGAATCAATTATTCTCTCGCTCCAGATCCTCCTCTTCTCTCAAAATAAATTGGAAGTTTGTGAATCCAGTTCTCCCTGTTATTTCAGTCTATTTCCTTTCTCCATTCAGTTACATATTAAAAGAAAAGCCAGCTGCGATCAGAAATTGAGCTCTGAAGCAAAAGAAATGTTTATTCTTCTCGAAAACAAGCCTAACGCGGGGCAAACTATGTTTCACCAATTGTGACTACATCAACTGAAATTGTTAGTCCACCCAGACCCTCTGCCCTCAAATACTGTTAATCAGGTCTCACCATTAGACAGACCAGACATACAGCTGGAAGCCAACTCACCGGTATCTTTGTTGGGTGCTGTTCTCGAATAAGCCTGACATCTTCTACTCTTTGTTCTAAAAGGGGAAAAGTAAAGTCATGACCACGTTCTATCCCACAAAAAAAGAAAATAATTAAGCTTGTTTAAAATCAGCTACCCTTTATCAAAAGACCATATGAACCTCTTCAAAAAATATAAACATCCCTGACTATTATTGTCCTGCTAAGCCCCAGAGGTTCTTTGTGAGATTTCCTCCCCACCTGATATGGGCCTACTGGATTGCTTGTGTGCAATAAGGCTTCGCAATAAGGCTTCGCAAAGGAAAACAAACAGCACATCTGACCTTTACTTTCATTTTCAGCAGTACGCTCGAAAACAAAACAAAGTCCCACTTCTTCTGTCTTAGCAGAGAAGCAGGAAAACCAGTTTAGGCAGAACAAAAACAGAATCAACCACCCAACACACACACACACACAGTCACAGCTGAACCTAAAACTCTCCAGTAAAAACAAACTAATTCACAAGCCTTACCAGAGCAGATTCTTTTCCTCCCAGCCATTAAATCCAATTTTTTTTGCGGGGTGGGGGGAGGAATGCTAAGTATTTTCTTTGACTCTTCTGCCTCTGGCCTGTAAGAGGTCATCCTCCAATGAGTCTTGCAGTCACCCATGTAATTAGTGAAATAATCACCTGTGATTCAACATTTTCACAACCACAACAACTAACCCAGCAGTTCAATTCTTCTCATTAGAGGCATTCACTTCGGGTTTGCTGTATGAACCCTGGCAATGCCCAGGAAATGAGAAACAAACAATGTGGAGTCCTTGGGGTTCTCCGAGCTTGGTTCTCTTCCTGCAAACGTTTCATTACCCGGCTAGGTCACATCTTCAGCTCTCACCTAGCCGGGTAATGAAACGCTTGCAGGAAGAGAACCAAGCTCGGAGAACCCCAAGGACTCCACAGTTGAACCCTGAGCTACACTATTCACCTCTATTGAAACAAACGATGCTCTGGGAAAATGCAGAACCCCCCCCCCCCGCCCTTGCCAAGGAAGGACAGGCCAAAGCAAGCCCTTCCCGCGCCCAAACCTGCTCTGTGGCCCCGCTCCGACAGACTGGCCGCTCCTCCTCCTCCCCTTGAGGAGCAGCAGCCGCCCGGGGCCCCCCGCGGGCAAGCGCCCTCCGAGGGAAGGTGTGCCAAGCGGGCCCGCTGCCAGCGCGCTGACAATGCCTTCTGAGCCCGGAGGAAGCGGCTGGCACCCAGACCTGTTTACTCCTGGATGCCAGGCGGCCAGCCGCGAACAAACAGGCCCTGCCCCGACGCGTTCCCCAGCTTAGGCTTTTGGGGGGGGAGAGGGGCATCCTCGGGCACTCCGGGGGGAGGAGAAAACCGGGACGGCGTTCCGCCATTTGCATCACCCCACGGGGCGGGGGCGGGAGGGTCTTTCTGGGGTGCCGAAGTCCTCTCTTGCAGCCCCGAGGGGAGCGAAGGGGTGCAAGGAGATGCCGGGCGCCGGGGGGGCTTCCTGGGGAAAAGGAGGGCGTGGGGGCTTTCTGGGTCCCCCGTGCGGGGCTCTTCCTCCACGGAGACCCCTCCTATTCCTGGGAGGGGGGACAAGCAGTCCGGGGGCCAGGCAAGGAGGGAGGGAGGGGAGGGGAGGGGAGGGGGAGGCCGGCCCGCCCGCCCGGCCTACTCCGCAGGGCTGTCGTGCTCCAAAGGCCGGGGGAAAGCGATAATAAGCCGGGAAGGAGGGGGGGCTCTCTTCCCGGCCCCCTCCCCATCCTCCGCCTCCCCCCTTCCTCAGGGAAGATTCCAACGCCCGTCGCCCGCAGCCACCCGGGCGCAGGGGAGCCGTGCCCCCTCCCCGCGGCGCGGAAAGGCCTCGCCCGCCGCCGCGGCCCGAGGGCCCCCCGCGCCCCCGCGCCGGGCTGCGCTGCCCCTGTGCCCACCGAAGGTGCGTCGCTGCTTGAAGCTCTTCTCCGAGGGCATCGCGGCGGCGGCGGCTCCCCTCCGCGTCTCTGCGGCCTCCTCAGCGGCGCGCAGCCTCCTCACCGGCCCCCACCCGCCGCGGTCAGCTGACCGGCCCGCCCCGCCCCCGGGCTCTGACGTCGCAGGGAGGAGGGAGGAGGAAGGAGGAAGCAGAAGGGCAGCCGCGCTCCTGCCCGCTCGCTCCCGGGCTTCAGCTGCGCGTGCGCAGCCGGCGGGCTCGCTGGCGATGGGAGGGGGGCCGGAGAGGAGCCGGACGCGAGCACGCTTGCGCGCGTCGGGGACAAACGCGTCCCGTCCCGGCGCTGCGGTTGCCATGGCGACTCTGAGGCGGAGACGGCGGAGGAAGAGGAGGAGGAGGAGGCCCAGCCCTGACGTCATCCCAGGCGTTGGGGATTACAGCCCCCATCATGCTGAGCCAGCCAGGCCTGAAGCCTTCCAGGGGGACGGGTCCGATCCTCCCCAGCTCCCAGGCTCCTGATCACCCCCAGAAACGTTAGCTTACTGTTTCCAAGCTCCTGGACTACAACTCCCATCGTTCTTAGTGGCATGCGGCCTTTTTCCCTCCCCCCATCCACTCCCCCTGGCTGTCTTCCAGATGCCTGGGCTACGGGGCCCATCATCCTCATCTGGCCTTGCCTCAGGGAGCTGTGCTGCTGGAAGATTCGCTTTTCAGACTCCGTTTTGTGCTATGTCTTTATTTTATTTCTGGCTTTTCTTTTGCGCACCGCTCAGAGCACTTCCCTTCTGGCCGTGTGGGGTGCCCTGGCACCGTCCGTCTCCCCACTGGGGATTCACAGGGCAGTTGCCGCGCTCGGGGCCAGAGGCCTCCCGGACAGGCCCTTCGTTCCTGATTACTCAAGCCGAGCATTTCCTGTCCTGCGTCATCCGGCATCCTTGGCCTCCACGAGGTGCTTTGACAGAGGCTCATCATCCATTCATCAGCCGCGGGACTTGCAGATCCTGTGGGCTGGCAGCTAATTGCAAGGAACTGGCTCTGGGAAAACGTGCCAGAGCGGAGGAAGGACAGCCCTAAAGAGAGTCGAAAACAACCTTTAAAGCCAAGATATCCGCTTCAGAGGAACTGGGGGGCTGCGGGCCACCAAACCGAACCAATGGGCAGGGTTGCTGCGGAATCTGAATGTTTCTAGTCCCGCTCGCAGAGGCAGGAAAGATGGCACAGCTCCCAACAAACCACAAAAGCCATAAAGCTGCTGTGGTTGGCACGGGGACTTGAAAAGCCTTCTTGTATACTTCCTTTGCATCTGAGGAGTGGAAAATAGATGCTGAACAAAATGGATCACTCTTTAGCCTGATCTTTTTGGTGAGGCTGTTCTAAGGCCAAGTTCCTACTAAGGGCATATTTACCCTGGCAGGAGGGTCACGGGGGGGCGGGGGCAGATGACTGTGGAAAGTAAGGAAGATGACCTTGACAGACATAGGCAAGAACCATGACCCAGGCAAAAGGGGCCGAAACATATCTTTTTATTGAGTCAATCTCAATACCGGTAGTTTCAGCCTTCTTGTGGAGTTGATTTCCTGGTTTGGCCTACCAAGTGGAGCTGACAGTAAGTGATGTCATGTATGCAGTGACATCACACGTGTGACATCATTGTGCATTGTTCTGGATACCTATGTCCAACAGCTATAATGCTTCCCCGTTCCATCCTCCCCACCACTCCATCATTGACCCCTCAGTCAAATTTAGCTGCTTTTGAATTAAGAAGTCTGGAGCACATAGTGTTAAAGCATGAAACAGTTGGTTTGTTGGGGTTTAGCATCTTCCCTGAACCTCCTGGATAACTCATGATTAAGCAAATGTGATATGTAAACTCAATCCCTTTCTCCACTTTCATCACCTGTTAGGGGTAAAAGGCACTTGTAGATGTTTGAGACCAACTGCTTGCTTGGTGTGAATTTTAGGAGAAGGATTTGGGGGACAGCAGTGGTCACCTGCGAAGTGGAATGAGAAGAAGTTTCAATGTATTTCAAGGCCTGGTTTAAGAAGAATTAAGGTGTGACCACTGGAAAACATCATCTTTAGGATAGCTGTAGGAAGATACTGAATTTCCAGAGGGCTGGTGGAAAGCATTTGTGATGTTAGCATTAAATTCCTCCAAATTACACTTTTGCCTTTAAGGGCTTAGCACCCACAGCCCTCCTGGTGGCTGCATTTCAGAGAGATGGGAAGAAGAGATAGCGGCACTTTCTGCTTTGGGAACTAAAATCACTTGACTGGCTTGGTGTCCCTGTCAATCTAGTGGGGGGAGAAGTGGGGAGGAACCATTTGGCCCTCACAATATTTTGGACCATCCCTGATGACCAAAGTGTGTGGGTCACAGCAAGCAAGGCTTTGATCTCTCAGGTTTAACAGTGGGCAACTTGGTTAAACCTGAGACATTCAGACATTGCCTCTGAACAGAGTCCCATATTGCAGATGCTATAAGCCGATAGTGATGGGCAAGGCTTTCTTCATGGCAGCAATGTGACAGAGTCTGGTGAATCTTTAATGATTATTGATTTTTTTAAATGCATTGAGTCAGAGCTGTGATGAGTCATTCGCTCAAGGATCCTTGGCCGCCTGCCTTATCCACTACGTCATGAGATTCAGCCTGTCAACCAGCAGTCCCAGTTTTGTGTATGACTCCTCAGGAAAAAAATCCCACTGAGTTGGTGGAATTTAATCCCAAAGTAAGAGTGCCCAGGACTGCAAAACTGGGCGTTTTCACAGCTGCAGTCTCCTGCACTCTTTCAAGCCAATCAGGGTGATGTTTTCTCATAAGTGGACCCCACTGAATATGGGCAAAGACAAAGGAGATTAATCCTAATTAAGCATGCATCAGATTCTATACAGTGTGCGGATAGCAGTTTTTCTGATCAGGCATTTAACTGCTCTCCCTGCTGGAAAGTTGTAGTCTGAAACTTGTTTTGCACCATAAAAGACTGTGATGGGTACAACAAATCATAAAGTTTACAATACTTTATCTTAACCGTGTTTTATTTTTTTCGGTACAGACCACCAAGAGGAGACTGAGTATGCCAGCAACTTGCATCCATTAGATGTGCATGTCGGATTCTTTGGGAATAAGGGATTTACTGATACTGGGACTGCCTTTAAATCAGAGTATATACAGTGTTTGTATTTTGTTTCCCGCGGAGACATATTTTAAGCCTTTCGTATCCATTTTTATGTTGCGCATCGCCTGTTCAGCCTTCCCACTTAAAGGCTGATAACGTCCGTTTCCGAAACCTCGTTTAAACGTTCTCTAAATGTGTAGGACGCGGTTCTAGGGGAAGTTGTACAGTTTGCTTTTTTCAGTACCTGCCCTGTATCGAATATACGGGTTACGCAGGATGCAAAACAATATTGGAAAAAATGAGGCAAAAGCCTCGCGCGCAAGAGGGGCGACCCGGCCCCCGCGGGCCCCGCTCCAGGGGCGGACACGGCGCAGCCTGGCCTCCCGATCCGCCCGGGAGAGAAGAGCGCCTCTTTCCCCCTTTTCCAGTCGGACCCGGCGCAGCCACAGTCGGGACCCGAGCCGCGGGCCGGAGAACAGGGGCCGCGCGGGCGGCGCCGGGGGTCCCGGAGCCGGGAAGAGGGAGAGGCGGGCCTCAAGGGGGCTCCGGAGCGAGACGTTTAGCAGGAGCCTCGTTGGCGCAGTAGGCAGCGCGTCAGTCTCATAATCTGAAGGTCGTGAGTTCGAGCCTCACACGGGGCAAGCCTGACTTTTTCCTCCCCGCCCGGCTGGGCTCTCCCCGGGGCCGAGAGCCGCGGCGGGGGTCCCAGCGAGGCCTCCGGGGACGCCCGCCCGGCCGGATTCCCGCTTTTGCGGCAGAAGGGCTGCACGGGGAGAGCCGCGGGGAAGCTCCGGCTTGGGACACCGCCTGCTGCCGGGCCGAGGTGCAGTTCCGCCCCGCGCCGCTCGGGGCCCCGCGAGGGAAGCAGCCCGGGCCCCCGGGGCCCCGCAGGTCGCCCGCCCCTCCCGCGCCCCACGCGGCCGGGCGGCAGCTCCAGCCTTGCCGCGGGCGGGGCGGCCCACGGGGCGAAGGGGCTCCGGCCGCGCGGAAACGCGCCCCGGCTGTCCCAGGGGGCGGGGCTCCTGGTGGGCGTGGCAGGGAGAAGCCGGTGGGCGCCGCCGTCCCGGCTAGGCGGGCCGGTCGGGCGAGCAGCCGGGCGGCGATTGGCGGCTGGCCGCGGCCCTCAGGCGCGCGGGAGGCGGGGCCTCCCCGAGCGGCGGGCGCCGATTGGCCGCGCTGTCGCATCCCGGCGGGTGCCGGGCGGGGGTCGCTGCGCCGGCGGGAGCCGCTGAGCGGAGACGCGGCGCGGCGGCGGCCATGGCGGTGTGCGCGCGGCTGTGCGGGGTGGGCCCGGCGCGGGGCTGCCGGCGGCGGGGCTCGCAGCGCAAGGGGGCGGCCGGCGACAGCAGCGAGCCGGACACCGACCCCGAGGAGGGCGGCGACGGCGGGGCGGCGGAGAGCGGGGCCGGCGAGGGGGCGGCCCGCGGCGGCCCGAGCGCCGGCCGAGCGCCGCTCTCGCTGCTCGAGCTGCCGCCGGAGCTCCTGGTGCAGATCTTCGGCTCCCTGCCCGGCACCGACCTGCCCAGCCTGGCGCTGGTCTGCAGCGCTTTCCGGCGCATCCTCCGCACCGACACCATCTGGCGCCGGCGGTGCAAGGAAGGTACGTCCCGGCGCCGCGGCCGGGGGCGAAGCTCGTCGCGGGCCCGGGAAGGAGCCCCGCGCCGCGGCCGCGAGAGGGACGGCGGCCGGGCCGCGCGTCCTGGAGGCCGTGGCTCTGGCAGCCGAGCCGAGCCGCGGCGTCCCGCGCCCGGTCGCCGCCCTCCTCGGCGGGCTGAAATCCGCGGCCGCCTTCGGGCGTCCACTGAAGGCCGCGAAACTCGCCCGTCTTCGTTGCCTCCGAGCCAGGAGAGGCGGCGGCGGCGGCGGCGGAGTGACAGCGGCGGACAGGTGCGCGGCCCGAAGCGGAGCCGGGGGGGGGAGCAGGAGCAGCAGGAGCAGCAGCAGCAGCAGCAGCAGCAGCAGCAGCAGCAGCAGGCGTTGGTTTCTTGCAGTTGCTTCCTGCGCAAGATTCGTGCAGTCTCTCCCCGGGAGCGGAAGGCAAGACCCCGGCCTTAGATGTGCCCCCTCCTAGAGGCCGGAGCATGTTCTGGTAGCCCCAGGGAGAGAAGGGGCCCGGCCTTGCGGGGGCTGTGGAGGGGGCAGTGAGCCAGAAGCACGGGGGACGATCCTGCGGGCCCTCCTTGCCCTCGGACGGTGCGCCCACCCCACCCCACCCCACCCCACGCCACGCTTTGCCCTTCTCCGCTTTTGGCGTTCTTTGCAGGGGCCCTAGAGCTGCCCGCGAGCTGCCCCCAGCAAACGCTGCTTCGCGCTCTTTGCAAAGAAGGGCGTGGAGGCTGCCCAGCTCCTCTGCCAGTTGCGCCAGGGGAGGGAGGTCAGGAAGGAGCCGAAGCGGAGCAGGTGAATTTCAGTGAGGGAGAGACCTCGAATCGTTCAGGAAACTCCCTTCTACCAAGATAGGGTTGTTCTTCGGGTAGGTTCTAGGAAGTCAGCAGGGAAATCTTTTCCTTCAGCCCGTTGGTCGTCCGTAGAACAAGAAACAGCTGTATGATTATAAGCCAGTTACAAAAAATAATCGGACCTCTGACCTGCCACATCAAAAATAGCTCAGGAGCTATTTGTAGTAGCTAGTTCACACAGTACCTTTAACCTAGTTATTGATTTAACCCATTTTCTGGGTTCACATCGTTGAATCGGAAACGGTCATATGGGTGGCTTGTCGCGATGTGCTAAGCCCCACACCCAAAAGGTTAAAACCAATGATGCAAGGCCTAATCGGTTGACTGTGTTGCGTGAACTCAGCCAGTGACTTTTTTAATCATGGTGCCCCTTACCGTCGCACCTCATTTTGGTAATGCTACTTAGCCAAAACCTGAAGATGAATTGAGTCTTTGAAGGGCTGTAGTTGCGTGAATCTGTAGTAAAGGGTATGTACGTGAAACAGCTCATCCAAGCAGTTTGTATGTTTATGCCATGATTATCCCCATGGAAGTAGTAATCCTGCTTTAGTATGAGGGGTGAAGGATAATTGAATATTGGCCACACGCGTGATCCTTCCACTCTTTTCTAGCGCTGCCAAAGCGTAAATCCCAAGGCAAATTTGGGGGAAAGGCCTTTCCTCTTGCAATCCGTGTTCTGCCCATTTCCATCCTCTTCAGCACTGCAGTTGGATCGTTGCCCTTTGGCCCCTTAACGCAGGCCCGTCCCTCCACTTGCTCTCCCTGTAGCTGCATCTGCTGCCTGCAATGAAGTCATGCCTTTTGAACTTGCCAGGGAGAACGTTGGGGGTGGACATCTGAGCACAGCTGTGTCTGCCCAAGGCAGAGCCTGGCGTGATGCACTAAGGGTGTCTGCCCTGGCAAGGGCTCACTGCTCCTTGACGGGAGAGCTCCGTTTGAGGATGCTGTATTTGACGATACTGACTCATCCTTGTGGATTGGAGGAGGCCCAGAATTCTCTTTCAAGGGGCTTCACGCCATCGTGCTTCAAACTGCTTTAACTTTTCTTGCCTGGGGTGATTTGTGCCCAGCACCATCTTAGTCCATAATGGTTATTGTGAGGAAAACAAGACAGGGTATGTAGCCTTGGTCTGCTGAAGGCTGTAGCAGACCTCCTTTTCTACAGCTAGATCTAATTGTCTGGTTGTTTCATTCCTGGACACACAGCTAAAGCATTATCGGGAGATGTATCTTCTTGAATTGCCAGGAATTTGATTGTCTGGTCCCTCTTGGCAGATTGTTGTCTGAAGATCTGGTGGGCCAGTTTTTCTTCTCTTTCTCTCTCTCTCTCTATATATATATGTAAAATCTAAACGGTAACATTATAGTACCTACTGGAATGATCAGGAACAGCTTGCTCTGGTCTTCATCATTCACTGTTTCTCCATTTCTTGCTAAAACCATATTTATCTTTCCTCCAGGGCACAAAGAGGAGAACGTGATTCCTCTCTCCCCCCACTTATCCTCAGAACAATTCTGTGAGGTTATTTAAAGTGAGAAATAGCCATTGGTCAAAAGTCATCCTGGAAAAGTCATGGCTGAATGGGGATTTCAACTTTTGCCCGCCCTGTTCTAATCCAGCATACTAACTATTTAACCACACTGGCTCTCTTTTTAAAGCACACCTCTTTTAAATAGTGTCTTTAAATGAAGCACCTTTTTTCCTGTAATACGTCCCTTTGGGAACCCCGTGCCTTTCATGATGGGGACTGGAAATGGTGCCTGCTTCTCTAAAGTAGAGATCGGTGTCTGCTGGAGAAAGTAGCAGGCAAAATATTGTAAGAAGCCAAGTGGTTGTATAATTTTCTTTCTGAACTTCTGGTTTGGGTTCCTAACTTACTTGAGATAGCAGGTTTCGGCTTCGTGGCTTGCAAGGTGCTACAGCTAGATAAGGTAGCCTGTCCTATCTGGAGAGAGATGGGCGCTCCTCTGCTCCTCTTTTTCTTTTCCCATTTAAGGAGTACCTTTGAGCGTGAGATGGCGGACTCGCTAGAATGGCCACAAAAATCAGGAGGAGTCTGGTGGCACCTTTTCCGACTAACACATTTCATTAAAAGGCAAAAGCTTTTGTGAGGTGCAGCTCTCTTCATCAGATGCATGGAGTAGCTAGGCTGGTGGAGGATTTAAATTGGGGTGAGGTGGGGGAGAAAGAAGGGAAGATAGGTTGGTTATGCAGATGTAGGATAAGTACCTTATCCATTAACAATTGCAGTGCTTCAAATGGGCATCCGATGAAGTGAGCTACAGCTCCGAAAAACTTCTGCCTTTGAATAAAATTTGTTAATTGGAAAAGGCACTATCAGATCCCTTCTGATTTTTTTGTTGCCATAGATTCTCTCCTCCTACAATGTCTAGAGTAGCCACTGAGACTGTGGTTTAGGGAAGGGTCTTCCCTTCACACTGTTGTGCAGTAATGGCACAGACAGAAATGCTGGGGAGGAAGGCCCCGCTGTTCTCGGTCCTTCACTGCCCTGTTATTGTACACTGGCCCTCAGAGCCCTTGGCCTCAGAGGAAATTTTGCCTGAACACACACGCTCTTCCCTATGCTGAGAATAACAATGGTGAGCATCTCCTGTCTCCCCATCAGTCAGTTCATGTCCCAGCCGGGGGGGTTTTCCCCCTTGGTCCTACAAGATAGCACCATAACTACAGAAATGAACTTTTGTGTATTTATTTATAAATCTGTGTCTGTGTGTATGCATGCATATATGAAATCATGTATTTTTATTATCAGCCCAAATCAATCTACTGCAGGATGAAGGCCTCTTCACTGGAGGCTGTGGATTGTAATCTTCCAGGCTGGTTCAGTGTGGATTGGTCGCTAAGTGTTTTTTGATTTCCTAGTCTAGGGCTCAGAGAGAGTGACTGGTGGAAAGTCACCCAGCTGGCTTCTGTGCTTAAGGGAGGACTAGAATCTGGGTCTCGCTCCTTCTAGTCCAGCACCTTAACCCCTGGACCTCCATTTGGGTGTGTATTTAAGGTCAGCGGCACTTCTTGGATGTTTGGATGATCCTGCGTATATTTAACTCTGCAGAAATGTTGCAAGAGAGAGAGCAGGAAATCGTGGGTTGAGGCTGAGAGAGGAAGACTTCCCAAAGAGCTTTCTGCTTCAGCTTGGTGGAATTCATCAAACACATGTTGACTCCTAGTCACGATGGCCCCATCATTTCGGCATCTAGGCTGACAGCTCCAGATCTGTTTGTCTATTTGTTATGATCCCTGTTCATTAGTCACCCCCAGTAGTTTTACCTTCAGTCTTACGAAGCTCTGGAATAAATAGCTGCATTCTTTCTCTCATATGACTTTGCAGGCACAGAGGTTGCAATTCACTTTTGCAGGAGGCTATAAATAGATGCCCATGACTGTTCCATGGGCTTCAGACTGAATTAGCAAATTACCCTCCCGCTTTTTTGTTTGATTAACCCTGTTATAACCCCTTAGCTCTTGTTTGTTTGCTTGCTTGCTTTTTAAATGTTAGGCAGCCTGATCTTTGACTTCAGTAACTGGTGTGCAGTGAGCGGACTTCCTCCCAGTCTGAATACCGGCTTAAGATCATCAGAGGGAACCAGCAACAAACAACTGATCTTGCAGAATCATGAACATTTAGAAAGTTTTGGGGGGTGGCACACGAGGGGAACAACTGGGGTAGTGTTAGGCTGCAGCCCAACGATCTATTTTCTCCTTTGTGCAAGGATCTTGCCTCAGGCCTAAATGTACAGGTTTGGCCCCCTCCCAAAACTGCCTTGGAAAGATTATGGGGGCATGATCTCAGACCATGCCCAGAGCACTGAGTGCACCATTGTTTTGTTTACACTAAGCTCAAGGTTCATGCAGGCCAGTGCTTCCCAAACGTTTATCAGAAAGTCCTTTTCGCTTACGTCAGTTTAAACGTCCCTGTTGTGATGGTGTGTTTGTGTGCTGTTACCCAAAGAAAAACCACTTTTACCCAATTTTGGGTAATTTACCCAGGTTTGGGAAGGACTGATTTAGGCTATCAAGAAGGAATTTCCTTTGGGCCAGAGTGCCCTTGTCCCCAGGGGTGTTGTGGCTATCCCCCTGGGGTCCGTCTGGACTTCAGTGCTGGGGGAGCAAGCTTCTTTTGGTGGGGTGTTCATTGGCAGCTGATAAGGCTGGTCTTCCTTTGTAGCAGGACGGACATTTCATTTCTTCCCATTAGCAAAAGCTTGAGCACTAACTGCCAGATGTGTGCACACTTATACTTTTATTTATATATCAAGGAGCACAGGAGGGCTACATAATCATTGCTCCCCTCCCCAGGGTTTTCTACCTGGAGATGTTTGTCTCTGGATGAACATCTTCAGTCTTAACAGCTATGCCACACTTCTTCTCCTCTTTTGCCTCCAAGCACACAGTGTTCTGGGTTTATGTTGCACTGCTTCCTACTGATTCCACTTCCTGCAAAAGTGACAGCAAGATAAGCTGCTCCAGTTCACGCTAGTAAAAATTAAATAGAGAATCTCCTGAGCTACAGTCAGTAACTCCTTGGATATCTCTCCTTATGAATATTCATCTTCTGTTGCTGGATAGGGATGCTGGGACCTGAAGTTTAACCTGTCTAGATTGAGGAATGTGAGGAAAAGACCCGAAGTTATACATTTCCATCTGCATTCACTTTTTAGAACACCTTAAATAATTAATTCCTCTGGTGATCTGCAGCTGAAAGAGATTTTTAAAATTCTCCTCTTCCTTTTTCTTCATGCAAAGTCCCCTTCCTTGCATTTTTATCAGATGCACCGGAGGGTGTTTTTTCTCGTAACATCCAGAATTGTGACAGCTTTTCAAGCATTAAGGGCATTTCCTGTCCTTTATCATGAATTCTCAGAACAAGCTTTTGAAATGGGCAAGCGGCACGGTCCTTATATTGTAGTGCTACAGGAAATTTTCTTCACTGCCAGGTGCTCCCCAAGAGATGTGCCCTTCCCTGTTGGCTTCTGGCATCTTTTGCCTGTGCAATGTCAAATAGATGTGACATTGGCTTAGAGGTGTGGAAGTGGGCATTAAGTAGCCTCAACTTGAAAAATAAATTTGGGAACAGCGGGTTTTGATGTGTTGGAGGCTGTGTCAGTGTGATCAGCCCAAGGTTAAAACTTATGTGTCCTTTAAGTGGAGACCACAAGGCTCCGCTGGAACAAGGCAGGTCATGTGTTGGCTCTGGACAGCAGGTGGCATTGCGTTAGAACACATCTTAATCCTTTGTGACACATTTTCCTCCCTTTAATTTCAGAATATGGCGTCTGTGAGAACCTGCGGAAGCTGGAAATCACCGGAGTATCCTGTCGAGATGTGTATGCCAAACGTAAGTCCTAAGCTTGCATTTTGCCTCTGAAAATAAATTTGCACCGCATCTTAAAAGTGAATGTTTGGGGAGGGCATGTCCACAGCCACCATTTGGCATATCAGGGAAGAGTGATGACCGTGCCTTGGGGTGCTCTTCCCAGAGAGGTCAGGATTTGAAATAGCTCTGAGTCACCTCCTCATCTCCGAATGGGCGGCAATCAGCACTCGGCCCAGCTGTTTCGCCCATGAAGAGTGTTTATGCTGAACAGGCTTAGTGGCCGGCAGCTGTTCTTCCACCAACACTTTTCCTGTCATCGTGACTCTCTCCGGCCTTGGAAAAATATGTCTGTGTGGAAGAGTCTGGAAGTATTGTCCCCTACCCATCCATTGCTTCGAATTAGATACTTGTCGGTTGACTTTTATTTGAAATTTGCACACCTACCTCAGACAAAATCTCACATAACGCTAAGTCAGGATTACTTTAACCATGGTTTATTGAACAAACCAGAGTGGTCTGATTCACACATAAAGCTACATGGTAACTTGCCACCACTCGCTGAGTTCAAACCGAACAAACCGTAGTACAGCTTAGCATTTCGTGCCGATCGTCGTAGACGTAAGCGCTTGGCAGATTGCCATTTCTGTATCTAAACTCACCTGAAGGAAGCAGGGAATTTTAAACTTGGTAGTCCAGATTGTTTCAGAGGATTTAGCAAAGTGATTCCCCAGTTTCTCCAGCAGGATCCTAGTTTTGAAGTAACCGATGTGATAGCTGGCAGTAAGAGAGCGAGCGGCGTTTTCACAGTCCCCCTGCTGTGTCTGCTCAGGTATAAACCCACGAGTGAAGTCGGGGCGTTTTATGAAAATTCTTCCTGACTACGAGCACATGGAATACAGGGATGTTTACACCTGCCGTATGTACCTTCCACTGACACATGGTTTCTGCGCTATGTACGCATGGAGTGTGCTTGCCTAACCATTTAATTACCCAAAGTTAAAACCCCGGGCTGTTCTGCGGCTGAGAACATCAGCTGTCCTGCTGTGGGATCCATTGCGGTGTGGACGCGATTCTAAGACCATCGCCCTAGAAGTGTGCATTGCTGCAGGAAAGGCTGTGGGTCTCTAGCATTGCTGCCCTGTGCTGGGAGCAGTGATGTGAACCTGGGACAGATAAGGCAGTGTGAGTTAATGTCAGCCCTATCAGGTAGACCTGACTTCAGAAACAGACGCTGTGCAGACCTAAAGCTACTTTTATTAGAACAGCTGTAGAGCAGAATCTTGCAAGTCTGAATGTGCTCCCTTCCTCCCTCTTTTATCTTCATGAGAATTGGGCGGGGGGGGGGGGGGCGACGTAAGCATTTTTGCAAACCATTTTCTTGGCCTGAGCTCAAGTTTCATTTATCTGATCGTTGCCTTGATACTGGAACTTCCCTCTGTCCTTCAGGCCACCCTCTTTATTCACTGCAGTTAGTTCTTTTGGGGCCAGATATGTTTACCTGTCACAGAAAAGTGCAGGTTCCCTCTGTAGTATCTTTTTCTGAGAAGAAGCGCGGATGAGATCCAGGAAAAACAAGATTAATAGGATACGCTGTGTGTGGGTAAAATCTTGGCTTGCACAATCTGGGGAAGATGAGAGATGAGTGAGCTAGGTGAAATTCTTTTGGGAAGTAGGAACTTGTTTGGTGAGGACGATACTACCTGCGGCCCGTCCGATTCTTATCATTTTCTGCAGGGAGGAAATGAGATTATCTTCTGAGGAGTGAGGGAACCTCCTGCTACTTCTGGTCTTTCCTCCCTCTGGCCCAATCAGGCTTTTTATGCCTGCCAGCCGGGGAGGCCCTTGTGGGAAAAGCACTGGTGGAGCAGGGAACTATGTCCTTATGTGTTGGCCACTGCCAGGAAGCCCTTTCCAGCCGCCTCCCGGATGCACCAAGGAGTTCTCTGTGATGCCATTGAGAAAACGAGGAGAGCGCTTTTCTTCTCATTAACTCCCAGCACTGAATTCCCCAGTTCTTGTATGGAGTCCTTACTCGGCATCCTGTCCCTATCCCTGAATTTGGCACCTTGTGGGATTTGCCCAGTTCACAGTCCAGCTACTTTGAAAGGGAAGCTGCTACGAGAGCTGTAGTTCTCTGTTATTCTTTTGTCATCTTCTCTGACCAACCAGTGTAATGTTTCTTTTCTGTTTCTTTTATTTTGAACATACAGAAAATCCTTTTTGTTAATCACATTCTTTGCCTAGTGCAACTCATCTTTAGATTCCCTAATATATCTCTTCAAATCCAGGCTACCTGTAGGAACACTTCCTTGTCTTTCCACCTGACTTTCAGATTTTTACTAAGCCTTCTATGCATCCTCACTGGCTTTTCTGCTGCCTTCTGTTTTTCCCTCATTAGAATTATTTGTGCTTAGCAATTTTTAGGCACTCTAACCCATCTTGGCTCCATTTCCCATTAACATCTCCATGTTGGACCTTAGTTATCTCCAAGTCTATTACTTGCTTTCTTGAACTCCCAAGGTTCACATTGACCACACTCAGTGATAGTTTTCCTTCATCTCAAGAATGCTAGCTTACACAGAAACTTCCCCCAGTCTTCACTTTATCTCCTAAAGACTTCTCCATTGATCAGGATTCCCATATGCTATCTTTTATCAACAAAGTCCCTTTTGAATTTCCTGGAAGGGTCATTCCTGGCTGAGTCGGTCTCCCGGCAGATGTCAAGATAATAAATACACTCCTTGGCATTAGTACTGGATGCCTCTTTGCAAGATTGGCAGGTGGCTTCTGAAAAAATACCTTCCACATCTTCTCCTTGGTTGGGTGGTTGATAGTGGACCACAACAGAGGTGCTGCTTTTATTCTTTCTTCTACTTACGTTAGCCAAGGTGTTCTCTGTGGTGCCACCAAGTTCATTTCATTGGATTTCTTTGCTGGGCTACTTAGAGTGTTACCTGTGTTCCAGTTGGACAAGTCCTGGATGGAGGAAGACAAGTAGCTGTTTATGAGTGTTTCTTCTCTCTCTCTCTCTCTCTCTCTCTCTCTCCCTCTCTCGTAATAAAAAGATTTGCAGGACGTGGGAAGGCTTAGTCAGAGGAAAAAGTTTGAGGCAAAGGTTAAGTAGTGTCAGGGTTAGTTCTCCTGCAATCAGGGAGAAGCAACACAATAGCAAATTGGACCATTACAGATACGAAGGATGGATGGAGCCAAGCCAGCCTGCCTCAGATAGGGGGCCAAGAAAGGTGGGAAGGAAGGCACAGTGTAAGAGGGCTTGAACATTGCTTCTGTATTTAGGGCTTCTTATTGAATCACTGAGGTTGTTGGAGGTCTTGGGTTGTGATTTTTCTTGAATCCATCTTGCTCCTCTCTAGTTTTGGGATTTCTTGTGAGCATGCCCAGCTGGTCCATTCCTGCCTGCTGTTGAAGTTGGATAAATTTGGATCCCCAGCACTGCTATTCTTATCCACCCTAATGCCTGCTCCTTATTAAGGAAGAGGAGAGATGTGCCTATTTTGGCCTTTAATCCTGATGGCCCTTCGGTCCTTATTCCTCCCCACGATTAGCAGAAGTGGAATAAATTGTATAAAACATGCAATTATTCCATGTATACAACCTCAGCAAGATAGGGAATATTGGTTTGTGTGGGCAAAGTAAGCAGGACGCTGTATTACTGCCCCTCCCATGCTTTGTGCTCAGTTTGGCTACTAAGACATTCCTTCACATCTGATACCTTGTTCTTGTTCTCCATTTTCCTAGTGCTTCACCGGTACCGGCATATTTTGGGACTCTGGCAACCAGACATTGGACCATATGGGGGTCTCCTAAATGTGGTGGTAAGTCCAGAAGCCTCAAGGACAGGGAGCCCCTGTGCTGTATGGAACGTGCTTTTCTGTTCTGCCTTTCTCTGGGCATAAGATGACTTTCTCTTTCTTGTCCTGGGAGGAATTTATGCTTCGGTCAAGGCCTAATCATAATGTGTCTGAAGTGGGATATCCTACTTATCATACTTCAGACACATTATGCGAAGAGCCAGCTCTCTGGAGAAGGCTCTGATGCTGGGAAAGGTGGAAGGAAGAGAAGACAGTGAGGTGGATAGACTCAGTTACAATGGTGATGGGGGTGCCATTGGAAGAGCTGAAGGACCAGCGTAGGGACTAATCATCATGGAGAAACTCTATCTACGTGGTCACGAAGTGTGGACAACAACTTGATGGCATGTGGTCAATCAGTCAGTCAAGGCCTAAGTGCTCAGCTACGTGGCGGCATCTAGATGATCTTGGCTGATCTTGAAAAGCTAAGCAGGGCCAGATTTTATTAGTCTTTAGAGGGGAGGCCACCAGAAACCCCAGGGTTGTAAGCTAGATTGGGAAATCAGAGAAACTTCCTGGAAGAAGTCAGTGGCAAACTTACTGGATATTGTTGCCAAGAAAACTACATGGCCTCATTCTAGGAAGTTACCAGAACTTAACCTCAGTTTGAAGGAGATTTTATAAGGTGTTTGAAGGAGGACAAGGAGAAGGGACATCTTTACTATAAGAGATTGTGCGGAGGATGGGAAATGGAAGGGAGAATAAACAATCAAACATAGCATGTGAGTCAATTGTCAACTTATCCCATAAATGGCAACTGGAAAGCAACTGGAAAGAATCATTTTCAGTCATTCAAAGAGAATCCATCTTAATTAATGCTGTAAATCAGGCCGGGAACATTTTCTTACAGTTTCCAAGGTTGATGTCAAGCCTTCCCCAGCTGGGCAAGATCAAAGAAGCAAGAACTAAAGAGGTGTCAGCTAAGTGTCTTTGATGCCCACCTGGGGTAAATGCAGATTCTTGGAAACTGTAAGAGGAATTTCCCCAATAAGGGGTCAATTAACTTGCCTGGAATCTGTTGGTGGTTTAGATCTGCTTTCTCTTCCCCTGCTTTCCCAGCCTGTCCATAGTCTCTCCCATTCATACCCAGAGAGCTCCCTCAGTGGGCCATCCAAGATGGCTACCTCAGGCCTGAAGGTAGGACCAGGGAAGGATGCAAACATACTGCGAAGGGAAATGCTGAGAATGCGTCCCTCTGACATCCATGCATTTGTATGACTTTCCCCTGCCTCGTGCCCTGCATGGGGTGAAGTGGAGGGCATCAAGACTTTCTGCCTTGGGTGGACATCGGCATGCCTTCCTTCAGGCTGGGTCTCTCTCCTGCAGCGATGGGAGAAGCTTTCCCTGCCTGGCTCTCTTAGAATGGATCTTCTTTCCCTTCTTTATGTCTGCTGGGTGGAGAGCTGCCAACTTCAGGAGCGTTCCACTTCATTAGCTTGAGGCTCCCTGGAGCTTCTGTCTTGGCAGCACGGATGCTCTCCGGCGCTTAAACAGTTGGGAAGGTTTTCTGGGGGGTGAGGAGGAGAGTCACTTTGCAGGAAGAACTGAGGATATGGAAGCTATTAAGAAGTGGGAGAGGGCTGGGCGGGTGCACTAAATGGAGCTGATCCAGCTTAAGTGGTAGTTAGCCCTGGCGCGGGCCTCGGGCAGAGGTACCATCCCAATGGGGGGGAAGGGTTGAAAGGCAAGTGACAGACTCTCCCCTCTTTTGCCCTGGGCAGGTTGACGGCTTGTTCATCATCGGCTGGATGTACTTGACCCCCCACGACCCTCACGTGGATGGCCCCATGCGATTGAAGCCCCTCTTTAGGGTTCACCTAATGGAGAGGCGGAGTGCCACGGTTGAGTGTATGTACGGGCACAAGGGACCCCACAGCGGGCATATCCAGGTGAGCCCCCCCTCTTCTCCCTCTCCTGGGCCACTGACATAAGGAAAGCCCACAACCCCCACTGACCTCCGTTCAAAGGGCTTCAGAGCCCTGGATGCTTAACCCAGTCAGGGGCTTCATCACACAAGTTTAGGGCTTGTGACTTCCAATCTCACTTTTCCAAAATTGACAGATTGTGAAGAAGGATGAGTTTTCGACCAAGTGCAACCAGACAGATCACCACCGTATGTCAGGAGGGAGACAAGAGGTAAGTTTTGGCTTGGCACCCCCCAAGCCCAGCCTCCTAATTTGGCATCCTCCAAATAGCTGCTGCTGCTGCTGATTCGCCCATCCACTGGCTTGTTTCATGAGCCCCGCCGCGTGTTGTGGGCCTATGGGAGGTGCCAACAGGGTCACAGTGGATTATTCAACCTGTGTCATCCCTCCAACCCCCGCCCCGGACATTTTTGCAGGAGTTCCGGACGTGGCTACGAGAAGAATGGGGGCGGACGCTGGAAGACATCTTCCACGAGCACATGCAGGAGCTCATCTTGATGAAGTTCATCTACACAAGTCAATACGAGTATGTGGAAGGGAGGCGATCTGGTTTCTTCCCTCGGTGGCAGCCAGCAGAGAGATTCAAGATGCTGATTTGAGAGTAAATTGTGCTAGCCAGCCAGTCGGTTACCCAAGCAGTCTTGTCTTCCAGGAGGAAGACACTGCTCCCTTCCTTCCCAAACCTGTGGCTCTCCCCCTCCATTTTTGTAACCCTCCCCCCAGCCTGGAGGGTGGCTGCATCCTTGATAATGCCCGAGCAGCGTTTTCTCTGTTTACAAGCAGATGCAAAGGGGACCCTGGTGGCCCCTTGACAAGGCAGCAGTTGCACACCCCTGGGGGAACTCTGCAGTCCTCAGCTGAGAGCTCTCCTCTCTCCCTTGCTTCACCCCATCTCCCTCCTCCTCCTGAGCTAGCCTCCCCCCAGTGTCCTCTAGCAATCCTGGACTTCAACTCCCATAATTCCCCACTAGCATGCCTATCTGGGAAATACCAGGCAAAGGAGAATTACTCTGAAGGTGGAGAATGTAGCCTTCCTTGAACTTGGGGAATTTAAGCCCAGCAGAAGAGGACTTTCCCATCATATCTCAGCCACGAGGCCCCTTTGGAGTATTAAACAGCAGCCTGCCTAAAGAGGAGAAGCTGCCATTGGAACAGTCCACCATCCTGTGAATAAGCACCGCTCTGTACTGTTGTTTTCCAATTACAGTGGAACCTCGGTTTACGAACTTAATTCGTTCCGTGACTCTGGTCGCACCCCAAATTGGTCGCAACCTGAAGGAAATTTCCCCATAAGGTTCAATGTAATTACCGTTAATCCGTTCTGGTGTGGAGGACAGGGAGGCGGCTATTGCTTGGAGGGAGAGTCCCCCTCCCTACGACCACGTGTCAGGGACGGAAAAATGGCCGCGGACCACGTGCCAGGGGTGGAAAAATGGCTGCGGACCACGTGTCAGGGACGGAAAAATGGCCGCGGACCACGTGTCGGGTGGAAAAATGGCCGCGGACCGTTTCACGGGAGGGAAAATGGCCGCATATCCTGTTCGTACCCCGAGGCGGAGTTTGCAAACCGAGGTAAATTTTTGCGGCCGGAGCTGGTTGTAACCTGAAAAGTTCATTAACAGAGGCGTTTGTAACCCGAGGTACCACTGTAGCAAGAACTGAAAGAGGGAGGGAAGGGCAGGTCTGACACCAGGGAAAATGGAGAGAGGGCAACACACGTAGGACTAAAGTAAAATTCCACAGGAGGGACAAAGGAATTTGTGTTTACCACTTTTGGTCTACCAGGGACTCTGCTAGTTTGCGTCCCTCTCTGAGTAATGGACTAGACATTTTAATTTGGGGCATCTTTGTCTTAACTGATGAAAGCTGACTTCACACCACATTCTCTGATTTATAAGGGGACATGAATTGTTCTGACCAGTCCTCCCACGGTTTGTCAACCTGCATCGCTTTTTCTGTTTCAGCAACTGCTTGACATACCGACGCATTTACCTCCCTCCACGCAGTCCGGAGTATCTTATCCAGCCAGGCCTTTTCAAAGGGACTTACGGGAGCCACGGCCTTGAAATCGTCATGCTTAGCTTCCATGGAAAAAAGGCCAAGGGAACTAAAATCACGGTGAGCCTTTGGAGTCCTAGACTGACTGTTGCTTGCTCCGTGCATCATTTATTATTTTTTAGTAATGCTTCCATCCTGCTTTTCACAAACATTGCCAAGACTGTAGACGGGTACAGCAATACCAACACAAAATATAAAAATCAACCGTAAATCTCAAGTTTCAAATATGAAATTCCATCTGCTGCCGGGAGCTGGTGAAGTGGTAGTAACAGAGTCTCCTAAGTCTGAATCTGCTTTCCCTCTCCCTCCCTTTATCTGTGCGTGAACTAGGGAGGACCTTGCCTGAGACGCATTCTCAGGTTACAGTTCTGGCCCAGACTCAGATTCCTTTTATCTGTCTGCTCTTGGTTGTGGCTCTTCCTCCTATTTCTCAAAGCTATGGAGGCTACTCCTGCCCATTCCATATACTGGCTCAAGATAAGAGGGAAGGGGAGAAGTAGAAGGTGGGTTGGAGAGCCCTACCTGGAGGGGGACTAGGAGAACTGCAAGGACAGAAGGGGACAAGCCCTGGCCGACCGCTTCTGTGAATGCAAAGCCCTCATCTGCTCCTTTTCCTTCTCATGCCAGGGTGATCCCAACATCCCAGCAGGCCAGCAGACAGTCGAGATTGACTTGGCCCACCCCATCCAGCTCCCTGACATTGAAAACCTGAGTAACTTCAGTGAGCTCTCCCGGATCATCCTGGAGGTGCGAGAGCAGGTGCGGCGGGAGCAGCAGCAGAAGGAGGAAGGCTTCCAGGAGGAGTCGGCGCCAGAAGCTGAGGGCCAGCAGCAGGACGGGGCTGGATTGGAGGCACCTGGAGCTGCAGAAGAAGCCCCGGCCTCTGGCTCCCCACCCTCCCCCTGTCCTTTTGTCCTGCCAGGCGGGATTGCATCCCGAAACGAGGATTATCCCCGCACCTGCAGAGCATGGTAATGTTAAGGGTTGCGTTCGAGGGGATTCCCGTGGATAAGGTTGGTTGGGATATTCAGTGAGAGTCCCTTAAACGCCTGTCCTGTCCTCTCCTCTCCTCTCCTGCCAAGAAGTCCTGATCTTCATTCCAAAATATCTTAAATAAACCAAAAGACCCAGTAGCACAAGAAGAAAAGACAGGAGTCATCTACAACATACAGTGTAAGGACTGCCACAAACACTACGTAAGACAGACAGGCAGAAGACCAGCAGAGCGCATCCACGAGCAACAACTAGCAGTCAGAAGACACAATGAGAACTCCTTAATCTCACCACACATGGACAGACTCAACCATAGTTTTAACTGGGAAACTCTCAGCATTTTAGACCAAGCTAAATCCAAAAATGCAAGAGAATTCTTGGAAGCTTGGCATTCAGACAAGGCAGCCATCAACAGGCATATAGAGATTAACAGCATCTACATACTATTCAAAAGAGACAAAAGACCAGAAGATCGCCTCACCAGCAGTCATCACCCAGATAAGCAAAGGTTACCACCAGGCACACAATCAAG
This sequence comes from Python bivittatus, assembly GCF_059951505.1. Classification (NCBI taxonomy): domain Eukaryota; kingdom Metazoa; phylum Chordata; class Lepidosauria; order Squamata; family Pythonidae; genus Python; species Python bivittatus. Next base: position 20,275,140 of record NW_028277042.1, on the reverse strand, counting down.
CAGTAAACATGCTAATCAAGGAACTCCCAGAGGAGCAAAACAAACCCCCCATCCCCACCAGCACTGGCAAGGCAGGCCACAGCACATAAATAGAGAGCAAACCCCATCCCATTTTGACACTGAAGATGTGACTTAGCCGGGTAATGAAACGTTTGCAAGAAAAGAACCAAGCTCAGAGAACCCCAAGGACTCCAAAGTCCTGATCTGTGATAATGGGAGGCTGTTCTGTTTTGGGGAGTTGGTCAAGCTGACAGTTCTCTGGGTCCCTTCCTGGGGCAGATTTTTTATTAGTCACTTCAGTCCTACCAGCAATATTTTGGTTTTAATTTTGTGTGTCAAAGCAGGGAGGGAAAGCTTTAAAATTCCACTTTGGAGAACTAATCGGGGACTGCATCGTTATTTTGATTTTAGTAATGCATGTCAAAACCAGGAGGCATGGCCTAAGCAACTTTTAAAATAGTGGGCCAAAATGTAAAACGGTTGTCTCTGCAAAAGGTTGTCGTGGCAGGTGAAACTCTGCACACCACTGTCAGTGAGGGCCTTTGGACTAAGCATTTATTGCTGATGCTCCAGGAGGCTAATCTGCTGCCCGCATTAAACTGAGACCCGTGTTAACTTTTCTTGGAAATGTCTGCTTCTATATATCTGAATCAAGTGTGGGAACTGGACAGCTGGTCTTGGGGAATTTTTGGGAAATGCTCATGGTGCCCTTTTTCTTCTTCTACCGGTAGCTTCTATGGGACTGGCCTCATAGCAGGCCACGGCTTCACCAGCCCCGAGCGAACCCCTGGCGTCTTCATCTTGTTTGATGACGACCGTTTCGGCTTCATCTGGTTGGAGCTGCAGTCCTTCAGCCTTTACAGTCGGATCAAGGTCTCCTTCCAGAACGCCGAGGCTCCATCGCAGGAGGCTTTTGATGAGATGCTGAAGAACATTCAGTTACTGACTTCATGATGGTGGCCACCCAGGAACCCGAGGAAGGAAGGATCCCTTCTCCCATCACGGGGGACTGGGCGCCCGACCTCAGAGCGAGGGACCACGTGTCCTTCTCCATAAGGCCTTTTTATCAAATTGTATTCACCTTCTCCTTAGTGCGCTAACGTTCCTTTCCCAATATGTCATGTATAGTTTGTAATATAGCTTTATATATTGGGAGGGCCGCTTGCATGCTTGTGTTTTCATTTCCCCCCTTCCCTTGAAAGTTTGGGGCCTGAGTTGGGGCAAACACGTCCAGCCTCTCACAGACCATGTAAATAGCCTCAAAGCAGCTGTAAGGCTCTTGAGAATATTAAACCAGCCGCAACCACTTGACCGTCCCCCCGGGCGAGCAAGATGACTCCGTAGCTTCGGGTTTCTTTTCAGAATGTGCTCTTCTCCTTTGAAAGCCCCTTTTGGTTTGGGCTCTCTGTTAAATAGTATTGGGCTACTAAGGATCTTGAGATTCAGCAGTTGTTCAACACGGCTGCCCCAGGAAACTTTTCTTAAAAGGTAACATAACCAGCATGGTGCACGCTTGGCATTTTTACACAGGGTTGTTATTAGCATTAATACTAATACTGAGGTCTGTTAGGCAATACAAGGGATAAAATCTCCCCCTCTTCCAAAAGTCACCAGCCCCGTGAGTCTCTGTGGGAGCATAATGCCCCAGTCACCTTTTCTTTGCCACCCCCAGGTTTTTCTGTAAAAAAGAGGATCTTCCTAAAGCTCGCTTGCAATGTTTGTACTTTGGAAGAAAAGGGAGGCCTTTATTAAGGCATTTGGGGATGATGGCTGAGTCGAAAAGGGCAGCCTGCTTTAGGTTCTCATCTTACCTATTCTTGAATCCTGCCCCACCTTCTCTGCCCTGTGTAGGAACATAGGTAGAGGCCACAGCGATGTCACACATATTTTCGGTCATTTGTGCAATGACGTTGTGACATATCCGATGTTCCTTGCTTCCCGTCTCCTTGGCAGACCCCCACGTGGGCAAGATCCACGCAATGAAATGCAGTGAACACCTGGCGCTCCTGTCTCACTTTGCACTCTCTGGAGGCAGTTGACCCTTGTACGGTGCTAGGCCTGGGCCAGGGTTCCCTTAATGTTAGTCTAGACCAGTGTTCCTGAACCTCAGCAAGTTTAAGATGTGTGGACTTCAACTCCCAGAACTGGCAATGCTTCGAAAGCTAGAGGTGGCACGCGTAACGTCTGGCAGGCAGAAACTCTCGATATCTTTTTTCCTCCCTTGGGAGTTACGGTAAGAAGGGCTTGCTTGTAGATTTTCCTCACCCTGTCCCCTGTTGTTTCTGCCCTAGCTGGGATGTGCATGTCCTGTTGGCCATGTTGCTTGGTTATCATGGATACCTCCCTGCCAGCTGTCCTGGATTGTCCCCAACGTCAGCACTTCTTACCCCCATAGATCCTCCTGTTCACTGTGTGGCCTTTTTTCCCCTCCCTGGCTGCTAAGGCAGAGAAAACTGCCCTCCACTTGATTATAGTATTAAGGTTGCTCTGCAGAAGGATTGTGTTCGTTTCTGTTAACAACCAGGGTAGCTTGGCAGATTTACCGTTGGCCGGAGGAAGTGAAACCCCTGCCAGGAAGAGTAAACCCTATTTCCTAAGCAGAACAGAACCGTTCTGGCCACCCGTAAATTCAGTCCCGTAACAAGCAAGGAGGAGAGGGAGGCTGGAGGAGGATCAAGGCCCATTCAGGTTAGGGAGGGGCAGGGGGATCTTCAGTCAGCTGTAGGAGCCTCCTTGTCAAGGCTGCTGGGGGCCAAAGGCCAAATCATTTGAAGGGCCACAGCGGTGCTTGTTTCTTTCCTGTAAGAGCTGATGTGTTTGTGGGGGGAGCCAGTTCCTGCAGTTCTCTGGGGCAAGAACTGGGACTTCGCTTTTGTCACGGTGTTGCCTTCTGTTTTTTTTCTCATACAACTGTGTCCACAGACTGGGCAGGCAGGAAGTGTGGAGCAGACCTTGGGAGCCCACAACCACAGGCAGGAGAAAGGGCACTCGGTGATTCTTCTGTTGTGTGAGCGGATCCACCAGAAGCAGCAAAATGCACGCTGAGGGTTTGGCAGGGCGTTTCGGAAAGAGCGAGGCAGGGTGGCTTTGGACCACTTGGCTCCCTGCCCCGCTTGTGAATTCCCAGGCTGCTCTTTTGCACTAGGGACCTCCCGCGGGGCCATTGTGTGGGGCTCGCCGGTGCCAGGAGTACACGGAGCGTTGCGACCGATGCCCGGCGAGGGATACGATCGTCCTGGCTTGTGGCCAGGGGTGGTGATTCAAGCTGCCCTTGCCCTGAATGGAATCGTTGGCCCGTTAAACCCAGGGCCGTGGATTGCGGGCAGAAGGGGTCTTCCCCAGCCCTGTTTTCTGAGGCCTTGGTAACTAGAGGACTTGGGTGTGCAAAGTAAGTGCCTAGCCCCAGAACGACGGCCTGCCTTGTTTTTTTCTGACGTGCTTAGAGTTAAGTCATAAAACTCCCAACTGGAAAAATGACTGGGGTGCAGCAGCAATGCTTATCTGTTGGAAGCGTGCACGAATAGGCACGGTGGATAAATGCATGGATAAAAACAGCCCCACACTTCGTTTTTTTCCTGACTCTTCTACCGTTTCTCCAAAAGCAGTGTTTTTATCTTTCTTCTTTGGGGTGAGGACTGTGCCTTCCCTCCCCCACTTCCCAATTGTACAAAAAAAAAACCACCACCCTTTGCCATGGAGAACGCTCCTGCCTTCGCAGGCCCAGCTGGGGCTGCCTTTCTCGCTTACTTCATGTATGACATAAAAAGATAAGTTCTGTCTTTTTTTTCATGTCGGGGGGACGTACAAATAAGAGAGAAAGGGTAAGAGGAGATGGTACGTGGAAATGTGGCTGCTTATATTTAGGCTGGATTTTAGTTGCGAGGGCACTTCCTTTATGGGCCACTTTCTGCGTGGCATGAAGAGTGGTTTTCTCTGTGCTGGGCATGACGAAGCTATTCTCAGCTCAGCCAGCATCCCGCTGCTGGTGGCTGACTTTTCGGCCACCGTTTGTCCTGCACGCCGGTGGGGGCCTGCCTTCCCCTGGGTCTTGCATGTTGGGGTTCCCCGGATCGGGGTGCATTCTCGAATTTTTCAGGGGGGATCTGTTGCCACCCTGTATGACACAGCTTCACCTGAAAGGACGTTGACGCGATACGGCATTGGTAAGCCGGAAGATCAGTTGCCTTCCCCGCCGTCGGCCTTGCTGAATGTGGTGCCCGATGGCCCATATTCCAGCTCCCCAGTGGATTTCCTCTCCGCGCCTGTCCCAGCTGCCCCCCTGGAGGAGAGAGCTCCAGTTTTACATCTTTTCCACTAGCGTTTCCAGGTGCAGGTCATGGTAATAACCGACAATGACAATAAAAGATTTTGTGAATTTGCAGCTTGTGTCCTCTGACTTTGGCTTGCGAGCGGCCTTCCGTTAGATCCATGTTTCCCAAACTTGGCAACTTTAAGAGTTTCTAATTCTAATTCATGCCGGCTGGGGAATTCTGGGAGTTGAAGTCCACAGCTCTTCAAGTTGCCAAGTTTGAGAGACGCTGCATGATATGGAAGGTGGCAGCTGGTTGCTAATTCCACCCCACACTCACGCTTCTAGTGTGACACACCCGTCTTTTAAGGACACTCGGGTGATCTGGGCGAGTGTAATGATTCACTGGGCAACCAAATCTTTCTGCATACGTGTGCTCAGACTGTATTTGGCTATTACCGCCCCACTATAAAGAAATGGTTAAAAAATTAAAAACTTAAAAGTTCTGCCCACTTTGGCAATACCTGCCTGAAGCGCCCCCCTCAACTTGGTGGAAATTCTGCAGCCCCAATTTAAAGGAAGAAGCCTAAGAAAATTATAATCGTGCAATGAAAAAGGAAGGCGTTGCTACTTTAACGGGATCATTACTTATAATAACTGGATTTTAAAAAAAAAGTCCTCGCGTTGACAGTGCCACCAGGCGGTCCTTGAGTCCAGACGTCCATCTATCCGAAGCCGCTGCTTGGTTGGAGCCAGATTTAAAGGTTGAAGGTAGAACACAAAAGCCACAGCAGCATCTTTTGCGTTATTTCATTTTTTTCCCAATTAATTTTTATTAAAGAAGTTTTTTACAAAATAAAAAAAATACAAATTTAAAGAAAAAGGAAAGCAAAAGACAAGGGAGGGAATAAAAGGAAAGAAGATACAAAGAAGTGGCTTCCGATCTTTACAGCAGTTATAGAGGCATTCGAATTTTATCCTTCCTCTAAGGTTACATCATGGCTCCCTCCTTTCCATAATCGACCCTTTCTAATCGTCAACCCCATAAATCACAAATTCATTTCCCCCCCATTTTGAGCAAATAAATCCATAAGGGGTTTCCAATCACTGACAAATGAAGTTGTCTTTTCTCAAATAAAGCAAGTCAATTCTGCCATCTCTGCAAATTCTGCCATTCCTCCGCTGTGGGTATTTCAGACTCTTTCCATCCTTCTGCATATAACACCCTCGCTGCGATCACTGTGTACCAAAACAGTCGTCCGTGGGCCTTTTCGAATTGTCTGTCCATTAGTCCCAGCAGGAAAAATTCTGGTTTCAGTTGAATATTAATCTTTGAAATTCTTTGTATCGTGGTGTGTACTTGAACCCAAAATTTTCTGGTTTTTTTACAAGTCCACCAGGCATGATGAAATGGCCCTTCCTGTTTTCCACACTTCCAACCTAGACTTGAAGTGCCTTTATACCTTCTAGATAATTTTTCTGGAGTCGCGTACCAACGGTACCTCGTTTTATAAGGATTCTCTTTTCGTTATCATGCACGTTTCAGTCCTTGCACCCCCATGTCTTCCCATCCTTCCATCGGGGTGTTACGACCGAAGTCCTTAGCTTCGGGAGGGCATCTCCAAGGGGGCGCCCCCGGGCACACGTTGCAACGGTAACGTTCCCAGCCTGTTCACACGACCGCCGGGCAGTCGCACCCCCACAGCTGAGCCTGGCCAGGACTCCCCGCAGGCTTTCCTCGTGACGGGCGGGGGGGGTCCTTCCTAGCAGGGCTCCCCCGCGGAGGGGCAGCCGCGGGCGCTCCAGATGTCGGGGGCGCAGCGGCCCGCCCGCCCGGGCTTCCCCAGCTCCTCCTCCGGCCGCCCCACGTGGCAGCTGCGGTGCTTCCTCCCGGCCGCGGCTCCGCCTCTGCGCCCTCTTGGCTCCGCTGGCAGCAGCTGGAGGAGGCGGCTGAGGTAGGGGCGGCGTGGCGGCACGCGCGAGCGCCCGGGGCCGCGCCGGAGCCGGAGCGCACTCCCCTTTGCAAGCACGGCCGGCCGGCCGGCAGGGCACCCCTGGGCGCGTGCAGAGCGCCTGCCCTGGCCGCGGGGCGGGCAGCCGGGCCTTCCCCGGCCAAGGAGGGGAGCGGGGCGGGCAGGAGCGCCCGTGCAAAGCCCCCTCCTCCCTCCCTCCCTCCCTCCTGCGCCCCCAGGCGGGCTCCTGGCTCGCGGGCCCCTCTCCCGCGAGCTCAGCCCTGGCACGGGGCCCCCGGACCAGCTTCCCGGCGCCTCGGGAAGAGCGGCTTCTGGGCATGGCCAGAGCGCGCGGGCGGCTCAGCGCTCAACCCGGCCCGTTCTGGCTCCGGGAGGCCGGCTGTGCCAGCCCCGGGCAAGCCCTGCCCGCGGCTGCGCCGGAAGGCGGGCTGGAGCCCCGCTCGTGTGCACGCAGCCCACCCGGGCCGGTGCAGGTGCCCCGGAAGGCTGCCTGCCCCCGGCTGCTGCGCGGTCACCTTTCCCCTGGATCGTTCTCGATGAGCGCGAGTCGCCCCTGATCCTGGGGAGCGCCTTTATCGGCCGGGCTGGCGGACTTGGCTGGCGGCACCATTAGAACCGGGGCCGGGGCCGGGGGCGGAGAAAAGGGGATTCCGGCGGCGGCGGCGGCGGCGGCTGGCTTTTTCCTCGCCCTCGTTTCGGGCATTTCCTTTAGCGCTGCGCCTCTGCTTTCCCTTTGTCAGAGGAGCCACCCGAAGGGCCCCTGCTCTGAGGCAGCGCCTGCCGAGGAGGAGGAAAAGTTGGCGGGGCGCGTCTTGGGTTCAAAAGCTCCTTCGCAACGGAGCCTGGTTTGGAGGCTTGATTGGGCAGGAGTGCTCCAGGTGAGATCAGGTGAGATGGACCGAGTTAGGCATTTCCTGGGGGTGGGGCTTTTTTTTACAGCTTGTAAAGGCAGGGAGGGCAGCATTTACTGTACAGAGTTTCTGTTTGCACATCTCAGCTGGGTCAGTTTTCTCAAGTCACTGAATGAGATTCTCACACGCAGCCCGGATTCATGCAAAACAGTGGGGTAAAAAAATATTGCCTAATTGCTGGTGGGGGGCTCAGGTGAAGGCAGATTCTGTGATTTTTAAAAATATATATTCATTTTAATGGGAGGCCCAGCTAGGGGCAGCCCTTAGCCAGCCTTGGCTGCTCTTGAAAAGCTCAGCAGCCTCAGAGTTAGGACTTGGAGGGGGGCCACCAGGAGATTTACCAGGCAAGTGGAAGATTTACACCTTGCCCTGTAAGTTTTTAAGCTTGGAAGGACTTTGCGTCAGCAAGACCGCCTAGCTGATCTGGGCCCTGCCTGCTAAGGAAGGGAACTGTGGATCTCTCGAGCAGTTGGAAGTTCCCATTCTAAAATGGGGAGGCCGACAAACAGCTGCTTGAGACTTCTTTCTGTCCAGGCTTACTAATCCTACTCTGCAGGGCCACTTGCCACATCTGGAGACCTTCCACCAAGCCCTTCTCTTCTTTCTCTCTCTAGGCCTGCTTTTGACATCTGTGATAGTTCTTGGATACTCAGATATGCCTTTTGGGGCAAGATGTTTCCCTTAGCAGTGAATCTAGCTTCCCCTCCCAGCTTGGTCTCATTTTCAGCACAGCATCTTGCGGAAACAGCTGCGAAGCTCAGGTCGAAAAATAGGTGTTTAAGTGGAAGAAGATACTCCATTCCTTCCTCTTTCGGGGAATCTGACATCTAACCAGGGTCTTTAACTTTAACTTGAAAAGACTTTCACGGTAGCATGCGGCTGTGAGTTTCACAGGTTACTCAGATCCCATCTGTGCGTGGCGTCCTGTTGTTAGTATTAAATCGGTAGCCAGTGGGCACTTGAGCCTGTGGTTGAGATTTTGCAAAATGAAGAGATCCCCGGTGGTCTTCGTAAAGGCAGTGTCCCTATGTGGCAATGGTTTTAGGTTGTGCTGTTTTGAATAATTAAGTGGGGCCAGTTTCACTGAGGTGAAAGGAGGCAAGCACCTCTCTTCTCCGCTCATTTCAATGCGATAATGACTTTTTAATAACCTCCACCTATTTGTAGAACAGGGGAGAGAGGGGGGAAGTGGCAAAATACACAGTGCAGCGTTTTAATAAGCAAAGCGAACCAGGTGCATTCTTGGCTCACTCTTTGCGTCCGGAAGGTGAAAGGCATGTACGCTGAAGGAGTGCAGTTTGGCATCGTTGAGGAATGGGTTGGCCTTGGTGCGTTGGGTTATGTCAAGTCTGCAGGTCACGCACAGCAGAAAAAAAGAGGGGGACCGAAAGTTTGATTTTGCTAGGACGAGCTTTTGTGCGTCGCCAAGGGATGTGGGGTGAAGCGTGAAGCAATGCGTAGTCCCGGCAGTTCCCCATTAAGCAAATGCTCCTGTTGTCGAACAGCTTCACATCCTCCTAACGTGAAACCATTTCCCAGGGATCCCGGGCAGGACAGGGTCACCCACTCGGCTTGGGGCTGCGCCTTTTCACACAAGCAGGTTCGTGGCAAAGACCCGGGTCTGCAGGCAACTCTCAAGGTTGGACAACTCCAGTTTGGGGATTTGGAGTCCCTGTGTGTGACGCTGTTGCCTTTAGCTCAGCAGGAATGGCGTCAGCTGCACATCTCGTCCTGGATTTTGGTAATAGTTTAGCAACCTTTCCGCTTGCCGTGTGGGAAAGGGCGCACTGCAAAGGCGGCGTCTCCTTTTCCACGAGTGGTGTTAATAATCGACGTGATGTTGCAAGACTGTCGTTTGGGGGCCACTTCGCCAAATCATTTCATTTGTGGTGCTTGTTTTAGCTGGATCTCTGCACTTCGTTTGCGGTGCTCGTTTCTGTTGCATTTCATATTTGTATAAAGATGCGCCGTTCATCTTGGCCTGAAGCCTCCACCAACTCCAGTTACCTGGGTCAGCGAGGGATCTAGTGGGATCTTTATAGAGAAACCAATTTATTCTGGCTGACCTTTTTGGGAATTGCAGTCTAGTCCCCTACAGCATGGTGGAGTTGCAGTGCTTAGTCTAGAAGTAATCTGATGTGAACTGATTTTTCATTTAGAGAAGGGAGGAGCTAGGTTAAGATTTTAAATGCAGCCATATAAATCAAATCTATAAAAACAACCATCATAATAAATCAACCTTCTTCCTTGAAACATGGGTGAAATAAAACTATCTTCAGGAATTTTCTCAAAACCATGAGAGGGGGAGCTTTATGGACCTTTGGAGTAATTGTTTTTATTGATTTAATGGTCTTTTGTGGTTATTATTTTGGTTACTTTTGTATTTTTGGGTGTCTCTTTAACTCTGTAAACCGCCCAGAGTCACATCTGTGAGATGGTCAGCGGTATAAATCGAACCACTAAACTAACTAAATAAACCCACCCTTATTCTCATGCATAATTAGGTGATTTTCAAAACTGAAAGTGATGGGGAAGAATGATAGTTTATTTGAGTTGGCCTACGTCCCGGATGATTAAACGCATGCAACAGACACACGTGAGGATTATTGAATACATTTTAAAGCGAAATTGAACTGTCTTTTTTAGGGTTTGATGCCAGAGTCAGTTTGGTCTAGTGGTGAAGGCAGCAGGCTAGAAACCAGGAGGCTCTGAGTTTTAGTCCTGCCTTAGGTATGAAAGCCAGCTGGGTGACTTTGGGCCAGTTCCTCTCTCTCAGGCCAACCCACCTCACAGGGTAGTTGTTGTGGGGAAAAGAGGAGGAGGAAGGAGTATTTGGTAGGTTTGCCACCTTGAATTATTTATAAAAATAAGAAAGGCAGGATAAAAAAAATCTAAAGAAGAAAGATAACATCTTTAATTTCAGAATGTGCTCCAATCAGCAACACGCAACCAGGAGGAAAGCATGTCATGGATTAGCAAAGCGTGATGTAAACCAGGAGGCCTTAAACGGCCCAGAGCACGAAGCTGTTATGCACGTGACTAAAAGCAAGGTTGTGCTATTTTAATAATAAGTTACACAACTGTCAGGCCTCCTGATGTGCTTGAATTTGCCTTTCTCAATCTCAAAAATCAGCGATGGGAAATCCGAAAGCGTTCGTAATGCAAATGCCCTTGAGTGGGGCGACCACGCAGCCTTTGCGTCATCCTCAACCGGAGACCCCAGGCAATGTCAGCAACACTTTTTAATTAAAGCAGCCAGATCTTTCATTTTATAAAGGGCACTGTATCGTGAAGAAGTCAGATGGTGCCGCTGCTTCTCGACATCAGTGGTTTCTGCTTGTCCGGGATCAGTTCAAACCGTGGTCTAAGGGCATCCAGCTTCATTTCCACGTGGGAGTCAGCTACATCCCGCGCACTGTCTCAAGCAAGACTGGGGAGTGCTGGAGAAGTTCGATCTAACGGAATAAATAATCTTCCTTCCTTCGGATATTCAGGGACCGTCATTACAAGCCAACTGCAGTCTGGGCCACCAAGAAGAGCGAAAGAGTGTTGCAGATACAGAATAAAGACTTAAGTTGCAAGCTCTAGAGCAGTGTTTCTCAACCTCGGGAACTTTAAGAGGCGTGGACTTCAACTCCCAGAATTCCCCAGCCAGCCATTCTGGGAGTTGAAGTCCACGCCTCTTAAAGTTCCCGAGGTTGAGAAACACTGCTCTAGATGGACTGGAAATGGTCAAGATGAGAGGAGCTGATCAGAGAGATGGAGATGTGGAGGGGGGAGCCATTTTTCTATAAATGGGCAGAAAGAGTTCTTTTGAAGCTCCCCTTTGGCTTGGCTTTTGGGCACAGAGCAAATCTGCGATGTAAGACAGCGGAGATGTGGACGTGCAACCCGGGAGCCCGTCCTGCTGGATTCAGCTCTGCAGCTTGTTCCGCCCGTTAACCCTGCCCTCGGGCGCCCCATGCGCTGCCCCCGTTTCCTCCAAGCCTGCGCCATGCGCTCTTCCCCAGCAAAAAAAAAACAGTGACGGGCTGCAAACGTGTGTTGGGTCCCCATTGGGTAGTTCAGTTACCAGGCCAACAGTTCAACCAGTGGCAAGGATGCGATTCTGGCACGGAGAGCATCTTTGAACCCTCTTTCTCCGCAGCGCAACCGTGTCCCCTCTTGGCCTCGGCTTTTCACGGGGAAGAGGTGGAGGAAAAGCTTTGTAAAGGGTTCTGCTCCCCTGTGGCGATGCAGAATTAAGCTCTTTGGGGAGCTGTGCCAGCTGCATCCTTATGGGGGGTGGAAGAGGTGGGAGAGGGAGCCCAGAAACAGGGGCCGTAAAGTGGAAGGGCGGCAGAGTCCAATTGCAAAGGTGGGTGAGCAAGCTTAACCGGACCAAAATGTCCGTGGCCCGGCCCCGAGCAACGGGGGGCCTCAGGGTACCCCCTGTTGGAGTAGTAATTTTCGGGTTAATTTGAAGAAGACAGCTGCACATTACATGGAGCCCCAGAACTGTCTTTCGCTAGTTGCTGACCAGATAACAAAGTTACAAACGGGGGCTGAGGTTTCTGTTAGTGAAAAGCGAAGGCGGGTGAGCAAGCTTCGCCAGACCAAAATGTTCATGGGCCAGCCCTGAGCAACGGGGGGGGGGGGGGGGGGGGCTTCGGGGTACCCTCTTCAAACCTCCGTGACCCTTAGTACCCTTTTGTGCAGACCCGTGGAAAGGCCCACATCGCTCAGAGCAGGGTCATTTCTCCCCACGCGGATGTCCAGAATGCTCTTCTGATTATTTCTTTATTTATTTGTGTGTGTGTCTGTGTCAGACTTGTCGCTGCCCGTCTCGTTAAAAAGCAACTCTGGTCGGTTTAACAGAGGAGATAAAATGTCTTCAAATACAATGTAAAAACAGTCTTAAGTAAGTAAGAAAGACATTCCAAGAATTGATGGAATTGGAGAGTAGCTTGGGGAGCGTCACCAGGGCGCCCGCCACCCCCAGGGTTGGTTAAAACTCTTCTTGCCCCACACAAGCTGGCAGAGCCAGGTCTTTAGTTCTTTCTGGAAGGCTGGGAGGGTAGAGGCCCACTGTACCTCTGGGGGGGGATTTTCCAGAGGGTGGGGGCAACAGCAGAGAAGGGTCTCCTCCTGGGCCCCGACAGCCGACATTCTCTCGCTGACGGGGTCCATAACTTGCCTTCTCTGCCACTCACCAATGCTTCGGCTCTTTTCCTGCCACCTTTCCTGAAACTTAAATTTAAAATTTAATAAACTTAACTCTCCCGTCAAATTTCATCTCGAGTCCTGGGAGTGAAAGAAGGCCGGGTCTTCTGGGGCACGCAAGACCCTGCTTTGCAGCTTGCTCAATATTTCCAGTTTGGAAATTCCAGCTGCACTGGAATCAGCCTTTCTTTCAAGGCATGCTTTTTCCCCCCGTCCGGCATATATTGCAAACTTGTAGATGCAAACCCCAGCATGGCTGGCTGGGGAATTCTGGGAGTTGAAGTCCACTCCTCTTAAACTGGCTAAGGTTGAGAAACACTGTGGATCTTCACTAGCACAACCTTCTCTGCATCTTCTGTGTAATCTCTCTTTAAACATTTCTTCGCTCTTCTTCTGTTTTGTTATTTTTGTAAGCCTTCCCTCCTCTTCTTGTTTCCTGAAAGAAAGGTTGAGTATCTGAAAAAGCGGAAACGTTCGCCTGAGACGTTACGAATAGAATTCGTAATGAGTTCTACACGCTTGCTAAACCGTCTTGATATAACCTTGATGCACCCGCTAAGGCAAATTCGCGGGTGTTTTTGCAAAACTTGATCATCTCCTACCTTTCGAACAACACTGTCGTGTAGCGGTGTTTTGCCGAGCATTTTTTTTTTTAAAGAAAAGGAGTCACCTAAAGCATTTCAACTACTCTGAGGTGCGGATATGAATCTGCAATACGTCCTGGGTGTGACCTCCATCCATGGAGAACCGACAACTAGGGTGTGGATAAAACATCATAATAGAGGGGGAAAAAAACCTTTTTTTTCAGAATCAATCTGAGGTTGGCTCCCAATGCTTGGATGGTGAGGGAGTTACCTTGTTAATATAACCCTCTCCGAGTATGTCATAACAAGGGGTTTACCATATTAATGATGATTACGATAACCATCCCTTTGCGACCACTTTTTAAAAAGAAACAAATCTTTATGCTCAAGTGCTGTTAAACGTGCCCATTGCATCTCCCTTCCAAAAACAATTAGCTTTCGTTTTTGCTGGGAACCAGGAAAAAGCTTTTCTGGCTTGGCAGGGGGGGCAGATTTTTCACGTTATGCGTTGCTTGCTTTCCATCATCCTAACTCTATTTTCTGAGGCTGTGAAGTCACGTGTGTGCTTGTGCATTATAATTGCTTTTTAATTCTTAATCCTTGTTGGAAAACGCTGAAGCCACTGTGTGGGTTTGGTTTACAGGCAAGCATCGCCACTCTTTGAATCCCAATCATTTGCTTTATATGGCCCATCTCACCTAATAGTGCATGAAAGGCCCTGGTGTGATTTATTTTGTGGCTAACTGAATGATTAACTGGTTGGTCTTCTGGACAGTGAAACTCAGAAGCTGAGGACCTTCTAAACACCTGGCCTTTCTGCTTTCCACTCTTCTGATGCTAGTATAACTTTTCTCTGAAATTGATCCAGGCTGTTTTGGTTATTGTTGATTTACTCCTGGTGTTCCTTCCTTCTCCTTCTTCAAAACTCAGTTTGTGATAGAGGTGAGACTGACTGGAATTAATTATCTGTAGACCAGCTGGAAGGTTCTTGTCGTCTTCTGAGCTATCTTGGGTCTTCCAGCTGCTTCTTTTTCATGGCAAATTTACGGAGAGCATAAAGTAGCCAAGATCTATGGAAAGGAGGTCCTCATCCACACGACCAGGGACCTGTCGCAGTGTTGTGCAGTTGCCAAGTCAGATCATGAGGGAGCTCATCTCTTGCCCAAAGCAGGACTGGCATCTTTCTTCATAGAGGTAGTCTTAGTTCTTCCCCACAGTTTCTGTGCCCACATTTATGGGTGGCAATCAAGATGTCTGAACATGGCATGAATGACACAATAATTTAAGTGTTTTATGAAACCAAGATGGCATCCAGTTCTTGGAAAATCTGGCAACAGGGCCAAAGGTCAGGTCAGGTCAGGTCAGGTCAGCAAAACCACTTTAATCTTATCTATTTCCTCATCCAAGGAGATGCAAAGAGAGAACAATGCTATAGTCAATTTTTCACAGGCAGTGCCATGGTTATGCCTGAATTGAGATAGCAAAAGTCTCTGGTGAGCTGGCTAAAAAATATTTAATGCTTGACAGCCTGTCTTTGGGTGTGAAGTTGAGTCTTGCCTTTTCTGAGAAACCATCTGCTTTTGGGTTAACACCTGTCCAACAAGCTCATGTGCCACAGGAATGCGAGACTGTCTTGTGACAAGTGTCAAAAGAGATTCTGCTAAGGAGGAACCTTGATGGACAGGCAGGTCATCTCCAGTCCAGCTGCTTTATGTTCAGAGGCAGGCGCGGTGTTGCTTTGGCCAAATGTAGTGTCATCTGCTAATAAAAAGTCAATCTTTAAAGTGCCAGAAGAGAGAGAATCTTAAATAGGTATCCAGTTGCAGAACTGGACGTGTGTTTTAGTAAAAATGTTGGGTTTGCCCCAACGATACTTGTATTCCACTGTTGAGTTTCTTGTACATTGGAAAGTGTTTTTTGAGTATTCCAGTGGAAGCTGTTGTCACTTGTCAGTCATCTTTTCTCAAGGCTCCTTCCTTCAGTCTCTCTTTGCAGGCCTTGATTTCTAATTCCCTCATCAGGTCATCTTCGTTGCTGTTCTCCACACTTGTTCCCATTTCACTGAATTGTTTAAAGGGCAGTGCCCAGAGCTGGATGTTAATGAACTGCTGTTTCCAAGAACCCCAGCCTAGATGCCCACGGCCATGGGTGTTGGGACTTGTAATTCTTCTGGAGAACCTCTGGACTTCTGGAGAACCCATGCTTCTCCACCACTTAGAGGTGCCTGGAATTGAATGAAGGACTTTCTGCAAGCCAAGGCCCAGCTTGGCATCTCCTTGAACACATCCGACAAAGAAGAGCCCACCCTCTCTCTGGGTCATTGGTTCCACCAGTGAATCTATTTTTGTCTCCTAATCTTTGGACAGAATCTGCCTTCCTGCATCGTTCTAGGCCCTGCACTCTGGAAGAAGAAAGAACGTGTCCTCAGCGAGAAGCAACTCAACATTCGAGTCTCTCCAAGGCAAGAGGGATGAGAGCTGGGCTGGTTTTCATCAGGCTAGGCTGGAATGACATTAGAGACTGGCTGGCTGGCTGTTCATTTCCTGCCTCATTGCAGCTAATTATCTTTACCAGCTTATAAAGTTGGTGGAGCAATCGAAATAGGGAACCAGCGGTCTTTTTCGCTTTCCTCCTCCTACGACTGCTGTTTGGTTGATTTCCCAGAGGAAGCCCAAAAATAATAAATGCAAAGAGCTGACAGCAAAGCACCGTCACATACTACCTGGGTGCGACTGAAGCGGATTCACCTCCTTCTTGGAAGCTGGGAATAAGCAGTGGAGAAAGTCTCTCTCCGAGGATTTTTGCTAGCTTCCAAATTATTTTTTATTTATTTATCGTATTTATATAGCCGCCCATCTCATGCAAAATTCCTAGGAGTTGCTGCCAAACATCTAGGAATCAGAAATTAGGGGAGGATGTTAAACGTCCCCCCCCCCAACAAAGATTAAGGAGCTATGCGGTGTTTAGACTGCGTTCTAGGTTTGCATTTATTAGGCATTTCTGTCTGGCTGATGAAGAATCAAGAGGAAAGCATTTGAAGAAAGCATTTGGAGAAATATGAAGCTTGCAGTCACTTTGATTGCGACTACCAAAAAGCACAACAGAACTGAAAACATCTTGTGTGTTCCCAGAATATGCTCGGGTTCAGGGTTTGACAGACCCCCAGTGCTGGGGGGTTCTTGCACCGTGAAGCGGAGGCAGCCTTCGGCGCGACAGCCTCCTGCGGGGGTGGCCGCTTCAAGCTGTGCTGGAGACTGCAAGTAGCCCGTCCACCTGGCTATGCTTGCACCAACGCAAGGAACAGAGTGCTGCTCATTTTCACGTGCTAAAACTGAACCGAGGAGGCTGAGCCTTTGCCTAAATTGAATCTGCCAGTTCTGCCTAAAGCGAAATAGATTTCAAAAGGGCTGCCAGCTGCACCGGTGTGCACATACCCCATGCGCATCGTTTAAAAGGTGCCTTTCTGTGACAATCTGGACGTGGGATCAGGAGGCAAGCGTTTTGTTCAAAGGCAAAGGCAAAGCCAAGATGCGCTATGCTTTGATGAAGGCCCTTGGGGCAGGGAGGGCATATTTGGGCTCTGCGGGGAATGAGGTGTGCAAATAGCGTCAGGAATGTGGTGTGCAAATAGTGTCCAGACTTCTGCCAGATCTCAGAAGGGCCCAAAGTCCACTTGGTGCTTTAGAGCGGCCGAACAGGCCTGCAAAGTGCTTCAGACTTCATTGGGAAGGGGGGCTTTATGATCTTTGCAAACTCATCCCCTGCCTGAGACAGGGGCGCATCTGACATGTTGCGCAGCATTTTCCAAAGGAGGCTGGAGCATTGCCCAGCCTCGAGGCAGAGGCGGCCCGGGGCTTGAGGCTTAAACCCTCTTGTTCCGCCCGGGGATCGTTCACGGTGCGAGCGGTCTTCCCGCTGAAGTCCATCCAAGGTCAGCCGGGAGGCGCGGGTTATGGGTGGCCTTCCGCTGAACGCGCTTTCCTCAAAGGCTTCTCCGCTGCTCTGGGCTTCCTGCCTCGGGTGCTGCCTCGCTTCGCCTTAACGCAGGAAGGGACGTGGGTCAGAGGTCGCTCTGGGAGCCGGGCGGCCTCTGAGGAAACCACATTTGGCATTTCACGCGGAAGGAGGAACCGCTCTGCTAAATCCTGATAAGATTTCCTTCTGCCTCGGCTTCGCTGGCTCTTTGTCTCTCTCTCAAATGTCACCGAGCGTGAGTCACGGAGAGAGATTTTTTCCCTGCTCTGACGTGGTTCCAGCAGGTTAACTGGGAGAAGAAGGCTGCGTTTGCGTCTGGATCATCTGCACTTGGTTTCTCTGGGGGGAAGTTGAGCCCGGGCAGGATTTTTCTCCAGCGGTGCCGGCTTCCTGCCTGCTGCCTCTCCTGAGCCGGCTGGCTCGAGATCTCCCCGTTGTGGCTCGCGGGTAAGTCCAGCTCTTGCACGCCTCGCGCTGAGGTCTGCCCCCTCCTCAGGCACCGGCAGCGTGGGCTGGGAGCAGCCGACAAGACCCGGATCCCGGTGGAGGTATCTGCCACCTTACCGGTTGGGAAGAGCCCCTCAGTAGCCCCGTGCCTCTCAGAATCGTGGTGCCGTCTTTGCGGTCGCTCAGGATCTCCCTGGGATCATGTGCCTGGCTCCTGCGTCCCCTCAAGAAAAACCCACTGCCTGCGCTGGCCTGGTCTTCGCGTTGACGGTCCCCAGTCTTGGGAGTTTCCCCGCGGGGCTGGCTTGCAGGTCGTCCCCGGGGTCGGGCAAGGTGGCTTGGGGCGGCGTATTGTATTCTGTGTATTCCTGGGTCTCCGTTGGAAGGAGGCGTGGGAGGCTGGCGATGCGCACCACGCTCCGGCAGCAGCGGCTGACTGGCTCAGCTGGCTGGCAGGAATCCTCCCCCCGCCCCCCCGCCCCCCCCCCCCAGTTCTCTGGGCTGGAATGGGCAGACTTTGCTCCTGCGTGTGCCTCTCCAGTTCGTCTTGGGTGAAGGAAGCGCGCGAGCAGGTAATTCTGTCTCCCTTGACCTTGTACAGCAGCCTTAGAGGAGGAGGGGAAACGGGGTGACGCCGCCAGGACGTGCAAACGCCGAGGGTGCATGATTTACTATGCCCAGTTTGCAGCGTGTTTTAGCTGGAGGGGTCGATCAGCGCCTTTCCTCCGTGCCGGCGATCGGAGGGCTGTGTTGGGGTGTTCCTTTTCTCCTGGAAAACGGAGTAAACGAAGCAGGCATAACTTTTCTGTATCATTCTTGCCATTGTTGGTCTGTTGGATTCTTTATCGGTTTTGACCTGAAGAAGTAAAACAGGAGTGCTTGGGGCATTTCTGGCAGGTGGGGCCGGGCTTCGAGAGGTGGGAAGGTGAGGATCCCTTCACGAAGATACAGGGTTTTTGTAAACTCTGGACCCAAGCCATAGCTGTTGGTTTGCTTTTAATGTTATCCTTCCTTCCTTCCTTCTCCCCTCTTCTCTTTTATTTATTATCCTTAATGTCCTGGAAATGCTTGTACCATTTCATCTTGGAGGGCTTTTCATGAGGAGGGGAGAGGAGGCTTCTGCTGCATTTGCTCCCCACTTCTTTGGGACTTAAGTTCCAGCATTGCTGGATTGATCCCCACTCTGAACCGAATTCCAGGGCATGGAATTGGCGGGGCGGGGGGGACGCATGGTTTGCAAAGATGACTTCTTGGGGAGATGATATGGAAGAGCTGCAGCCGTGAGATGCTTCGTTGCACGTGCCGAAGCAGCTAAATTCATCGGTGCAGCTTTGCAGGCTGACGGGGGTCTGGGACAGCTCATCCTGTCAGCAGCAAATAGCAGGTCGCTTCAGCACAAGCAGCTGGGGCCGGCATCATCTTCTGGGGCTTGAAAGGGGATAATTATTTATGGCGAGGCCTGGTGCAGAGGAGGAGGAAACGTGGGTCTGCTCAGCAGGGAGAGGGCAGGGTCCAGTTGGGAAAATAATATAGGCTTTCAGCTTGAGAAGTGAGCCCTTTCAGCTCCCAAAGCAGCAAGTGGAGCTGGAGGCTTGGCGTGGGTGCCGGTGCCAGCGAGAGGTGGGAGGCATCAGTAGCAAAAACAGGAGTGCCCCGCAGAAACGGAAGCCCACTTCCAAAGAAGGAGGGGATGGAGCCAGGCCGCTGGGAATGTGCCATTTGAGGGCCTTTGCCAGACCCGCTCAGTTCCAAAAATGTAAAATCCAAGTTTTGGGGGCTGTGGAGAAATGGCGTCCTGGTGTGTTCCAGCCATTCCGCGTTGGGCTCCGTGGATGGGTTCACGTGACACGCAAGACCAGGCTAAAATGGGTCTGGGACGTTGGTGGATCAGCATGTTGCGGGAATCCAGCCACCGTGTTAAGCTCTCAAGGATTTTACTCATTTGTAAGCCCAGCAGTCCGAGCTGAGAGTCAAGCCTGTGGTGTGAATTCCACCCGTAAGTCTTTCTCCAGCCCTCGCCTGCCCCTCCGCCCTTGCGCCCCACCTCAGCCTGCCATCCGGAGAACTCCTGCCAGACGGGGCCCCTGAACCCCCCCCCCCCAGTTAGGAGACCTAAAGCTGCTACCAAATCATATTTTTAATGTGGCGGATGGGCAGAGTTTAATTACAGGACCAGAACATAATAATATTACTTGTATTCCTTTAGGCCCCTTGTTCGCCCTTGTCAGCAATTGAGGATGCCCGTAAGAAAACAGCACCTCTGCAGCCACCATCTTGACTTTTTTGACCACACCCTCTGGGCCCCCTCAATCTCTTGGAAAGCCTTTCCTCGCTGACATCGGCCTGTCAGGACTCAGCCAGCTGGCCGTGGACAAAGTTGCCGGTTTCCTCTCTATGGGCGCGTGCCAGTTGGTTGGCACTGCCTTAATTGCACGATGCTCTGCTCCCCTCTGTCGTGTGGAGGGCACAGATGCGCCTGCAGGTTTTAACACCATAATCAGGCAAATTGCACCCCTTGCTTAAGTGTGATAACGGCTTCGATGGCCTGTTTTTAAAAGTGTCATTGCGAGAAAGGAGGTGGGGCCAACAGCCTTTTAAATACAGGTTGTGGAACAGCTTAAATTGCAGCTGTTGGCTTCAGAGGGTGGGCTCTGCCCCTCTTTGCTCTGCCCCTTCGTTTGTTTCTAGCTTGGCTTCTTTTGTGCGTGATTTTGAAGTAGCTGCAAAGCCCGCTGTTTACGGGAGCAAGAACATAGGGCAAAACTGTATGTTAGGGGCACAAGGTGGCTGATGAAGAAATGGAAAGAGCACCAAAAGATAAATCAAAAGGCCTGAAATGATCAGTTAAACCTTGACCCAACGGAGTCATATTGATCAGATTTTCCACAAGATCAACCAAAGGCCTGTAGAACACGAAGACATGCCTTCTATTCAGGGTTTTAAATCAGGCGTAATAAAATTTTCCATTGCTTTTAACTCTGGCCCCTGCACATGGCAAAGTTCTTCATCTTCCATTAGGTTCCAGATGTTCAGAATATTAGTTCGTCACCCCATGGGCATCTTCGGCTGGACTTCTGTCCTTACCTGGAGAGCTGGTGATTGGCATCCAAGGGTGATGTCATTCCTGCCTCCTGAAAGACCAGCCTCTGCACTCTGAATGGGAAAGGGATGTTAATATGATCATTAAAAGTAGTTTATATGACTATTCCCGGTGCATTTCATTAGACAATATCAGTGTTTCTCAACCTTGGCAACTTTAGGATGGGTGGACTTCAACTCCCAGAATTCCCCAGCCAGCATGGCTGGCTGGGGAATTCTGGGAGTTGAAGTCCACCCCTCTTAAAGTTGCCAAGGTTGAGAAACACTGGACTATATTTTTTTTTAAAAGCCTATCTGACTCATGTACTTTCTTTGATATTTTTCCTCATGCTGACATTTGCTACCTTGGCTCCATCTTAATCCTGTACCTCATTCTCCTGGAACTGGTTCCAGCTAATTTACAAATCCTTATCAATTAATCCGACATCCTTATGAGGTTTTTCGTCTGTGCTCTATCTAAGAAAATCTAGACTAGATGGCATTTATCATTGTTCTTTTCCCTCTCCAATCATTGATCGGTTGTACTTCGCAGCCTCCCCTGGCCTGGGGCTCTCTCAATGGGCTGCATCTCAGCCCCCATCCTCCCCACCCATTATGGTTAGAGAGGTAGAATCTGGTTTCTTAAGTTTCAGGACCCCTTTGTCTTGTGGGGTGGAGTCCCCAAGGGCAGAGACCGATGCTTTTCATGCAGGCACAGCTCAGCCTTCAAAACATGGAAAAGGGCTTTGCTTTAGGAGTACTGAGTGTCCTCCTCATCCAGAAATGTTGGACTACAACTCCCATCACCTCCAACTATTTAGCAGTGTTGGAAATGGTTTGGTGTGTTTTGAGTCTCTGTCATCACTGGAGGTTTTTGGACCGGTATGATGGTCTGGGGATCCCACTCCGAAAGGTGTGTAATGATTGTCCTCCTCTGACATCAAGAATTGCCTTTCTGTGGCAACTTTTGAAGGGCTCTGGGATGTTACCCAAGCTTTGGGAGAGGAGGGGGGCACACAGCAGTTATGTGGCCTCAAAGCATGCACTTTCTAACCGAGGCAAAAAGTTGGTCGATCCAAATATCTCTGGGGTTGATTCCCTGTCCTTGGAAAGCTTGGTTTCTCTTCCACCCCTTGACTCTTACGGGTCCCAACAGGCTTTCACAGGCTTGAGCAAAGGCTGCCAAGAACTGTCTACAGGAGCTGTCCAGGGTTTCTCTTGGGTTTCTTCTTATTTCAAGCTCCATATAATCGTATCCCTCCTGCTGCGGTGGTTCAAACCACTTGCATGGCAAAACTCGGGAGTAATCCTTTTCATCTTTGCGATGAGCCTTTGAAGTCAACTCTGGAGGAAGATAGAGAAGGCAGTTCGGGATCAAAAGCCAATTGATCTCTTGGATTCAGATTTTGTCTCCTGAGAGGAGCAGTTTTGGAAGCAGCGTCTGTCACTGCAACCATTTCCTTCTCTGCTCCCTTCTTCTGTCTCCCCAAAGGAGAATCCGGGCGAGACTGGGAGATTTCTCCCTTCTTCTGACTCAGAGCCTTGAAGCAAATCTTCAGTCTAAGACAGCAGAAACATTGCACAGGAGTTCTCCATCCCAGTCACCTGCACCCACTCACCTGAATAGCAGCATGTCAGATATATCAAGAGGATGGAGGTCTTTGGGGTTGATTTATTGGGCCTCCTTGGAAGTCTTGGGTGGGCTTTTATGCAAAAGGTTCTTCACTTTGATTCTCAAAAAGCTCAACCCTTGATGCTCTTGACACAGGAAAGCCTTCGTTTCTGAGTCTTCATAGGTTCTGTAAGGTGGGAATGTCCCCAGAGTCTGGGAACCACTCAAAAATTGGTTGTGAGTTAGATGGAAGGATGAGAAACCTTTTAGAAAGACCAACCGGTGGCTTATATGAGGAAATGCTGTTTCACTGAATTGCAGGCTTAGAAAGGTTCCTCCTCCTCCTCTAACTCTAATTGCTTTTACCTTTTTCAAAAAATGAAAATGATTTGTGGCACGTTGGAGCCTGATCAAGAGAAAGAGTACCTTAAAAGAAGTTGCGCCTAATTATCTGTAAACATGCTCTCCGTTTGGACTTAATTGCATTAAATACATAGGTTTGCCATCCTCAGAGGGAGTGTTCAGTCCCTGTGAAACTTCGCTTATTGGTGTTCACCAAGTGACTGAACAGTTTACCTGTATTTCTTGGGGGTGGGAGGGGAAATCTTAACTGGAATAAAAATATGCGTCCTGGGCCAGATTCCCTATAATCTGTCGGCACAAGTGACGATAACCCCTTAGCTCAAATTCTTACCCCAAAGCGATACTTAAAAGAACAAAGTAAATGCAATATTTAGGATTCTGGGGCACCACTGGCATTTTGTATTGTGAAAACCAGATTGTTCAGATTACTAAAGAGGGAAAGGCGTAATTCAATCTGAATGCAACGGCTGTGCTCGATGCAGAATCTTTCGGCTGAATTCTCAGATGGCCGTATTACATGGCGGGCTCCCGGCGGCTCTGAAAACTTTTTGCCCAAATAATAAGCCGAGTGAGACCTTCAAAGCTGAAAATTGCTTGCTGGTTTTATCGAGAGGCCTTTGTTTCCTTTCAAAGTAAGAAGCCTGTAAAGCAGCCGTCGTCCTCATCATCTGAGCCGTATCCCAAAATTGCAGGGTTTTTTTGCCGCCTCTGGAGTCTGCCTGGACCCAGCCAGGGACGGGAGATCGCTGCCCAAACGCCTGGAGCCCTGCTTGGAAGTTGTTGAGCGCGGACTGGAAAAGCAGCTTTTAAAACGGGCGACGCTTCTGACTGCCAGCAACGCTGAATGCTGGGCTGGGTACCAAATTCTGCCTTGAACTTGTAAATATCTGTATGGCGTAAATGATTAACAATAATTAATTGGTCGGTGTGTTGTTTTTTTCAGATGCCTTCAAGCCCGTTGGGCAAAAGAGGACTCCTTGTCTAGAACTGGGACAGTCCCACGCTGGCTTCTTCCTGATGGCCTCCAGCTTTCCCTGAGAAGGGGATTTGAGACCTTCGCCATCTTGATTCAAAGTCTTCAGCCCACGCCTTTCCATGAACCATGGAGGTGGTTGATGTCCCCGTGGGAAACCTCATTGACTTTGACTCGGAACCGTCGACCACTGACACCTCCGAATCGGTCCCCACCGCCCCCTCAACCGCCAATGGCCACGGCTTACTGGATCACTGCAATGCGGGCCCTGCTCCTGAGGAGAGTGATGCCACAGAGTCCGCCGATAGTGAGAACGACACCACAGACTCGCCCACCCATCACAGCTGGAACAACCTTCGCCGTTCTTCCTCCGAGTCCTACTCGTCCAACCAGAGCACAGAGTCAGCTCGGGGAGAAGTCATGGCCGAACACCGGGAGTTCATGAGTCAATATGTGGAGAAGATCTTCACGGGCGGGTGAGTGTTGGAGCACCCGTGGAGTCGTGGAAGGGATGGGTGGGGGGGTGATGGGAGTCCTGCCCTTGCAACTTCGCTCTGCCAATTCTTATAGCTGCTGTTATGTGCAAAAATGGCGTCCACGTCTGACATCCTAGCTCCGGACAGTTTGCTCCATTGTCAAATAGCCAGTCCTGCCAGGTGGCCTTCCAGGCTGAAATCATAGCCCCAGGTTCTCCCTTGGCCCCCAGCCATCTTGATTTTCCTCCTCCGCTCTCATTCCAGTTCCTCTGTACATGGGCTTCAGGGTTCGTGCCCCTTTGCCTGCAACTCAGTGACAACTCAGTTTTCCTTTCCTCTAAAGGGAGGCCGTTCCCCAAGTCCAGATGGCCCTGACCCTTCTGTAGGATGTTAAAAAGTTGGCTTTCCCCCCAAACATTAAGCCCGGATGTGAAGTGAGCCCCTTAAGGTGGTTGATCTTGGTATGTGCACTGCTCCAGGTGTGATGTATTAGGAGATGTTTGGGTGGATGTTTTGATGTCTAATTTTAGTTTGGTTTCCAGAGTGGCCAGCCATACCAAACTGAAGCAAACAGGTCATCTCGAGTATCAGCATTTACCCATCTTCCTCTTTAGGCAGAAGAGTTGGTCGAGAATGGCTGTCGGTCGCTCATTTCACATGAAAGAATTGAACCGCTGGCTTCTGTTTTCACATGTGTTCAAGCAGCATGTTCCTTGCTCATCTTCTGCCTCTGACACGCTCCCCCTGTCACTGCCAGCAGTAGAAGGGGCTTATTTGATGTTCTCTTGCACTGGATTCAGGTTGGGGAAACGGGGCAGTGCGGCATAAAACCCAAACGGTCCTCAGGGGGCCTCTTTTGTACCTGGACTGCTACAACACCTGGGCCTGGCATTGCCAAACCGCAGGCAGTTTTCTCATGCCAGGTGCAGCACAATGGAGGTGCGTGGGGGGTCCACCACGTGTCGCCAGCCACGTGGCCCCGGCAGCCAGACCTTTGTGTTGATCACAGTTGGGCTTCTGGGCGGGCAGAAGATTCGACCGAGTCTGACAGGCGAAGCGAGAGGGGAGCATTTCGATGATTGGCTTGGGAAATGCTAGCCATGGAGGCAGGACCTCCTTTCTGGAGGAGGAGGAGGAGGAGGAGGAGGAGAAGAACCTGTTTTTGAAACGTATGCAGAGGAAACATTGCATAACCCCGAGGCCTTGGGGATTTTCAGTGGGCTGGAAAAAGACACTCCTTGTTTATGGCCAGGATGATGCACGGAGGGTTCTCCTCTGCGGGACCCGCCTTCCACCCCAGAAAGAAAGTAACCGTCTCTTCTCTTTCTCCTTGGAGATTGCCGTATCTCAGGGCTGGGTCCCACTTCTCTTCACTTAACACTTAACTGTTCCTGCCTGAAGGTTTGGGAGATGGCTGGAGGGCCGATTCTGCACCTCCCGCAAGCCGCTGACGTTGGCTCAGATAGAAAGCATTCCGCTGACTTTCAGCAAGCTTGCAGCGCTCTGAGTCACCATGGCCCGAATTAATGTGATTTAATCGGAGCAACGAGGAAAGGAGGCCTGGCCTGACTGGGTTCTGGAGCTGCGGAGAATATTCCCTCTGCAACTTGCAGTCGGATGCCACGTCAATGGGGGTTTGCATTTCCTCTGCAAAAGGGGGAAAGGGGCCGTGTTTTGGAGCAAACCTTTTAATGGCCATTGTGAAAGAATGGATTGGGTAGCAGGGCTACAGTAGCCCAAGGGAATGTTTCTCCACCTGGTGCTTCAACATCCTGCCTCCATGGATAAGACACTTAATTCCTCAATTTATGTCAAGCAACTGAAGACATAGGAGAGAGCTGCAGTTTTAACCAATGAATTTGGAAGCCAAATATTTATTTATTTTTTATTTATTTAATAGACTTGTCCCCGCCCATCTCCCCACAACGGGGGACTCTGGGCGGCTTACAAGAAACTAAAATCAGAAATACAATTAAAAGTTATAAAAAACAGACATTACAGAGATAATGAAATATGTCCTGCAAGCTCGCTGGGCCAGGGCGATGCCTGGAGAGGAAAGATGTCTGCATATGTATTTTGACCCAGCCAGATCTTTCTAAAGGACAATAGAAACAAACAAGGATTTTCAGTTTATGTTCTGGGGATATGAATTCACCCATCATCATCTTTTCCACGGTGGACAGTCCTAGACTTGGCAGATCCCAAGGCCTAGAGACTTCTGTGTTCCTCCTGGAGAGGAACAGCCTCAAAGTCGCTTCTGCATAATGTGGATAGCCACTGCACCCATGACTATTAACCGTGGCCCTGGAAATGCCACTGTCCTGGCAAGTTCAGGAGCCCTGGCCAGCCTGTAGCTCAGAGGATGAGCCACCCAGTTTGCACCAGACGTCTCAGATTCCATCCTCGTTTGGACGTCTCAGACAACCCCATAAAGTAGGTCTTGATGATGCCATCTCCCACCAGGTGGCCTTGGAAGACCACCTGAAAACTGCAACATGTGCAGAGTGCAGGATCCCACATATTGTCCAGTATCTGTTGCTGGAAGCACATTACACGTGTGCTGTAGGCCCTGATCGGTGCCCCAAGGATTCCCAGGTGCAATTCAAAGTGTTGGTTTTAACCAAAAGTCCTATATGGTTGGGCATAGGACCATGTCCTCCGACCAACATCAACCCGACCAGCATCAACATCAACATCAACCCAACATCAAGCAGACTCACCAAGAGAAATAGTGAAGGCTCTTCACTTGTGTGAGATGTTGTTGGGGAAGAGCGAAGGCAGAGCCCCAGAGGTCCTGATTTTTCTGTAGTAATGGCACCCAGCCTATGAACAGCCTCCCACTAGAAGCCAGATTAGCCACCTGGTCGTGTCCCAGAAGAGAGAGATGTTCTGGAGGGCATCTGGGGGAGTAAGGAGGCCTGCCGCCGCCTGTGCCTCTAATGCAGGCTTACGGTTGTTTGCTCCATTTTAACTGAGTTAACTTATCTTTATATATTACATTAAAATCACTACGGATTTTTTAGATTTTCTGAATGCATTGCATGCAAACCACAGGGAATCCGTGGAATTACGGCAGCGTATAAATGTAATAAATAAAATTCACTGGACAGGGGCTGCTTTTGTGCACCTGGGTTTTTAAGAGCTGGGAATTCACACTGACGATCAATAACTGTAGCCAACTTTGTCCCTGCTTTGGTGCCTGTTGAAAACATATTTATTTACCTTGGCAGATAACACTGCACGAGGTTGCTGCCGCATCCTCTTGACCGTCGAAGTATATACTTATCTTTGTGCAGAATGTGATTGTGTGTGTGTGTGTGTGTGTGTGTGATTCCAGGGAGGAGTTTGACCAAGAGGAAAAAGCCAAATTTGGGGAGCTGTGCAGTGGCGAGAACACGAAAGGCAGGGAATGGTTCGCCAGATACGTCAGTGCCCAGGTAAGGAAGTCTTTAGGATAAAACAGATCTTGGGGGGACGTTCCTGATGTTGTCAGGCCCGTGCAGTTCCAGCATGCTCCGAAACGTCTTTTAGGATTGTTAAGAGTCCCTGTGAACCTCCATGGGAAGGTAGAGTCTACCATCCTGATACACCTTGATGGAAACCGCTTGCAGAAAAACAATTTTCCTGATTCAGACAGGAGCGCGATTTGCACCATTGCGCCCCTGGCTGGGCTGCTCCTTCTCTTCTTCTTAAATTGCGCCACGCAGAGCTTTGACCCTTGTGGGGCGGAGAGCTATCTCCGTGCACCTTGGAGAAGAGCGGCACGCTGTGCCTGTGGCTCCGGGTTCGTTGGTGGGCCCTGCCTCAGTTCCACAGTCCCCTTTTCGGAGCGGCTGCTAACCATGTACGTGGGGCAGGACTATATCAGAATAAATGCACGTAAGAGCTGTACAAACGCCTGTCGCCCCCAGGGTGCAAGAAGGGCAGCGTGTTTCCTAGCGAAAGCAAGGCAAGGGGGCTCGCGCCCCTTCCCAGGTGCAGGAGGAGCGACCTGACTCTGTCCGTGTCGGTTCCTCCACAGCGCTGCAATTCCAAGTGTGTCTCGGAGCAGACTTTCTATCGCCTGGTGCAATCCTTTGCCGTGGTGCTCTTCGAGTGAGTCACGCTCCATTTTCTCTCCGGCCCCCAGCCTCTCGCAGACCCTCGATGTTTAGCCGTGCTGAGCTGGGGCTTCCTTGTTGTCCCCCGTTTCACTGACTTTTCGCTGTGGCTTTTTAGATGCTACCAGATGGACGACTTCAGTCCTGCTAAGAACCTGATGACAATGTGCTTTACGTATTACCACATCGGTAAGTGCCGCAAAAGCCGAATCCGGGGTGTTCGAGTGGTTCTGCCATTCCAGTGTCCTCCAGGTGTCCTGGGGGCATCCAGCCCCAAATTTCCAACCCCTGAACATCCGCATTCCAGGGAACAGGTTTATGAGAAAGTATTTTTATAAGAACAAGGAATCCTTTTTGCGTTTTCTGCAGAGATCTGTGTAGCTCCCACCACATCGCCGTTCCCAACGTCTGTAAATCCTTGCCTGGTCTCCCAGGTCTTGGGGTGGGGTGTCTGTGGAGACCTGGCAGTTACGTTCTCTATTTGAAGGAGTTTTTCTTTTTTACCGTTCCCTATTTTTAATGTAAGCTGCCCAGAGTCACTTTGGAGACGGGCAGCCTCTAAATTTTTTAAATACATAAATAAATAAATTTTCCTGGCTTGCCAGTAGCAAATGATGCCAAGAGGGGTGAGTGCCAAAGGCAATTTAGTGCACTTTGGTGTTCAAGTGGTTCTGCCAATCCGATGTCCTCCAGATGTCCTGGGGGCGTCCAGCCCCAAACTTCCAACCCCTGAACATCCACATTCCAGGGAACAGGTTTATGAGGACCAAGCATGACATCATAGAAAGATGAGCAAGCTTTTGGGTTCTTACAGCACTTCGCTGGGCTGTTATTTTCCAAATGTGCAAAAGAAGAAAACAAATTAAAAAAAAAAAAACTGGGGTAAAAAAAGAGGAGGTAAAATAAAAAATAACATATGCTCTCAGAAACACAGGAGACTGAAAAGAAGAATGAAGTGTAGGTTTTGGGGGGTTGCTTTTAGGTTTCCTGCCACTCTCTCTCTTTTATTTGTAGGCTGCCGTGTAGGTAGCCGTGTGGACCAGTAACTTGGTTTTCGTTTTAAAAAGAAAAGAAGCGGGGGATCGGGGATGGGATAACCCATGCTGGCTAGGGAATTCCGGGAGTTGAAGTCCACCTGGTCTCTTAAAGTTGCCAAGTTGGAGAAACACCGGGTTAAGCCGTTTGTTTCTTTCCCCCTTGGTGTTCTTGTCTTTGGGTAGGTAAGCCCCAGACGCTCCCCCTGGAGTCCAAGGAGAAGGCCACCGGCAGCATCGACTCCTACCTGAAGTCTGCCAACAGCTGGCTGGCCGAGAAGAAAGACATCGCGGAGCGGCTGCTGAAAAACACGTCGGCCAAGACGGAGAACATGAAAGGGTTTTTTGGGAGCTTCGAAAGCAAGCTGCGGGGGCCCAGCGGGGCCAGGAAGAACGAGTGAGTCCCCGACCCACCCACCTGCTGACCGCTTGTAAGCTGGTCCTGGGGAAGAGAAGAGGGGCGGCATCGGGTTGGTAAAAGGGGGGGGCTGTCCAGAAGAACAGGGGTGTCTCCTGTGATTCCAAAAAGCAGGGGGTGGAACTGGCAGGAAGGCAGGGCTTGGCCGAGCATCGGGAGAGACTTCATAGCGCTGGACGCGGTTTGGCAGCGGAACCGGCTACGTGGAAGTGGTAGACGGTTGTCCTTGGGGACGTTCAGCCGAAGGCCGGCTGCCCTTGGTCGGGCTGAGAGCCCTCCGGGCGGGGGGTTGCCCCTCTGCTGGGCTGAATCCTGCCTGTGCTGTTGCTCCTAGGGATGGCGAAGAAAAGCCGAGGGAGCGGATGCAGAAATCGGGTAAGCAGGTCCACCAACGGGCGGGCGCTCGGTGCCTTGCTGAGCCGCCTCGGGGGTCTCTCTCGAGCAGGGTGTGGAGCGGGTCTGCCCGCCCAGGACTTCCTCCATCTGAATGCCCCTTTCTGCACAGTTTCCCTGTACAGCCCAGAGGAGGAGGAGGAGGAAAGAAGTGGGGAGAAGATCTACCTGTACATGCACCTCAAGCAGCAGCCCATCTGGTAAGCCTGCTCAGACCCCGGGGGGTGGCGGGGTGGCCATGGCCCCGGGAGCAGCCCGCCTCTCTCCTGTCACCCCTCAGCGCGGTGCCCCTCCAGCCCCCACAGCCCCAGCCCGCCGTGGGCACCGGCCTCCCCACTCCAGCTGCCTCTTCATCCCGGTTCTGCAGGCACACCCTGAGGTTCTGGAACGCGGCTTTCTTCGATGCCGTCCACTGCGAGAGGCGGAAACGGTCTCCCACCACCAGGTAGGGGCTTCGGGTCCGCCTCTTGACCCTGGAGGGGGGCGAGGGGAGGAAATGCCAGGTGGAGGGAAGGACCCGCGTTCCTTCGGCACTTTTCACCCCCTCGCCAAGATGGCCCGCTCGAGTTGCGCTCCTTCCGTTCGTTTGAGGGCGAGCCCGTTTCGGATGCTCCTCTTTGGATTTTGGATTCGGAAGTGCTTTGTCGAGGAGCAAGAGTGCCCCTGTGCGAACGCTGCGGAGAAGGGGGAGACTGGTGGGAAGGACCTTCGCTCTCGGACTGTGTTGTGGGGGGGCTGAAAAGAACTAATTCTCTCTCTCTCTCTCTCTCTCTCTTTCTCAACGTCTGTAATCTTTTGTTGTTGTTCATTTTTTCCGCCCGTTCCTTCTTTTCTTCCATCCATCCATCCTTCTTGCATGACCTTTCCATGTGACTTCTGTTGGCCCTTCCTGCTGCCACTCCAGAGGAAATACTGGGGAGGAAGAGGAAAAGAGGTGTGTCTGTCCACCTTTACTTTCTTCCCTTCTTTTTTCTAAATGGTTACGCCAGTCCAAAAATTTGCCTCCCGCCAGCAGGGAGGAGAAATCCTCTGTTGCCCGCCACAGCCAAACTACAGGACTTGTCCGTTGGTGAGGCTGCCCGTTTTATTCCTGCGGGCAGGCCTCTCTCTAGGACCAAGCTCAGAGAAGACCAGTCCTGCAAGCTTCTCAAAGAAGCATCTTTAAGCGAGCAAAAGCACTTGGAGCACGCGCTGCGTCCTGCCCCAACTTCGCCTCTTTGCATTGCGTCGGAAACCTGCCAGAGAAATTGGATTAAACGAAAGAAATTTGCACGCTAAACCGATGGGCGGGAAGGCCTTCCTTAAACTACATTTGGATCGTCTTTAAAAACAGTAGCCCGTGTTTTGTTTCCCTGCCACAGTTTATTAAAAAAAAAAAAAAAGTAGGTTGAGCGGCGTTCATATTCCGCCGAATGGGCACTGACGTTTCCGTCCCCGTAAGACATCATAGCGCAGAGTCACGTTTAGGTTAATTTGGTTTTGCCAGGTCTGTGTGTCGGCAACGGGTAAGTTTTTGGAAGGCGGCTGTTCTGAGTCTGTAAGAAGTTCTAAAGTGATGAGTGTTTGAGCTTCCCCTTCTCTTTCTTTCCTTTTGCTTTTGAGCGCATCTGGTGAACGCTGTCTGGCTGGCATATTCTGTCTCTCCCTCCCTTTCCATTCCTCTGTAACTGTCTGGACTTTAAATATCTCCTCTTCTTAGTAAGTTCTCTCTCTCCCCCGATGACAACAGTGTGTGTTTCCCCCCCTTACTTGTGTTTTGTCCTGACTGTACCCAGGCCAGTCGTGCTAGAGGCCTTGCACACACGGTCTCTGAGGCACGTCCTCTACTTGCTCAGAACGGGGCCAGGAGGCTATTCCACGATGCGAAGCCTTGAAATGCAGGAGATCCAGCTGCAACTGCCTGCCTGCTCTGGTCCCCTTCTGGCCAAAGCCGGAGAAATTGCAGACAGCGTCAGTTTCTAGGGAAGCTCTTCTTCTCTGTAAGATCAGTATAGGTCAGCCAATCTCCCGTGAAGGGTGTGCAAGAGGCTTTTAATTTCAAACCATTCCAAGCTTGAAAATACACTCATGAGAATGTTGCATTTGAAGTCAAAGCAAGGCGTCACGGTGAGCATCAGACTGTTCCCAAACGATCAGAACAGCCTGTTTTGAACTCGAAACCGCTGTTCCGTGTCCCAAATGGGGCACTTCGGACTTGAAATGTTTTGCACGCAGCTAATAAGGTAAAGGTAACGATTCCCTCAAGTTGTGCATGAGGATTGGAAATGATTACCCAAGACAAAAGGTGGCTTCCTTTATTGGTCAAGAGCTGTAAATAAAAATGAAATGAAAAGTCCTGTGTCCTACAGGGAATAACTGAGAACGACATCCACGCGTCTCCTGCCATGAAATCCTTATACCAACATTTTATTTTCCTTCGTGCAATCTGATTCTCTTTTCAGCGTAGAAGAACAAACGTTGCAATTCATTTTGCATCCCTTAATTTCTTTCAGCAGCTTTTCCTCCACCACCTTCGTCCTATGCATTTCCCTTTTTAAAATGTGTCCGCCTCTTGACATTGTTAGAAGTGAGCAGAGGGGTGTGCGCCTTGCGAATGCAATATAGCATGTCCCACATGCATCCTCGATTCATTCTTTCTGAATGAATGAGTTGACCTTTGGAATTCAGCGCCATTAGAAGTTCTAGCAGCGGAGGAGGCAACGTGGGAATTAAATTGCTAGGTAAATTTATGTACTGTATTAGGACAGATATACTGCTAGGGGTGTCCGGTATGCTGGGGTATATAGAAAGGGTAATGGTGAAGTTAACTGACCTTCTGTTACGAACTCCTTAAATGTCTGAGTCGGTAGGATGTTGGACCAGAAGGTGCATTGGTCTGAAACATTTACACTCCTTTACCTTCTGTGGAATTTGAAGGAACCTGATTCATCTGGAACGGCAAGGATTTGGCGCCTTGTGCTCTCCCAAAACTCAGGGCCGAAATTCCCAGAATTCCAACCAGCATGGCCCATGGAATTCTGGGGGTTATTGTCCCAGGCTGCCTGGAGCAGATGCGGATGGAGAAGGTTGTGGAAGCTGATCCAACAGCCCACTTGGGTTACCAAATTCATGTGCCCTCCCTGTCTTCACACCAGCCTAGAGCCCCTCAGCTCTGCACTATTTTCATTTCTCTTTTTGGAAACCTTTTTACTCATTTCTGAGAACAACCCACTGGACTTTTAGGATGAGGCGTGTGCCTGTCCACCTGGTCTCTGCTGCGGGCTACTCCTGTCTCCTTTGGCCTCTGGGGGAACCTGGGCTCTCCTTTCTGTGAAATGGTCACCTTGGGCTCACCAACTTTTTTCAGGGTTGGTATAAAGATAAACAGCAAGAACTTGGCCAATCCCAGAACATTTAACTCTAGACCGTTGTAGCCCAGATTTAAAACTAACATTTTGATCCGGTGATGAGATGAAAGGTAGAGCTTAGTAAACCTTAGATTTTGGGTTTGGGGTTTTCTTTTAAAACACTCTCCTCTCCACCCCATTCCTCACCTCTTGCTGTGTGTTTGGCTTTCTCCTTTCCTGCAGACCACACAACAGATGACTTGTAAGAGCTGGAAGTGTCACAGTAATCATGATTAGGGTGGCAACTGAGATAACCTCCTTAAGAAACATACCGGTTTGTAATGTTTAGCTTTCTTTGAAGGAGGAATCTAAACAGCTAAATAAACACAGATCCAATCCACGGATGGAAAAGAGGCTTATTTAAAATCCATCTTTGGGCTTCCCGCAGCGACACAGGCTCTAATATAGAATCTGAAATTGGCGACAGGCAGCCCACCTAGCGAAGCTGGCTTAGAGACATCTGCCAAGGGGTTCCCGCAGCCGGGAGCTAATATGGGAAAACAGGCAGCCGCCCTTCTACCTTGCTCCCATCAACTCCTGCCGTTTTTGACGGACGTTGCGCCTATTGATTGCACATGATTCCTGGTTACATGATCCCCCCCCTGTGCTTGCAGGGAGAAGTGGTGCCACATGACTCAAGAAGAACGGAATGACAGCCTCCGTTTTAACGAGAATATCACCTTCGGACAGCTGGGGTAAGTGCAAAAAACAGCAGTATTTTAAAACGAGTAAAGCAAGGTGAACTTTCTCAGCCTTCAAAGATTGCTTTCTTCCCCTCCCCCCCATTTTTCTTAAGAAAGTAATTCTCCTTCAAATGCCTGCCATAAATCCTACTGGAAATCCTATGCCTTCCTAAGGTGTTCCCATACCCAGCCTACCAAATGCCATGTGCCATTGGCACGGCACGTTCTCGTATGGTCTATGCTAGCCTCCCGCTGGTTTGGACTTCTGGAGGCCTAGACTTGGATTCTGATAATCCCAGGAATGGGAACTGCACGTCCCTGGAAAGCATCCAGATTGGAAAAGCTTGGTCTGGATCCCCAGCACGAGTACCAGAGGGCTTGAGTCACCTGCGCTAATACAAGTCAAATCAGGACTGTCGCGTTTTGAAATAAATATACACCGTGTGCCCATGGGAGGCGTGGGCTTGCGTTCAGCTGAGGGCCGGGTATGGCTCGCAGCTGCAAACCAAGAGTGAACTAGGAAGATCTCCTTGAAGTCTCACCACTGCCTACCTTATGGATTTATTTTGGGGACTAGTGACAACATAAGCCCCACGGTGCAGGGGTGGTCAATGTTTTGACTCCCCAGCTGACTTCGTGTTGTTCTTTTTCTTTTTTAAATTAACCTCCAGGGGCCACCGGTGGTGGTGTGGTTGGTGATGGATTGATGTCACTGAGGAGGCAGGGCTTAAATTGCTGTCCTGTTTTGCCTGGGGAGAATTGAAGGGGTGAACTCTGAGCATGCTTTAAGGGCAGCAGAAATGTAGCTGGAGGTCATCACTGATCCTTGACTTCACAGGCTGTGTGGCCCCGCCGTGGCTGGGACCGCATGGCTTCCTCTTGACTTCCATGACCTCAGTGTGCAATCTACGAGGGGAAAAGGCTGCATGCACAGTCTTCAGCACATAAGGGGTTTCCAAGTGCGCTGAAATGCCAGGCGTGGTGTGTGAATTGCCCTGTCCCTTTCTGTGTAGGAAGTATTACAGGAGAGCGCGCTACTCAGGGCTAGGTTCTCCATCAGTCCAGCCCAATGTTGCTTCTTCGGGGTCTCAGGCAAAGCTGTTTCTGGCGCTTGTTCCCCAAGTTCCCTTCAGCTGGTTGAACCAGCAACCCCACGGCCAGTTCTCTGGTCTGTCCTGACTTCTGACTCTTTACTCTCCTTGATGCAGAACTTTCACTCACAACATGCTGGCTTTTGGGCTGAACAAGAAACTTTGCAACGACTTCTTGAAGAAGCAGGCCGTGATTGGCAACCTGGACGAAGGTAGGGGCAGGCATGGGGGGGTGTCTAGGGGTCTTAGCTAAAGCAGGAGACTTCTTGGGGCAAAGGAAGGGGGGATAAGAAGAAGAGGGCGTTCTCTCTGGGGATTTAGATGCCCCCATTTTAGCCCTTTGCTTTGGCTTGGACCAGCCTTCCTGCCTGCTGCCCCCCATCCTTCACATCCTAACTGAAGCTGATAAGAGTTGTAGTCCAGGCCTCTGGAGGACACCAGCTTTGACATCAGGAATCTGCAGAAATGGCCCAGAATATTTTGGCAGGAATTGGAAAAGGTGCTCACTGACAAATGGGCAATTTGCCATTTGTGCAAGGCTGGTGATAGATGGGGTGGACCCCTTTTGTTCCTTCCTCTTCCAAGAGGGCTTAAGGCGGAGGGAGTCAAAAGTCTAGCACCTTGGAGGGGGTCAGGTTGGGGGAGATCAACGCCTTTGGGGTGGAACAGTTCCTGCTGATCTGGAGCACAGAGCGTTTCTCGCCGCGGCTGGCTTGACCTGATTTAGCCTGTCTCTGAAGAACACTCAGCTGCTTCTCCTTTGTGTCTCTTTTCAGAGCAGTACAAGCTCCTGAGTGACCACATTGAACAAATGGCTGCCGAATAGCCCCACAACCTGCTTTGCCATGACCAGGATTGAGAGGGGAGGCCGGCGGAGGCGAAAGGCTGTAAAAACCCATCTCCGGGACTGTCTGTCTGAGACTTCAGATGGGCTTTTAAGCCAACAGACACCCCACAGACTCTGCAATAATCCTGCATGATAGCTGTTAAACCGTGTAGTGCTGTGCTAAGCAGCTTGTAGATGTAGAGCTCCTCAATCAAAAGACGTCCGTCCTCTTTGGCAGCCTCAAGGACACCCAGCCTCTTCCGCCAACTCCTGATCTGAGGCCTTTTTGCATGAAAGCACTGGCTTTGGAGCGTTTGGGGGAAATTCCTCCATGCGAGGCAGGGGGAGTAATTGGGGAGGAGGACCGCTGCGCCTTTTATGGCGGGCTGAAACAACCCTCCATGTATTACTGCAGAATATTTTAAGAGGCCAACAGCCGTGAAAGATAAAAGAAGATGTGCGCACGCGTCACAGTGGAATGGAAAGGCAGAGAGAATCTTTGGATTTTTCTGCAAAGCTGCTAATCCTAGAGAAAAGCAAGGCATTTGTAGACCCAGGAGGCTTGGGACAAATCATCCTGTTGGGGGGAGAAAAATATTTAAAAGGTAGGCAGGGAAAGAGGAGTAGCTGAGGTTTGTAGTTTTGTTGTGCAAGCCAACCCAGATTCTTGCTTCCCTGGAGCAGTTCTGGTCCTCCTGTGTGGTTTCAAGGCAACCGTTCTGATAAAACCAGGAACGTGGTAGAGATCTCTGGAGGAGGGGAGGCTTTTTCCTGGAGTATACAAGAACAAGCCCAACAGCCTGGCTGACGTGAGTTGATTGCCACATCCCGTCTGTCTGGTTGGCCAACGTCTGGAGTCTTTGCCCAGTTGGTCCGTGTGAAGTTGGTGGGGATTTTCTGTGGGGTGCTGCCCGATTTCCACCATTCATGAACTTGAAGCCATCTTGGGGGGACCAAAATATTCTTTTCAACGTCCTGTTTGGAGAAGTTTCCTCCGTGCTGCCCCTGGTACCTTTGATGGTCCTCCAGCTGCTGGTTTTGTAGCTGGGGTGTGGGTGTGTTTTTAAAGGCAGGTTGATGTTGGGGGGATTGCCTTTTGGCGGGGTAGCCCAGTGGATGGTTTTCAACATTTGCCTTGTGTTGCTGGATGGATCCTGGTTTCTCATTCTCCGGGAAAAGACCGAGCTGCTAGCGAGCTGTTGGTTGATTGACAGAGACAATAGGAAAATTCAGGGCTCTCTTTCTCCCTTTTAATCTGGGCTATTCAGGGACGACAGCGAGCTCTGCATCTTAAATCTTGCAGGCCGTGCAAATTTTGAGCCCCTGCAGTCCCCTTTGTCACCAGGAGAGGGGGCCGAGAGAATGGTTTTTGGCAGGCTTCCTCCTCTGGGTTTCAAGGAAGAGTTCTGGCTCAGAGACGGTGGCTGCTCAGCTTGAATCTGTCCAATAGCTGAAGCTGGAAGCGATTGGGACTTCTATTGATAGAGTTTTTGGACATTCCACTTGTGAAATCCTCTTACATTTCCACTTGTTAACCAGATCCTTTTCTGGTGGTTTCCAAAGCAAGCAGCTGGCTGCGTTTAGCAGCACGTCCTCTGCCAGTAGCAGCTTCTGTTTAAAGTTTTGCTTCAACCCCGGTTGAAAATCGAGCGTTTTGAAGCTACCGTAGGCATCTGGAGGAGGCTCAGCCTGGAAGCATTCTGCAACATTGGCTTTTGCTGTTCTTAATCCAGTGGAGGAAGCCCAAACCACCACATCTGGAGGGGCTGCCGCTGATTTTTCTAGTTCTGCTTTTCTTCCACTTTGCCCTCGGGGAAGACGTAAAACTCTCACTGCAGGCTTGCATCGGCTTAACGCAGAGTGAAAAAAAGTGTCAAGGGATGGACCAACATCTGGGGATTGGCCAAGGTGTTTCACAGTGGGCAAAATGTCATTGAAACCCAATTCCCTCTTGTAGGCAATTGAAAACACGGGGTAGGATTTAAAGATGGCTTTGCATGGATTTCTCCCGGGTTCCCGCAGGATGTGGTCTCTGTTCCACGAAGGCTGCAGTGGTTACGTTCCTGTTATGCATATTGTCCGGTCTCCTTTTATACCTTAATCTTTCCAGGACTCTTGTAAATTGTGCTCATGTGAATTTTTTCTTCTCCACTCCACTGTTAAATCTTGAACTTTTTTTTTTTAAAGTGGAGGAGATGGAGAGCAGGACTGAGCCAACATGAATGAGGAGGCTAGTCTGTGTTTCATGGAATGCAAAGACTTGGATCCAGATGTTTTCTTGCATTTCTGAGGTTTGCTTTAAGGGGCGGGGAGGTAATTGCAATGAAAAGTTTAAAGTAACTTTCCTTCTTGGAAGGGAAAGAGAGAGAGGTCTGCAACAGATCCTTTTGTGTGTGTGTGTGTGGGGGGGGGTTGCTAAATATGTAATTTCAGGACCTTCTTCTCTTGTCTACCCTTTTAAAAAGTGAAAGCCCAGAATTGCATATCATATGATTGTAAATCTGAGGTGCCCCAACCAGGCATCTCCTTCTTGTGAGTTTCACTGGAGTTTTTAAAATGCTGTATTTGGTTGTTTAATATATATTTATATATATATATATATATATATATCGAGAGAGAAAGCGAGAGAGAGAGAGAGAGAGAGATTCATCCATGTTCTGTTGTTTTGAATATTTCATGCCACCATGTCCTGCTGTATTGGGTGCAGTTCTGTGTGCCCTGTCGCAAGAGTGCGACTTCCTGTCCTTTGTGGAATATTGTTGTTTTTAACTTATGTACTGAAAAATTTCAAGTTCTGGTCACGACAGGACCAGGGCAGATAAAATAAAGCTTAAATAAAGACACGGAACCATGCCCTCACTCTTTTCCCCACCCAGCTCGTGTTTGTTCCAGGTCCCGTCTGCCGTGCTATTCTCTCCTTGTCTCTTCTAGATGAAATACATTTGGATTAAGAGTCACCCACTGCATCGTCATCTTTCAGATCCCTTTCCAAAGAGATTCCCAGCCAGCAGCAAAAGAGGAATCCCGTGTCTCTGCCTCTTTTACTGAAACCCTGTGATTTCCAAGCAAAGCTAAGCAGGAGGCCGTAAAACCCTTTTCCTACAGAGGTCTGCCTCGTGCTCCAAGTAATGTATTTTTAACACACAGATTCTCCTTTCTGACACTTTCATCCTTACTTTTCATCCTAAACTTCTTTGCCCCAGGAGAGTTGCTTTTATGTGTTTTTATCTTCCTTGTGCTGTTTATTAATGCACTTTATTGGGGAGTTTTTTCTTTTTTTCAGATTATATTGAGTGGATTAGAGACGGAATAAATATTCTTAATGAGTTGCCTTTCCGTTACATAGGTCATAAGTGGTTTCTCGGGTAGACTTTCCATGCTATTTGTGGGCATTTGCAAAGCTGATTTTTTTTCCCTTGTGAAGTGGGGGGGGGGTCTATTCTCTCCTAGCATCCTTTGCAAGTGGAAGAGCGCAGCCCCGCCCCCCCCGGGATGGGCAGAAGGCTGTGGCTGAATGAAACTGCCTAAAGCACGTGCACAATGCCACCGGGAAACGCCTAAGAGAAATCAGCTAAACTCGCAACCTTAGGTGATCCTATCCTGTAGGATCCTATTCTGCAAAAACTGATTCAAGCTCTCCGTTGCATAAATTAATCGTTATGAAAGAAATCTTTGCAGAATAAAAACATTTAAAGAAAAAAGGATAAGGGAAAGAAAAAGACAAGTGGTGAGGGGGGAAAAAAAACGAAAGAGAAAGGAGAGGAGGAAAAGATAAAGAGGTGGCTTCCGATCTTCCTGACAGCGGTTATAAAGGCGTTCGAATTTTATCCTCTCTGGCTAAGGTGACACCACGGCTCCCTCCTTTCCATAATCTACCCTTTCTCATCGTCAAACCCATATATCGCATTACTCCTCTCCGTGTGGAATTGGCACCGGAGTTGAACAACAGGTCGGGCGCCTACTTTTCCTACCCTGTCTCAAGCCGAGGTGACCTCCTGCGTTGGCTCCGGGAGTGGGTGCTGACGCGTTAGAGCTGCAGGTGAGAAGCCGGAGACCTCTCTCCAGCTCCTGAGAAGCCACACCTGTGTTTGGTTACTACGGATACACCTGGCTCTACACATAAGCCGATTCTCTGCCTCGGGCAGGCCGTCCTGATCTTCTCGTCCCACAGAGGAATCGCCTTGGGGAGTGGGATGCGCTCAGCCCCGTTGTGCCAGTTCCCTCCAACATGCCAGCTCTGAAGACCTGCGCCCTCCTTTTCCTGCTGTTCCTGAATCCCCTGCGGTGCTCCACGCCGCGTCTAGGGAACCCGCCTCCCCCCCCAGTCCTCCCTGACAAATGTGGGGCCGACAGAGTCTTCAGTCTCGAGACTGGCCAGTGCAGCTCCTGTGCCCCAGAGCGGGTCAAGAGTCCTGATGGTGAGCGGTCAACCGAGGCGGAGGGCCAGGGATGGGGAAGAGGAGGAAGCAGCCAGGAGCAAGATGGTGATTGAGGAGCCAGGCGGGGGAAAGAATTTGCCCTTTGGAAAATTTCATCGACTTCCCTTCGGTGAAGAAGCTGCAGAGACAGGAACCCTTAATGAGTTATTAACAGTCGTGTTTATAGCGAGCAAAATGCAAGATCTGCGGGAAGGAGAACATCGGTGCGTCCAAAGGGCACCCTCGGGGCAGTGCAGTGAGCATGAAATTATGTGCCACGGCTAATTGCAGGCTTGCAGGGGGAACCTTTTGATTTGTGGCAGGATCCTGCCGCAGTCTTAATTCTTGCTTGCCTTCCCTTTCCTGCTACAAAATGCCCTTGACTTATGTCCATTCATTTAACAACCGTTCCAAGTTACAACAATGCTGCAAAAAGTGACTTATGACCTGTCCTCACACTTGCAAACATCGTAGCATCCCCGTGGTCGCGTGATCAAAATTTGAGTGCTTGGCAACCAGCATGTACTGTATTTACAATGTTGCAGGGCCCCGAGGGTCACCATTTGCAACCTTCCCAGAGGGCTTCTGACAAGCAAAGTCAATGGGGGAAGCTGGATTCACTTAACGACTTCATGATTCATTTAACGACTGTGGCAAAAAGGTGGTAAAATTTGATGCAACTCACTTAACGACCACACTGCTTAGCGACAGAAGTTCCAGTCCCAATTGTGTCGTAAGTCGAGGACTACCTGTACTTTGCCTGTGTAAAAACATTCACTCAATAATAAGGGATGTGTTTAGTTGTTCCTATAGCTGAAACCAAAAAGGGTTGTCTATGTATTCTGCAAGTGTACAAGTAGTCCTTGTTTAACGACCATAATTGAGACCTGCAGCTCTGTCGCTAATACATGGTTTTAAATGTTAGAAGAGGTATGCTCTACAGCAGTGTTTTTCAACCTTGGCAACTTGAAGATGTGTGGACTTCAGCTCCCAGAGTTCCCCAGCCAGCCATGGCTGGCTGGGGAACTCTGGGAGTTGAAGTCCACACATCTTCAAGTTGCCAAGGTTGAAAAACACTGCTCTGCAGAGTTCCAGCATTGTCCCCTCTCATCTGAAATCCCACCTGTTTTGCTTCCTGGTTTCTTTATTTTAAAATGCTAAAGCTCACCTACTCATGAAGAGTCGGTTACCAAATCCTTGTTGCCGGCCCATGTTGTGAGAGAACCTTTGAGGCTCGTACAGTGGGCAAGCAGCTTATAGAAGCCCTGTCTTGACTCAGTTTTCCTTCTGGTAGGTCTGAGCTGCGTTTGCAGACCTGGATCGAACGAGTCCAGCGGAGGAGCCCATCTTCTTCCGTGCCCCGGCTGCGTAAGAGCACACCTCTTCGGTTCTTTCTCGGAGACGTGGGCAGAAGCGTTGAAAGTTAACACGATCTTTCTCTCTCCTTATCCACAGAGCAATGTACCACCTGGTACCCTCTGGGAATCTGAGTTTCTTGATGAGAGCTTCCTAGCGTGCGAGGTGGGTGGATTTCTGCCGCATCTCCTTGCTAGGCCAAATAGGGCATTGGTGGCTTTGATTTTATTTCATTTTTTAAAATATTTATTAAGAATTTTTCCATACAATAAAAGACACATCGAAAGAAAGAAAGAAAGAAAGAAAGAAAGAGAGAAAGAAAGAAAGAAAGAAAGAAAGAAAGAAAGAAAGAAAGAAAGAAAGAAAGAAAGAAAGAAAGAAAGAAAGAAAGAAAGAAAGAAAGGAAGTGCAAGAAAAGAAAAAGGAAGAAAAAGTTAAAGTTAAGAAAAGACCTTCTTTTCAATCTAATTGTCCCTCCCCCCTTTAGGTACTAAATAAGTCCCTTCATCCCCTCATTTAATCCAAGTGCATCTTAATTGTTGAACTTGTAAATCATCCTTTCATTTCTCTCTTCCTTCAGCAAAAAGTCCCTATAAAGCTTCCAG
Organism: Python bivittatus; assembly: GCF_059951505.1. Taxonomy (NCBI): domain Eukaryota; kingdom Metazoa; phylum Chordata; class Lepidosauria; order Squamata; family Pythonidae; genus Python; species Python bivittatus. The sequence goes on along the minus strand of NW_028277042.1, from coordinate 20,232,987 downwards.
TCTTTTAAAAAAAACAAAGAGGTCAGTTTTGCCATTTCTGCAAATTCTGACATTTTCACCATCCATTCCTCCACTGTGGGAATTGCCTTGTTCTTGCACCGTTGCGCACATCATCCTCTTGCTGTGGTTACCCTATGCGGTGGCTTTGGTTTTAACCATGGTTGGACTTCTTAGAATCGCAGGCCGTCGGTTGGGCTTTCAGCAGCAGTTTCTCATCAGGACTGGAACTCAGCACTCTTCTCCCCCCACCCTTTACTGTTGCCTCCTCCTAGAGTGAATTTCTCCACGTGAACTGGAAGCAACTCTGAAAATTCGGAGGGAGGGATGGGCGTCTTCATTGACCTGCTGCCCGTCTCAGGCTGAAGCTCGGGGTGGTGTCAGCTTGGCCCGTGGTGTGAACACAGCCGTTGTGGTGTGCAAGCCTCGGTGCATCATTTAGCACGATGACGCGCCAGCCCCATCCTTACGTGCTGTTTTTTAAAAAATGGTTACAACCTTGACATGGGGAGCAGAGGGAAGCTAGGAACTTGTGAAGGGGCTCAGTTTTGCAAAGACGCGTGCGCCAAAATGGTCTGACGTCCCACCCGTTGTAGATGCCGTCGAGGCATTGATCATCTGCATCTGGCTTCGTTGTTTTCTTTCTTTGCAGAACACCTGCAACACAACGGCTTGTCAAATGCTCACCAACACGGTCATCCTCGGAGCTTTCTCTTTACAAACCAGGGCTCACGATCTTTACGCCAAGGCCAAGTGAGTATCTCCGGTTCTGGTCTTCCAGCTGCTGCCGTGGCACCTCGAGGAGCAGTTGGCCTCCTACGCGTCATGTGAATGACATAAATTATGTCATTGTGCAGTGACTTCGCGGCATCACCCTGGCTCGGGGCTGACCCCTGCGAGCCCTGTGTCTGCTCAGAGCGTCCGCTGGGTTTTGTGGGGCTTTGTTTCCTGCAGGAGCGTCTGCCGTCTCTTGCAAAGGGCGAATGGATTTTCTTTTCAGGAGCCAAGACCTCCCAAAGCTTTGGTACAGCAGCGCCACCAGACCTTTCCCTTCCCTGGCTTTTGGGAAGCGTTCAAAGGCAAGTTGAAGCAGACCCAGAAAAACAGTGCACGTGTCCCTCATCCCCCCCATGTGTGTCAGAGAGTGAGGAACGTCTGTTGCTCAAATGCTCTCCTTTTTTTTTTTCTGATCCAGAGGCAACAAAACTCAATTTATACACACCTCCTTTGCTTAGATGTCGTGGAGGTGAATTTAATGCCAGTGCTTACATTGGAGTAAAGAAAAGGAAGGAGTTGACCCTGGCAGCTCCCCCTTTCAAAGAATTCCTTCTCCATCAAGAGGGCACCTCGTTTGGGGAGAATCCCTTTGGAGCACTGAAATAATGAATAAGTCCCCCTGTCCCCATAAACCATTGCTTGCTTAATCATGGCTTTTGAATGAGCCACAGTTGGCCAGATTCACAAAACCAAGCCAAGGTTATGGCTTAGCAAGATTGGGAGCCTGGGAAGTTTAGCAAGCAGGGTTTTGCCACCAAATGGTGCGCGTGCTCCCGCTGCAGAGGGTTGCCATCTCAGTGAAGAAGGAGCTTCAGAGGAGCCACGTGCAATGAAATCCTTGGAGGGGGAATAGAGGGTCTGCTTTGTATCTTTACACCTGAGGGGTATGTTCTCCCAGGTTTTTCATGAGATCTTTGCCTGAGGCAATGGGAATCTCAGCTGAAGACCATTTTTTAAAGATTTCATCTGCAGTAAGGCTGTTAATGTGAAAAGCAAGTGATGGAAACACCAGACGTCATAATGGGGTATCTCTAAGTATCTGCAGAGGCCTTTCTGAGCAGCCCTCACCTGTCTCCACACACCTGGGATTATGAAGAAGTTATGCTAGGATGGTATTTAGACTCAGAGCAGGCCTGATACATTCCTTGTTGTTAGTTGTGGGCAATTCAATCGGACAGACGTGTTAATTTTGCTGAATAGACCTTTGGACTAAATTGGCGAACCAGAGAGACCTCCTTAAAATGCATGACCTAGTCACTGCTGAATTTGCTTTCCTTCTCTGCAGATTGACTTCAAGGTCATCCAATACGATGCACGAGGAAAGTTCATGGGCTGGCAGGATGTAAAAGGAGCAACACTGCAGGTGAGTTAATTCCTTTTCATTTTTAAACGTTGTCCCCACAAGCATTAGTCCTCACACTGTCAGTTGAAAACGACCTGCTATCATATCTGGCTGTTACAAAGCAAGAGGCAGATGGAAACCAGGCTTAGTCCTGGTGGGAGGGGGAGGTGCAAAAATTGAACATTGACTTCATACACAGACACACACACATCTCACAACACACTTTTGATACACAGAAGTCACTGGAATTCTTTCATAATGGCTTCTCGATTTTTCTTCAGTAAAAATTCCTTATCAGAAGTCCCTGGAATTGTGCGTGCCTGTTACTTGTTTCCAGTGTAGCCTTCTAGGGAAAAGTCTAAAAATCACTAAGAATCCTGCAGGCCTACCAAAAAGGGGAAGAGAAGGATGGGTTATGTAGTGTCTCATCCTATTGCTTCCCATAAAATGATATTTGGCAGTAGATTGCCTCTGATCCAGGGGCTTCATTATGCTAGTCCTCCTTGAATTTCATTTATTCCCTTTTAAAACTGTCTTAAATCAGGAGCCATCAGTACATGTGGTAGCTGCAAATAATGTTAATTTTGCAGTATTGATTGATTTTCTTTTCTTTTCTTTTTTACAATGCCTCCTGTTATCGTAAATCTCTGTTTGAAAAACATTGTTTGACTGTAAAACAACCATAAGTTAAAAGTGATATAAAAAGCCCATATTCACTTAAAAAGGTAGGCGGGGAAGGGAAAAGACAACAGAAAGGAAAAACGCTCGTGCCACATTCACGCAAAGACATTTTTTGTTGTGCCTGAATCTGCAGCTCATCAGTGTAACTAAATCATGAAAAATGGAAAACGTAGGCTAAGGTTATTTACTAACTATGTTGAACAAAACCATTTAAAAATATTTAGAAACGGGTGTATCCTATTTTCTCTTTGCTCCGTTTAGCTCTGTCCAAACAGCCACAAGGTCCTGGACGCTGCCTTTGTGTTTGGAACCCTGTACCGTCAGTCTGTAAGCGATGCCTCTACTGCAGTTCAACCTTTGGAAGAGCTTCTGGGTGGATTGGGCCCTATTTTGCAGTCTGGGGAAAAGGCAATGTTTGGATCCAAGCAGACAAGCCGCCCATCAAACTGAGATTCACTTGATTTACTCTGGCAGGGCCTTTTCCAGGTTGGTGGCCTTCAGAGGTGTGGGTCCAGCTAGTTGGCCCAGCACATCTGAAGGACATCGGCCATTTCAACGTGTCCCCTGTTTTCAGGGGAAGCTGGGTCTGAGTAATAGATCGCATCTCTCTTGATTCTGTCTGTCTGGGGTCTTCTTTCCAAATGATTAACTGGATATGGCGGTCTCAGAAGGGTGGCTTCAACAGACCTCTTTGGCCCAGCAGAAGAAGCTCCCTAGCACCCGCCTTGATCTCCATTGTTTCTAGTGCACCCTCGAAGTCTCTGAACTGCTGCAAAGGACTCCAGAACCCATCTTCTACGAGATGTTTTTGCAGTTTGAAGATGATAAGGGGAACCTCCAATTGTGGCCCGTTCCTATAGGCAATCCTTTAATAGTAACAAACAACCAAGGTGAAACAATCTTTTGTGTGTGTGTGTGTGTGTGTGTGTGTGTGGTTTAGATCAAAGGCATTGTCTCCAAATTGTCATTAAAATGTCACTGGCATTTCCTTGAACCCTGTTTCTTTTTTCCCATTTCTGGAAACTTAGCTTTATTCATGAATCCCTCTATTTTCTATTTTCCTCTTCTCCAAATGTTGCAAACTGTCTCTCCTCAAACACCGCCTTTTCCAAGGGGAACAGCTTGTACAAGCCGGGGCCCCGATGTGTTGGCGACAAACCGTGTCCATTAATGTCATGTCTGAACCTGCCTTGGAGGCGCACGTTCGGTTCTGCAGTTTCATTTCAGCCCCTGCAAAATATCTCAACCCCTTCTGACCTTACAGATATTAAACAACTCCGCTGAAGCTATTCTGCTTAGCTTTGCATGCTGTGTTGAAAGTACAACTCCAGAACCTTTGCTAAAATCTTTCCCCCTGCGTTTTGTTTTGACATTTAGTGCCCCCGTTGACTCGAGCACTCAGAAGGTTCTTTCTGGTCGATGGGCTGTCAAACAGAAAAGGGAATTTGTCAAATGCTCCAGCATCTGTTACACTGGCAAAAGAATTGCTTCTCAGGTAAAAAAACATCATTAGCATTCCCCAAGGCCTGATGAAGGGTGGAGGTTGGTTGGGGTGGACAGAATATATGCCCACCACATTGAGAAACAGGAAAGTGTCCAAGAAGAATAACCAAGATGGGAGGAAGATCTTAGGAGGAACAGTTGGAGGTGTTGGGTACTTTTAGCCTGGAGAAGAGAAGATGGTGGGAAGACTGATAGCCATCTTCAAGCATCTGAACAGCTTTCATGGAGAAGACAGGGCAGAATTGTTCCAGAACACAGAACAAGAAGCAATGACTCAAATTACAAGGAAGCAGATTTGGTGGAGCGTCAAGAAGAATTTCCTAAAAATAAGAGCTGGTGGTGGACTCTCTTTTCTTGAAAGTGCTGAAGAGAGGCTGGATGGCCATCTCTCAGGAATGCTGTAGCTGTAGACAGAAAATAAGAAAATAAGAAAAAAGGAGGAAAGAATGGGTGCCTAGTTGCTCAGGTGATCCTATCCTTGTTCTGATTCTCTCTCGGAGCATCCTTTTGCATAACAGTGAATACAAACGTCCATTGCGTTTACCGAGCAGACACGCCACTTGGTTAGGACCTAAAGGACCTCTGCACTGGGAGCTGCTGAGCCCTTTTAAATCTTGTTCTCTTCAGCCAAGAACCTCTTTCTCTTCTGTTGCAACTCCTTTTCCTCCTATAAGCTTAGGAGGCATTGCTCACCTCCCCATCAATTGCTTTCTCCTCCAGTTTCTCCCCACCCCTCCTTCCCCCAAGCCAAAAACCCTTCTTCTTCCTGGCTTTTACAGTGTCCACCTACCAACCACTGTTCCTGGAGAAGACCCACCTTTCTTCTTGACAGTCAAATATGTGAGGCACAACCTTGCAGGAGTTGCCCAGGTGAGTCCGTGTGGTGGGAATGGCCACGGTCTTCATATTCTGCAGATCCCGAGGCAGACAAGGACTTGGCTCCAATTTCAAGGCTGCGGAGGGGGGGGGATTTCTTTCTTCCCTTCGCCCCTGGTTTCCACACTGCCCTGCTCTTTGGCTCGGAAGAGGTCTTACTGAAGATATACCTTTCTCCCGTTTTGTTGCAGGTGTCATTTTCAGTCTCCTATATTCAGAGTCCTGGATCAGCTCAGCTTGCAACTGATGTGAGTAAGCACAATGCAAGATTTTTGGACTCTCTGTTGAACTTTTAAGGGTATTTGCTGGCTTTGCTGCACAGGCAAATGGTATAAAGAAGATTAAAGCCACTAACCGGCTGAGCTTTAGAGAGTGAAAACCATCCTATGATAAAGCTGCTGGGCCTTAAGGTTCTGCAAGAGTCTTTATTACAATATGACATGTTCCATGAGGACCTTTTTTAAAAAAATAACAGAATGGCTCTATTTCTTTAGGAAAAGAGTGTGATGGAATGGAATTATGAAGGCCAGGCTCAGGGAGATAAACATTTTCTTAGCTCCCCAGAAAAGCGTGGGAGGAACAAGAGGAGTTCCTTGGGCTAGGCCTGACATCAATCTTCCCAGACTGAAACCCCAGATCCCAAAGTCCTCCAGCCACAACAGTGTGAATTCCTCAGGGAGGTGCCAGTGTCATCCTCTTGTTCCTCCCACGCTCTTCTGGGGAGCTAAGAAAATGTTTATCTCCCTGACCCTGGTCTTCATAATTCCAATCCATCACAAGAGCCACACCAGGAAGATGCTTTTAACCCTTTCCCCCATATCATGCTTCCTCACCCTGTATGCCTTCTAAGATGGGTTAGGTTTCAACGTCTGGAATTCTTGGTGAGGCTGTGTGGTCTGTGGAATGCTGGGAGTTGAAGTCCACACATCTGGAAGACATCTAGCTGGAGGAAGGTTATTGCACTATTTACTCTTCCAATCAGTTTGTTCCCAAAGATGCTTTTTGTAGGTTTTAGGTATGTTCTTACGGACCCAAGATAACTATGCAAAGCAGCTTACTTAACGTCAAGATGGTTCTGCATATTTTCCATCTGCGTTCTGCTGAGAATGACACACACACATATCGTCTCTGCACAGATTGCCTTCGGGGTTCTGGGGTTTCTTGCTGTCCTCTGTGCCTTGTTGGAAACCAGCAGTTGGGCCCGGCGATCTCGCCTGCAAAACATCAATTTTACGGTAAGGGTGACATGAACTTTTTGATCTTGATCTTCTGGAAAGGGAGTCGCATCTCAGAATTATATGCTCCTGTGCTACTTGGACGGGGACACGAGCCATTTTTACTTGGGCTTTGCTAGATCCTAAAAAACAAGAGGGTGCAAAACTGCTTTTTTCCATACAGGGTTCAGAATTTCATTCCTGTTAAAATCTTTCTTTGACCTCCAGACCGTATTGAAATTCTTTGCTTGCTTGACTGGATCTCTGGCAAATGTCTTTTTCGTGGTCACTCTGGGAATTAGCATTTACTGGTTGATTGTTTTCAAGGTAAGTAAGGATGTGTGTGGGTGTGTGCATGTGCGTCTGTGTGCACCTAGTGTTCCGTGGGTTTATTTTTTAATTATTTTTAGTGTATATTGCTTGTATTGCTTTTGTAAACAGTTTGGGGGCTCCTTTCAGAGGAAGAGAAAAAGGAGGAGGAAGAGGAGGAGGAGGAGGAGGAGGAGGAGGAGGAGGAGGAGGAGGAGGAGGAGGAGGTGGTTTGCACCGAGGCTTATAGAAGTTCATGAGCAGAAAGATCTTTTCCATTTGCCTTTTTTCGGCAGGGACAGCAGTTTTCTACAGTGGAAATTACACTCCCAGCTTCCGGTAGCCAAGCAGAAACCAACTTTATCATCTATGCGTCGTGTGCTCTTGTTTTGAAGGTAAGAGGTTGGGAAGAGTTGGGCATGAAGAAGCTTGTGTGTTTTTGGCACTGTGTCTTGGAAAATTTTCATTCTCTAGAGCAGTGTTTCTCAAACTTGGCAAGTTTGAGACATGTGGACTTCAACTCCCAGAATTCCCCAGCCAGCTGGGGAATTCTGGGAGTTGAAGTCCACATGTCTCAAACTTGGCAAGTTTGAGAAACCCTGCTGGACGGTTTTAAAGCTGGCATGACAGAGCCTCCCTGCAGGAAAATTGGAGAGGATTGATCTCCCTTTGAGGAAGATGATGTGACTTTTGTCATGCAAATCTGCAATTCAAGAGTGGTCCCAGCAGCCTCTGTATCTGGATCAAGAGTTGGCAGAAAACCAACCTTTTCCACCAAGGCATATTTTATAGCGTGTTGTCTGGGAATTGTAGTTGCCCGAGGATTTATCAACAGATGAAAAATCCCATGCATTTTTTCAAGGCCTCCCCCCGCCCCCCCACAAAGAGACATTGCATAGTAGATAAACCTCCCACTGCTTAATTCTTTGCAGCACTGTTGGCGTTCTTCAACCGGCTTAACATCCTTTCTTTAAAAACCTCCCCCAAGTCCAGCTTCATTCTTGATGACCTCATGGCAGATGTGCCATGTTGTTTTCTTGGCAGCAGGGTGGTAGTGGCTGACCATTGTCCTCCTTAAGGGCAGAAACCTTTGCTCCCTGTTGGACTGCTCATTCATCATGCCCCAAATCTGAGCCCCAGAAGGCTTAGTGGCCAGTAGGACCCCGGCACTTGTGCAAATCTCCATCGGCTTAGTGTTAGGCGTCTGAGTTGAAGATGACCTCTGCTCTGCTCCTCCTCTGAAGATACTCAGGGCGCAGGCTTTGCAAACTGCTGTAGGAGAGGTCACCCTCTTAAGCTAGGCCAAACCTATCTCCATGTCACAGAGACATAATTCCCAATGGACTCTCTTGTTCTAGAGCCTGGATCTCCTCCATCTTATGATCACCCAGTTAACAATCTCCATCTTCCTGATAGACTGGGAGAAGCCGAAGGAAAGACCATCAGCGAAAGGTTATTATTTATTATTGCTTTGGTTATAGCATTTTAGGTCTCTTTTTAAAGGAGGACCTAGCCCAAAGAAGTGCTTAAATAAGGTTGTGGGGAACTGGGCTTCAGAGGCAACCTTGGAAGATGTGGGGCATTTGACACAAGCTTTTTCCTTTGAGAAAGTAAGAGAGTAAGGCATGCCTTGGGGTGCTCAGAAGAATCTGTGAGAGTCAGAAGTTCCTAAGTGAGTGAAGAAGGTAATCCAGACCCAACAGGCCTTTGGGGGGACCTGAGTTGAAGGATGCTTCTGGGTTTCCTACTGCTTGAGAGACTGACAGTTACAGAAAATATAAAGCAGAGTGGGCATTTCTACTAAATCCCAAAGTTTTGAAGAAGGGAGTAACCATACATATAAGTTTGCTTGTCTCTCAAGAGACTTTATTGTCTCTAATCCCATTTTCTGCTGATTTCCTATCTGGATAATGCCCATATCTTTGTTTCTCAACTATAGAAAACATATTTGGGTGCAGATTTAGTCCATGGGAAATGAGAATAGTTTGGATTTCATCTCCCTGTTGGGAGAGAATCAGGGCAGCAAGCCAACTCACCTTCTGTCCTCCAAACCCTGATTGGCCAGAAGGAGTCGTTCATTAGCTTTCCAAGTCTCTTGTAACCTATATCTGAAGTTATACTCAGGCGTGTTGATTTTACTCATGATCCAAAGAGAACATCATCTTGTCTTCTGCCTTCTGTGTCTCGGGCTGCGAGGAGACCTCCAGCAGAAAGAGCTGTTCATGTAACATGGGGTTCTTCTGCTCATGGAGCAAGGTCTGATCCAGTACACTTGCTATTAGCCTAACTAAAGGACGTTCTCAAAGATCCAAAGGTTTGACTCCCCCGGAACAAGGGTAGTGTTACATCACACAGCCATTTTGTGGTGTCACTCATTTAATGAGCCACAATATTAAATCATTCCAAGGGCTAGCTTCTTCTGGGAAATCAGCAGATCAGCAGATGAGAAAGCAGTGGGCCTCAGGTTCAGAACTTGAGACATCACCCATGCCCTGCTGGATCGGACCCCTGACCCATCTGGCCCAGCAGTCTGTTCTCCCAGTGGCCACCCAACTGCCCAAGGAAGTCCATCAGTCTCCCAGACAATGGCCTTCAGAAGTGGTCCCATGCCATCAAGGCTAATAGCCATGGATCCCCAGGACATCCATGAATTGCTCCAACCCTTTTTGGAAGCTGCACTGAATGATTTGCTATCAGAGAGGCAGATGAGCGTACAGGAAAGGCTCCAGGAAACTCCAGCACACCGAGCTTTGCACTTTGTTAAAAAATCTGAGAGGGGCATGCAGAGTCTTCTGATAAAGCCCATTGTTTCTGTTTGCTTGCATGTGTCGTCCTGCTCCACCCCACCTTGTTTCAGGAGGACCAGGGGCAGCTTCATCAGTGAGTGCCTGGAGGACTTTTCTGATCGCTAATGAGTGGAATGAAATCCAGACACACAGGAAAGTGCATCCTTCGCTTCAGCTGTTTGCTGTTTTGTTGGTTTTGGAGGTCAGTGCGAGACAAAGGAGGGCCCACTGTGCTGAGCTTTGCTGGTTTCTACCTGCAGCCCTGAGAAAGATTCTGCAGGCATGCAAACGTCTGCTGGTCTCGAGAGCCAGGAATGGAAACTTGGAATCTCAGGCTGATGGCAGGCAGTCCCTGTTCTCACTGGCCTGTTCTGGTGATCTTTCTCCTCCATCCTCTTAGGAAAATCCTGGGCGGACCAAGCCAACAACCCATTTTCTCCTTCATGTCCTAGTCCAATCCCCTTGGGAAGCCACCTAAGATAGTGACCATCAATGGGACATGGATGGTGATGTATAGTATATAAAAGCAATTTTTGGTTGGTTCACACATTGCCCCTAATTGGGGGAAGGGGGCTCAGCATGTTGCCTAAACCAGGTCTTGTACTTTGTAAATCATGTTTGATGGCTTAATGTCTGGTGTGAACCCAGTTGTGGTTTAGTCAGTGAACCAACTTTAAGCTTAGCATGGTATGCAGGCACAGTTGCTTCACGGCAGCTCTGCACTTGCCTAGTCTACACCCAAGAACATTTTCAATGAACGTGTAAAATTTGGAAATGCTAAGCAGCATTTGTGTGTGGTATGCATCTATATCTAGCTGTAGTACAAGACCATTTTCCCCCCCTAACAAAAACCAGCCTGGGAGTTCGAGTGGGCTGAAAGACCATGACTGGCCCAAGGTCACCCGGAGGCTTCCATGGCTGAGGTGGACGAGAACCTTGATTTCCTTCCTAGGCCAACAGCTTCACAACAAACTGTATGGTTGTGCACTATTAATCTCATGTTACAGCTGAGAATGAGAACACTTACCCAGGGTCATCCAGTGAGCTGTAGCTGAAGAGAAGATCTCTCCACAAGGGAATTACTTGGCCTTCTTTTGCTCAACAGGTGGTGGGACTGAAAAACCTCGCATCAAGAGACCTGGATGTCAGTCTCCAGCCTGACCCAAATGCCTACCAGGCTCCCTGGAGCCCTATTCTTCGTTTTGGGATTGCTGCTTCTGTTTGGCTGGTGGTGGGCGTTGTGCAGGTCATTTTCCTTTCTTTCTTCTCTCTTTGAGGTTGGGCAAATGGAATATTTCCAAATCATCCTGTTGCAAAAAGCAAAAGGTGTAACATGAGAAAGGAGTGCTCCATTGCATGTAAAATGACGTGGCCCCTCCTTATCTTGATAAATTTGTAAAGGAAGTTTTCCTACCTCCACAAGAAAATAAATAGCAACCAGATGAAAGGTGGGTGATAGATGATGGCCTAATCACACTCAAGAGTGTTGGAAGTGTTGAGAAAAAAATGTGACTCACTCTGCTAACCTAAATTCCGTCTATGCGTTCCTTTGGAGGCATGTTCACCTTTCATGCAGCATTTTCTTCCTCCAAAAAGTATTCTAAAGGGTTTCTCAACATGTATTGACTTGTTCCAATTGATTGGGAAAAGGCAGCAAGGATTTTTGCAAGAAGCGTCTCTGAATTCCTGGGGGAAGTTGACCTGTGTTGCAGTTACTCAAGTATTCTTAGTTCTCTTGCAGATGCTGGTGTCTGTTGGGTTGTATCAACGTTTTGTGGAGAACAAGATTCATCAGTTCGTTGACCTTTGTTCCTTGAGCAATGTGAGTCACACCCATGCACCAAAGTCACCACATCAGGTTAAATCATGTGCTCCCCAAACCTAGGCCAATTCCAGATGTGCGGACTTCATGACCATTGCTGAGAATCCTGGAAGCAAAACTGCACACATCTGGACGTGAGAATGTCTGATGTAGAAACTAGATTCTGGATTCTTCTTTTTTGCTCTTCTCTTACCCGTTCCTTCCTTTTGAACTGCCTGCTTTTCCTGACCACATCCCATCTTTTAAGGATGGATTTCAGCTCCAGAAATGTTCCTTCCCTCAGACAAAGATGTTGCAATCTCCTTTTAGATTTCCAAAGAAAAGAGAGCAACAATAATGTAGTTCAACTATTAATAATAATGAGGGCATAGGGAGTTCTATCTGAACAAGCCACTTCATAATCGGGTCCCCCACTCCCGTGTATGCTGAGTGAGGCTAAATTGCCCTTTGGTCTTCCAAGCCAACCTGGGGGGAAATACGTTAATTCTTAAACAAAATAAGCAAGGTGTGTTTGGAAGAGTCCTTTTCTCACTGGCGTACAGTCCAGAGTCTCTTTGTAATCTCTGCAGGTATCAGTGTTCATCCTGACCCACAGATGCTACGGATTCTACATTCACGGGAGAAGCATCCACGGACAGGCTGATGTGGGCTTGGACACCATGCTCTCTTATCTCAAGAAGGAGGAGGTAATCCTGGCTTCTGGTCTTTGGTTCTTCATCATGTTCCTTGGAGGCTTGCTCTTTGTAACAACGTCTTGCAAAGGTTTGTCGTTCTCTTTGGTCCTTTTCAGGTGAGCGTGGCTGGAGGTTATCTGCCGCTTGGTTGCAGACATAACTTATTCCCCTCCTTGCTCCTTCTTGTTGCCTCCTAACAAACGTTCATTTTCTGTCCAACCCCACGGAAGCCTGCAAGGAGAATAGCAACCTATGAGCGCTTCTGCTTTGGTTCCTCAGCTGATCATTGGAGCCATCATAACAAAAAGCCACCGGTTGACCTCCATGAATTTATCTTGCTCTTCCAAAGTAACTGAATTGGGTCTCCTTAGTAGCCATCAGGACGTAGCAGAGGGTTGGGAGGAGGACCCCTTCTCTTCTCCAAAGTCTCAACTCCACTGGGGTCTTCTCAGCAGATTCCAGGAAACAAAGGCCCTGGGTTTGTTTTCCTCTTCCCTCCTCATCCAATCTTTCTCCTGGTTATCTCTTTTAAATTATAAGAGAGCAAGACGCAGAACAATGGATTTAAGTCAGAGGAAGGCAGATGTAGGCTTACGATTAGGAAAAAATTATCGGGGCTAAAAGCCGATGAACACTGAAGCAAAGAACTGGGAGGAATGGTGAGCTTCTTTTCAATGAGTGTGTTCAAACAGAGGCTGAACAGCCAGTGCTTACGGATACTTTAATCTGGATCCTTGCATGGAGCAAACACGTTCCTATCAATTAAATCTCCAGAATTTAAGTGAGGAGTAGGGAGCTGGCAAATATTTAAAAATCTGCTATTCGTGTGTTCGGCTTTCCTCCTGTAATTTTTCCCCTTCCTGTTGGTGCTCTCCCCAGGACAACCTTTGTCCTCTCAGGGGCCTGGAGGCTTACTCTGAGGTGCAGACATTCGAAGTGCTTCTCACTGACCGGACTCGGACCTTCTACGACAGAATCCTCCTCTCGTTAGTAGAGGTACAAGAGCTTGCAATATTTTGTCCTTAATTGCTTTTCAGAAATGCTGCACAAACATACTTAAGAATAATTTGCCTTCCCTTCACGGCAGATGAGAGACTCGGTGATCCATCTAATCCAGTTTTCTCAGCCTTAGCAACTTTAAGGCGTGTGGACTTCAACTCCCAGAATTCCCCAGCCAGCATGCATGCTTTTAGTGCATTAAATCTGTCTTGAAACTCAACGTTTTTCTCCTCAGGTATCTGTGAGGGGAAGCAGTAGATGCAGTTGATGAAACACGTATTGCAATGTTGCAACATCACCCCCCTTTTTATTATGTGCATGGTGACATGCATGTACATAAGGGGCAAACGTTGTGGTGCAATGACACACATTTTGTTGCATCTCGTACTGGCGAATACATAATGCTTTTAACTCTGTAGTCCAGCGGTACCTTTCAGCATTAGCTTAGAAGCAAGGCCTGTGCAATTTTGACTTCGAAGCTGTTTTTTCATGCTACTTCATATTAAATGGGAAACAAGATGGTTGTGGAAGCACTTCTGAAGCACTTCTGGGGAGAACAGTGCTAATTAACTACCAATTGATTATTCATGGGCAAGGGAGGGAGCAGCTAGGCTGAAACAATAAGAAGGAAGCTTCTACTTAAAGGCACAATAGCTCTGAAGAGCCTCAATTCATCCTCCTCCAATGGTGGGGATTGTTGTAAGCTAGAGCTGCAAAAAGCTCTTGAGGTCACTCAGAAAAATGATAAAGAGTGCCATAGGGTGGCAAAAACATTGTGCGTGTTCTCTGTGAAAGGTAGGCAGAGAGAAAAATAGCAATTCCCGCCTAAACCTAGAAGCATTTAATATTGGATTTATTATGGCAGGGGTTTTGCACACTAAAAGGACTTCTTGAAGGCCTGGGCTGCAGATGACAGAAACAGATGTTCCAATAAATCTACCTAGCTCCAGGGTGCCACAAAACCATGTTATTTTTTTACTTCTTAATCAGAAGTGAACCTGGGTTGAACTTTCTGGGTTCAGCTCCTTCAAGGAACAGCGGCCACGCGGCTGAACATAGCCGTCCTGCTTTTTCCCACCTACTTCACTTTCTAATTGAAAACTCCCTCTGTGGCTGGAGATGAGTTCTCAAGCACGGCAGGTGAAAATTGAACTGACATCTCTCCTGCCGAAGGGAAGATCAGAGGAAAATAAATCCATTTTTTTCCCCTCCTTTTCACGGATGCGTACCGGGGACAGGTTTGAACTTTTAAAGTCCGTGAATGTTCTCCTTGCAGCTTCAGAGAGGGCTCCGCAGCCGTCCAGATCTTCACGAACAGAGGCTGAAAGGCTACTATGCGCTGAACCGTTTCCTGGTCTCGTTCTTGGAACATGTGAGTCTTCAGCCATGTTTGGCTAAACTCCGCTCAGGGGAGTGATTTTTTCACTCTCCCGGTCTCCGGAGTTGAGCGGCCAGAATAAATAGAGCTCTAAATGTGGTTTGAGGGGAACGTTGGCACCAAGTGAATGGATGCCAAAGGTGGTCAATGGGACTCTTAGGGGTGTCAAAGACGTTGTGTGATCTGCCCTGCAGTAGCTGTTGGAATTTTACCCTATTATTATTCTCTTTTCATCAAAATGGTATTACTTTTTAATTTATTAGAATCCAAGTATTAGATTAATTTAATTTATCTGATTTGGTACGGCTGCCTGCTCCAGAAGAATCAAATTAAATCAAATCCATTGAGCTCCTTTGGGGGGAAGAGTGGAATCATCATCATCTTCATCTTCATCTGTGGCAAAAGAAAGCAAAGATAGTCCCAATAGTAATAGGCGCCTTGGGTACAGTCCCAAAACATCTGGAGCATCACTTGAAGGCCATCAGCATTGACAAAATCACCATCAGTCCGTTGCAAAAGGCAGCTTTGCTTGGAACAGCTCACATCCTGCGACGATACTTTTAACACCATCAAACCACAACTTCTTCCTATCCCAGGTCCTTGGGAAGGACTCCATAGGTGGATAAAAATGCCAAATCCAGTCTCAACATCTGGCTGACTGTGCGACCAACCATAACATATCAGCTATTATGATGTATATTCTGAATAAGGTGTGCTCTTTTCCTTTTTAACCACTCTGTCCTTTCTCTAACAACTTCTAATTCTGTCCCCATCCTTTAGAGGCATAAAGATATGGACTATGTAGTGAAGGATAAGTTTTTCTTGGAGAGGATGATGGACTTGGAGTTTCAGGAGCCAGGAGACCTCTCAATTCTCTATAACGGTACGTGCCCTGTTCCTTCCTATGGGAATTTAGCTTTAAGGGCAGGTCCCCATGACGCAGGCTGTGGATGGAGGTGAGATGTGAACGTCCAGAATTATCCTGCACGATGTTCTGAGTGAAGCTTGGCTCTGGCATCTTTCTCCTTTAGATGACGGTGCGTTATTCACCTGGACACTCTTCTACGGCCATGAGTTTTTGCTGCTTCTCTTTGAAACCTTGCTGTTCTGTGCTGTGGATTTCGGGTCACAGAACTTTGTGCTATCGACAGTTGTTACCTTTGCTGTGCAGAAGGTAAAAGATGCTAGATAGAAAGAGTAGAAAAGTGGCATTTCCCTTCATTTTCTTAAAATTATGCAGGATGTAGCGAAAGGAAAATAAGTTTTTGTCCCCCCAATTTTTTTTTTTTTAATTAATTGGAAGCTGGCCGCCTCACCATGCGTGAGTGATAACGTTACTCCTGGGAGCATTCAAGGTATAAATAAGATGTGAGATTGAATCTGGCCCTAAATGCTATATGTGTATTGCGGAGGGTGTGGGATGATTTTATGTGCAATCAGGATGCATCTCAGCCAGCCACGCCCACTGCTACAAAGCTATCACCACCAGCGTGGCAGTGGCACACAGTAAACGTGGCCAGAGGTCTACTGTGATGGCTGTAGGATGGACCTCATTTGCTTTTCTCTGGCCATTTCTGGCGAGAGGGAACACAAGCACCGGAGACTTTGCTGCCCCCAGAACAAACCGAGGTGTGTCTGTGTTTCAGCTTGTGAAAATGGTGCGCAACACGCTCGGAAGGCGAAATCTGGCAGAGAAGACCTTGGTGGAAAAGCAGTTCCTGATCTAAGGGCGACGGCAGGTGGGAAGAGAGGTCCTGTTGACCAGGCTGCAGATGCGTTTGGGAAGAAGTCCAGACTTCTCAGCCTCTGAAGTTTCATTTTTTAGGGAAGGAAAATGTCTGCGAAGAACCTGTTCTCATTTTCAGGATTCTCACTCAAAACACATGAAACAGCGAGGGTAGGTGGAGGATCTCTCCCAGGGGCCACCAAGACGTGATGCTTCTGCTTTAATTTGGATGGCCGTGTGCTTCTGGGTGTAGGCTCGGCACATTCCCAGTACAATGATGTCCCTGTGGGTCTCCAGTTTTCCTGGAGGGGGGGGGGAATTCATCCACCACTTTTCTTCTTTCTGGAGATTTTGATTGGGAGGCTCAAGTTTGACTCCATCACGGAGCTCAGAGGGCCTCATTGGGGCTGTTGTCTTTCAGCCTGGTCTCCCTTACTATCAGGTTCAGCCCAAAGAACTCCAAGAGACAATGCAAATACAGTTCTGTTGCGTTTATTAGCTTCAACCTCAGGACAGAAATCTCCCCAGACTGAACCCCAGTTCCCAAGCCAGCCAGCCAGCCACAACACCCTGAATTCCTTAGGGAGGTGCCAGCCTCATCTTCTTGAGCTTCCCACGCTCCTGTTGGGGGCTAAGAACACGCTTATCTCCCCGAGCCTGGCCTTCATAAGTCCATTCCATCACACTTACTAGGCTGTTGGGAGGGTAAAATAGGAATGGTGTATATTACCCGGGTATATTACCGTATATACTGACGGATAAGCCGACCCTCGAATTTGTAAGCAAAATGGCATGACAGGTATGCTCCCCACGGGTAAGCCGACCCTCGAAATTGTCATATTTTTTAATTTTCACAGTTGGCTTATCCACAGGTGGAGCGTTTTTCATGGTATTTTGCTTAAAAATTCAAGGGTCAGCTTCTCCACAAGTATATACGGGAAATAGGGGTACTTTAAATTTTTTTTACCTTATATACTCGCAGAGAAGTCCATCCGCGGAGAAGCTGAACTGAATTTTGGGGGTGTATTTCGGCCCCTAAAATTCTCGGCTTATCCACGAATATATATGGTATCCATGTGGCCTTGTGGAAAAGGTAAGATTAAACACCGTATGTGAATGCAATTGCACACCTGGGCAATTCCCGGACCCTGGAGGTTTCTCAAGAGCCGAAACTCAGCCAAATCCTTCTGCAAGGCTCCGATTTTAAATGGCGGTGGTCTGCGGTGGTGAGGAGGCTGGCTTTGTGGCATTGCTCTGTGTTGTGCAGAGCAGAGCGAGAAAGACCTTCATGGCACAACTGTTAGAGCAGCTCCCCCAAGGATGACCCCCTCCCTTCACAGGGGTTTAGCAGCTGTTAGCAGAAAGGGGGGTTCCAGGGAGTGGAATCGGCTGCTGAGCCCCCCAGCAAACAAAATTAAGGCAGCCTTTTCCGAGATGCAAACATGAAAGAAGAACGTTGCAGAAATCATTGTCTCTTCAGTGGCCGTATAAGACGGCTAGGTGAGATGCAGGGGTTAAGGTGTGGAACTGGCCTTGGGGAGATCCAGGCTCTGGGCCCCCCTCAGCCCCAGAAGCTCCCTGCGTGGCTTGGCACCAGGCACTTCTTTCAGCCCAGCCTATCTCACCAGGTGGTGGTTGTGGGGGAAATGGGAGGAGGGGCACACTGCCGTTTGCTCCGGAACGAAAGGTGTAAATCAGATAAACAAGTGGGGCATGTTTCTTGGAAGCAGCCTAGTCATAATGCTAAAAAGAGGCATTTAAGACTTTCAGGGCTTTTTCCAAAAAAGTAGCTTCATCTGAATTTCCATGGGGACTGTTGCAACTTCTGGGGCTGTTTGCAGGACGTTCCAGTCTGGCCACCGCAGGCGGTTAGTGTGTTGCGTGTGAACTACCTCCCCAACCAACTAAGCCAGTTAAATAGAGGGGGTTGCTTTTAGCCTCAACACACACACACACACACACACACACCCCTGCAATGTCGCCGACCCGGATTATCCCATCCCTGGTTTCTGTTCTGGTGCAAAAATAAAAATACTGAAAAGCAGGAAGAGAAATGCCAGCCTTCTAGTCTCCTTTGCTGTGAGAACTGAAAAAATGATCCCCGCTGGTGGTTTGGGGCGTCCTGGACCCAGTGCTGTTGACCCACAGCATGGAGGCCAGACCCCAAGTTGGCTGCCTTGTGCAAATCCATCCGTTGTCGCTGGACATCACCAGGGAAGTTGCATTTTTTACGGACGTGATGGATTTGTGAGGGGGAGGGCTGATGAGCAGATGACACGTTCCTGCTCATAACTGAGGAGTGGTTTAAAAAGTTAATGGAGAAATGTCTGTTACCTGCCCTGCAAATCCCAAAAGGCAGAAATTGGACAAATTGTGGGCATGACCACTTCTGACTCTGTGTAGTGGGACACTGATGATAGAAAGACACCTACTGAGCCGATGGGTTAGACTTCCGTCCACGTACAACCAGGATAAGGATTTGCCATCATCCAGGTTTCTAGTCCCCTTCTGTGAAAAGCAGCTTTTGAATGCATGACTGCCATGTACACTTCCCACATGAAAATAAAGGGATGCACGGAAAACAAAGGTTTTATTTTGACGTCAGTGCAGGACAGAGAGATGAGACTGGCCTGGAGGAAAACCCAAAGGGGCAGAGAAAGTTGAGCTGAGGAACAAAAAAGTCTAAATTCATGAATGGAGAAATGAGTCAGGGGTTCCTGCTGGCAACCTGCCAGATCTCGGGGTGCTGGACGGTGCTGAAATCTTGGGTCTGGTCTCCTTCAGATCCTTCCTCCGTCTCCAGAAATGTCAGTTTCTGCAGTGTGCTAGGGACGCTCTAGAGACAGACAAAGAGAACCACGGTTGCCCTGTTTGAGCCCAAGCCAGATTGCTGTAACCATCAGCACCAAGGCTGTGTTTTGACCCTATGGGAGCCATCCCTCCCCACCACCACCCCAAAACACATCATCTTATGGACATCTTGTGTTGGTCAACAGCTGCTCTGGGCATCTTTCTGTCGCTCCAGGAGGACAGGAATCGGTGTTCCATCAGTGCCCACTTGGCCTGCAATACTTGTCTCCTTGACTTGAAGCCACCATCCTGGGTCTCAGACAGGGACCCTTTCCCCTCATTCCCAACTTGGTTTTGAAACCTAAGCTACAAGCCTACTCGCTCGACCAGAAATCAAAGTCCGTGCCTGCCATCGAAGGCTGGGCTGAAATTAAACCCTGCAATTTTGCAGGTCTTTCCTTCTCCTGTGAAAAAGGGGTCTGTTTTTCTGCCTCACTCTTTGGTCCCTGAGGATCTGCTTGGAGTTTGTCTCAGTGGAGGTTTGGAGTTCAGGTGGTGGTTGGAGGTGGTGCAACTGGGGGGGGGGGGGAGCTTTCCAATGGGGCACCACTTTCCACTGCTGTGAAACTGCCCTGTTTTCCCCCACTCCCCACATCTGGACAACACCCCCCAAGGAAAAATTGCCTTCAGAATGGCTTCCCTTCGGATCTAATGGAAATATGAGGAGTCACAAAGAAACACACAAAGGAAGTTGAGGCATCTGTACACTTCCCACAAAAAATAATGCAAGACCCCCACATTCTTTTTTCACCTTTGAAAAAAGAACCTGAAGAGACATTTCCTTCTGTCCAATTGAATCAGAGCTGGTAGAAACCCAGAAGCGTTTTTCTTGACTGCCCTTGCACAAGCCCACCCTGATCTGAATGCTGCAACAAAAGAGGAGTCTCTTCTGATCTGAAGTCTTAACTGCTAGTTTCAGGGGCCCTGGCTGCAAGGAAAGGCTCTTCTGGGTCTACCTGGAAGCAAATATTGGCTCCTGAGTAGGCCTTCTTGCCAATTAGCCTTTGAGAAGCAGCAGCTGGTGCTGGATGGAGACTGAAAACAGAGCTCCAAGCAAATGACCAACATCTGTAAGAGCTTCTCTGCTAACTTTGTGGATTGCATTTCTTGGTGAGATCTAGGACTGTTGATGATGGTTCGTTTCTTGGCTCAATCTCTTGTTTCTTGCCCTCTGGGGTGACAGTTGACTCCTTTTCACCCATAACTTGCTCCTGCCCTCCGGGTTTCCTTCTTGTGGCCCACAGAACAGGGCAGCTTGTGTAGGCTGTACCTAGCAATAATTGGGCTCCTGGAACCTCTCTTCTTTTGCTATATTGTCCTTTGAGTGGCAAAACACATCCTTTCCCCTTTCATGGGGATTTCCCCCCACCCCCCAATACGTCCTTCCTCATCCAAGTCAGGTTTTTGCAGCCCCTTCCTCACCTGTGCTCCTGGGGACCACGGAAGGCTGGAGATTGGGTTGGTGGTGGTGGCTGGACTGGAGTCGGAGACCCTCCCAGAAGCCACTTGTATTTTTGCTCTGAAGTCCTATCAAGGTAAGAATCTCATTTTAGAGCCCTCCTTACCCCACCTTAGGACCTCCTGTTCACCTGCTGTTCCCAGAATCTATAGTAACAGAAGGTACGTAATAGAATAATACCTGTGATAGGATCACTTTCTTGTTTTTAAGAACTGTCTATGTCACTGTTTCTCAACCTTGGGAACTTTAAGATGTGTGGAGTTGAAGTTCACACATCTTAAAGTTCCCAAGGTTGAGAAACACTGGTCTATATGTTGGGGAGTTCATAAGAGGAGAAGAACACCAAGTAATAGTTGATATTTTGGCTGTATTGATTAGATGCTGGAACTCGGGCCATTTGAAGAAGCAGCTGGAGGACTGTGGATCAGGGGCTCAATCTGTCTCATAGGTTCTCCTGAAGATAAAATGGGGGGGGGGGTCTGCCTTTGTACACCCCCTTGACCTCCTTAGAGAGGTGCCACATTTTATTTTTCAAAAGCCCAAGCAAGAACAATGCAAACCAGAACGTTCGGCTTCCCTTCGTGCAAATATTGGTGATGGAAGCGTGGCAGGCCCCTTTCTGCCATTGCAGAAATGACACCAAGGCCCACTGAGGAACACAACTCCTCTCTGTGCTTTCCCACCTCTTGTACCTCGAGATCTTTCTCTGGATCGTAGCTTTCCACAGTTTGGAATGCTTGGGAATAAACCTCCAGCGCTTTTGCATGGAAAACCATCTCGATGCTGATGAAATCTAAGAAGATTTTCTGTAAAGAAAAGAAACAGTGCAACTGAATGTGAGTCTTTTTGGCCTCTCTCATTCTCCTAACAATTTCTTTGTAAATCATGGTTGGCATATTTGGAAGCCTCCGTTTTTTCAACTTCCCCAGAACTGGTTGGAATAAGTTATTTTGGAAGCACACTTTTCCTTCTAAAGTTTTGAGAGCGGTGGGCTTGATAGAAAATCGAAAGTCCCGAACAACTGCTGCTCGGAAATGGAATACGCATTTGTTCTAGCTTAATGCTGTTGTAATCTTGAGGTCAAAATAACAGCTTCAGAAAGGCTGAAAATGGAAAAAACAAATTGCAGAAAAATATTAAGCTTCTGTCTGTCTCTCTCTCCTATATATAAATACTTGCAAGATTGCTACACAAAATCATATTTCATTTCAAATGTTCCTGCTTCCTTTTCAATTTGTAAGTTGCAAATTGGCAAGACCTAGTTTCCTTCAGCAGCTGCACTCACTTTCTGCTGGTGAAAAGAATGGAAGCTGAACGTTGCAATTTTTAATTCATTTTTTCCCAGCCGCATTAAGAAGTCCAGTAATAATCAAGTGCTGCAATATTTATGATTAGGCCAATACATTCAGATTAATTATCGCATTATGGATTTTTCTCAGTTTTTGTGTACATGAGACTTCACAGAACAGTCTGCCATGCTGTTCTGTTACATTATATGATGTTCCGTTCTAATCCTTTCCAGAAGAGAATCAAAGGCGATATTAGATATTTTGTAAGCTGCCCAGAGTAATTTTGGAGTTGGGTGCTCTTAACGATGATGATGATGATGATGATGATGATGATGATGGTAATTTACAATGAATAAGGTTCCTCTCAGTCTGTTTGCTTGATGAAGGTTGCAATTTTGAAATACAGCTAAGATGGGTCTACTTAAAAAAAAAAAAAAACTCTTTGTGGCTGCCTGTATTTTTATTGTGCATTTTCATAACACACTGCCCAGTCCCATCTTAACATGTTTTAATTTGGAAAAGTTTGGGAACTTAGTCTCCAGCAACCACACAAATAATTGGGAGTCTTAAAAGCTTTGACAGAAGCTCCTAAGAAGATTACCTGGATATCTTTGAGCTTCTGCTTCTGAAACTCATCTACGGTCTCTTCGAGTTGTTGAGTGGTACGGCTTGCGTCCACTGATGCTCTGTGTGCTTGAGACTCAACCTGGCCAAAGAGGGGTGGAACGTTAATGGATGAAATGTATTTTCCAAAAGAAATCTCTGGACTTCTCTTGGGAATGTACCCGAGCTGAGCACTGTATCCAGTGGACGTGTATTTTGAGAAACGGCTGTTGTGTCCTAGGATTCTCATCTGTGTCTGTTTTAACAATATTATTGGGTTTGCGGTGGTCTCCTTATCCTACAGGAAGAGAAGGTCCTTACCTGTGACTGAAGATAGTAGTCAAGGCAAAACATGGAATAGGAAACAGAGCAAGACCAATTTGAGTGCTGAAACCTTTTTGCACGGTAGCAGTTCTGGGTGTGATGGGGTGAGTCTTACAAGGCTGGACCAAGCCATTGCTAAAATGTGTTGTTTCTTTAGAACAAAATAATCAGGCTTTGCAATGTGTTGGTTCTTTCTGGTAGCTCATCACACTGACCTTTTGGGAGAGCAAGGAGAATTAGATCAGAAAGGGTCTGGTAGCACTCTTCCTGATCCCTTTTTAGGTAACGCTGCCCTTCAGTAAGCTCTTTTGACTGGTGTCTGATCCCTCTAAAATAAAACTGATAATGTTTATCAAGCAAAGAGGACTTCTGTAACTTCAACATGAGGGGGCAGCCGTGTCCATGAATCATTCACCGAGCCCTTAGCATCAGCTGAGAAAGATTTGCTATTTCTCTTATGATTTTGGGCAAAAAGTAAGCTTGGGTGGAGAAACAGAAGGAGGAGGAGATATTTCTGGGGTAGGGGAGGCAGAAGAAGGAGTAAAGGATGGGCAGGTTATCCATTCAATGATTGTGTGGGAGTTGGAGCACAGCTGGGTCATTTTAGACCCTGAAAATAGTCTCAGGGATGCTCTGGTTGACTATGCGCATCCCTGGGGGTGGGAAGCACCATTTTGGGCAGGAAAGCATAACAGCATTTTCAAGAAAGGAAAAGAGGGGCTGTAATTGTGCGTGGGTGGGGGTCTCCGTCTGGCTGTCTCCTATCAAAATGTGGGAATGAGGAATGAATCCTAGAGCAAGCAGAATCAGAGCCCTTGGTCTTAGCCTTCTATAACAATCCAGATATGCTGGATGTGCTCTGAATGGTCCTTTAGAATGACAGGGTCCCAGATCTTGACCCTGAAGACCAAGCTGAGCTGTTCCCCTGCCTAGGGAGGGACTAATGGAGACTGTAAGAGACCTGGCCAACATGCTGGAATCTGTAGATTCCAGGACTGGTGATAAGGGGAGGGGAGGGGCTGTTTTTCCTGCCTCTGAGGGTATAACAATGTAGATGCCAGGGAGGTGACGATGGAGAAGGCATCCAGAAGATGTTAGGACAATACTGCAGAAGAAGCATTCCTTAAGCCCAGGGAAAGGAGACAGGAAGAGACTCGGGGTTGGCTTCCCCCATCTCCCGGAGGTATAAGAGGGAAGGAAAGGAAGACATGGGCAGACTTGCAAAATTCTCCTATTCTAGCCCAATGTTTCCCAACTTCAGCAACTTTAAGATGTGTGGACCTCAACTTCCAGAATTCTGGGAGTTGAGGTCCACACATCTTAAAGTTGCCAAGGTTGGAAAACAGTGCTATAGTCTATCTCAATGAAGTAGAGCTCTAGTCTTTATTGATCTGGTCTACCTCGCTGAGCTGGTAAGATTGGCCCTAGGAGAAGAGGACATGTCGGTTTAATGCGTGTTTGCGTCTTTCCTTCTTAATTTAGAACGGCAGCTTTGCAGAGCGCAACCTGACAACAATGGCCCTGCCACCATCTGTCTCCCTCCCCACTCTAGCAATCTCCAGGTGGCTTTCTCCCTTTCCCCTGTTTTATTATTTAATTTATATCCTGCCTTTATTTTGTACAACTCAAGGCGGTGTACATAATACACCCTCCACCTATTTTCCCCACAACCACCAGGTGTTGAATGGTTGAGGAGGGTTGGGCTGAGAGCAAGGGACTGGTCCAAAGTCACCCATCTGGTTTCTCTGCCCAGAGGAAGACCAGAATTCACCATCTCCTGGTTTCTAATCCAGCATCTTCACCACTAACACCAAACTGGCTCTTGCAGCCGCTGCTGTGCAACTGGAGTTGGATTACCAGCAGGTTGACCCGCTTTGCCACCCCGGCGGATCTTTCCACAGGATTTGCTTCCCAGAAATGCTTCCTTTTATTCAGGGTTGGGTGTTACTACAGGTATTTGGTTCTTAAAGGTCCTGCTTAAAATATCTGCAGGAAGGAAGGAAGGTGCAAAAAAAAAGAAAATCTTTTTTTTTTTTGTCAGGATTATCCTGTGGTCTCGTTCCCTGGCAATATCTTATTTCCCCCTTGGGTTTAATATTTCATGGAAGAAGATGACTGCCATTTCTCGCTGGCATTTTAAAGATGTTTTGATGACAATTGCAGGTCCCAAGGAATTGGCAGGAAAATCTAAGATTTTTAGAGTTTTATCCCTTTGAAGGTGAAGATTGATTGATTTTGCAAAAACATGCTTGGAGATATATCTTACTAAAGAAGCTAGTATTTGGGAGGGATCAAAGGTACTTCCCCCCCCCCTTTTTTTTTGCTTAAAACCCATTTCTTGGGCCTTCTGCACACGTGCAGAGGCTTCCTTGTCTTAGCGTAATAACTATATTCCATGGCTAAAATCTAGAATAGCAAAAAGTCTCTGCCTGAACTATCATTCTGCAGCATATTATTTTATCCCTTGTTTCAGCTTTGTGGCTCTGTGATACAGAAACACGGGGTGGGGTGGTAGTGGAAATTATTCAATTTGCATCTGGATGTAAATGTATTTAATTTTGCATTTTCAAATTAGCATGCAAATCAAAAACCCAGTGAACGTGCAGATTCAGACCTCTCCAAAATATAGCTGCTCAGTTCAACGTGATAGATTGCAATACAATGCGTATAAGGAAAGGTTGTAAAAAATGCATGGATTTATGAAAATGTTGCCCAAAGCATTACTGCTGGGGAAATTATAGGCAAAATTGGAGTCCCTGGGCAACAGGGCAAGGAAAAACACGTAAGTTTGGAGAAGGTGAACCAAGGTGCCGACACCATTATTGGTGTGAAGTTTATGAAAGATTCTTAAGTTGGCCAATTCAGGCTTGATGCAGAATTTAAAAAGTTCATGCTTGATAACCTTTGCAAAAATGAGAAACTAAAACTGACAGCTTGCCCATCTCTGCGTGAGGTTTGGCACCTCTGGGTTTTAAACCCATGCGCCTGTGGTTTTCACTCCCCTTCTCTAGAGAAATTAACTGTCTATTGGCAGTTCTCATTTGAGGGACATGTTCCCTGCGCACGTCTGTTTCCAATAGTTTCTGCTGCTTTGTGGATAGCTTTCGGAAGAAATCATTTTGGTAATACGAGCCTCCCCTGACAAAAACCTTAAGTTGGGCTTCCTGCACTGGAAGTTGGAGTTGGGGAAGTCTGAACTCGGGTAGTGGGGCATCGGGGAGGCTGGGGTACGCTTGCAGAAGCCGAAGGAGAAATTGACCCAATTACGCTCAGCCAAGGATACGATCATATGTCGGTCAGAGGGTGATTTCTGTCGGATCTTCTCCAGCTTCTCTAGCTGCTTTATTTCATTTTTCCGGGCGCTGTTGAACTTTTTAATCTCAGCCTGTTGAATGCAAGGAAGAAAGTCTGTTGTGGCCCAAAGAGCTGAAAACATTTTGCACAGCCCAATATACCTGAGTGGCTTCTTTGCAGGTTAACATGTTAGGCAAACCTGGTTTGTAAACCCAGGGTCTGTAGTTCACTGAGTTGTGTGAATTCAGGCAGCTGTGGTTTATTCAAGAAAAGTGATTAAGAAAACCATGGTTTAGTGTGATAAGAGAGCTGTGGTTTGGGGTAGGTGCAAAAGTGAATGAGAAGTACATATTCCCTATATAGGAAACTGAACTGCGATCACCAATTAAAGTGACATCGAGGAAGAAGGTAGGAAAAGAGGCTGGGGCCATGCCCACTTTGCATCTTTGTACCACCATTGTGGCCCTTCAGCTTGGCACCCTGAAAAAGTTGCCCACCTGCTTTGTAAGGAATTGAGAAATTAAGGAGTGATTTTCAGTGGAGCACAGCTGTAGCTGTTAGGTTTCTCTCTGGCCCTGCGTGGCCACCAGCTGCTGAGGCTCTATGGATAGGAGATTGAACCTCTGGCTTTCATCGTTATGGGAGATCCCCCCCCCCCACTTCTCGGACCCTTCTGATTAGGCAGGGTAGGGAGAGTGCCCTGAATGGGGCATCCAACTCCTGCTGCACACACTCGACTCTCTGGGTCACGGTCAAGCTGTGGTATGTTTGGTGCAGAGGTGCTAAAAAAAAGGATGCGAGTTGCTTACCCTGGCTTGCTTGATAAGCACTCCGTACACCTTGAGGGGCTCAATGACCTTCTTTTCCAGCCTCTCCACCTAAATGAGAAATTACATCGGTCACGATTCAAATGTCACTTTTCACCGGCGGACAATCCCGACCGATGTCCCGCTGAAGAAGTGGCTCTGAAATTTTCTTGCTACCTAACTCCAGGGCAGCTTGCCCCTTACGAGTGGCGCTCCAGATGTGTCATGACAAGAATTGGCTGGGAACTTTGGGAGTTGCGGTCAGAACAGTCTGGAGCGTGCTGGGGAGGGCAGGAAGGATCAGAAACCAGACGGGGATTAGCAGAATTCTCTTATCGACAATGACCTGCCTGGCATAAAAAAGACCTTTGTATGCCAGCTGCTAGGCATTGTAATCTTCCAGCCAATATCTCTCTGCTCATTGCTGGAAGCAGGGAAGAGGGCGTATCCTTGGAGTAACAGCATACTGGCAGAAATCAGAGGAACAGTTTCATCATCTCCTAAAATAAGAGAACACCCCTCCGTCCCACATCATAACCATGTTAGTCCGTAATTTTTATTTTTGTAGGGAACAAATGTTCCTTTAGTGGCTAAGACTTAATGCTTGTGTGTGTGATGTACCTAAACACTATGGATCTCGGTCACCAAATTCACCTCCGCTTGCCTGTAGTCCTGCACTCTGGCTAGATCTTCAGCAAAGTTCTTCACAGTAGTTCTCAGCTCAGGATTTTCCGTGTTTGCGTAGTCAATGAGCTGTTTCACCAAAACATCTGACTTGTCCCGAAGTTTGGCAGTCTTGCGGGTATAGGCAGCCATCAGACTGCAGAATTTGCCAAAGTATTTCTCTGCATTGGCAATTGTATTCTCCATTATCTTCACTTGGGTGTCTCTGGAATAGGGGAACAGGAAGTAATTTTTTTTCACGTAGGTGTCTCTGGAACAGGAAGCAATTTCTTAAAAAAACCCAAAAAAACAGCCCTTGCTATCTGTCCAACTTCTGACAACTGATTACACCCCAACAGCAAGATTCTCATAGAAGCTACTTTAACCACTTTATTAAAAGGGAAAAAGTGCCATGATGTTAACAGTTCAAGAACTAAGTGCTTTCAGGATCTCATTTATCTTTAAGTTTACTAGGACAGAGCTGTTTTCAAGGTGAGGGAGGAGATGTTCTGAACTTGCAGAGTTTTCAGAAACTCCCTCTTGTCCCCAGTGCAGAGAAGACCATTACATTCTGCTTTTTTATGATGATGATGTCTTCTCCAACTCTTGACAGCCTCTGTGTTATAACTGTCAGCAGCTCTTCTGCGGGTGCTCTTGCTCTAGTCTCCGTCAGAAGCCTTTGGGTAGTGTTGTCTTTATTGATCCTTGTGCCTATTGAATTATAAGGAAATGACGAAACTCACACGCACCAACTCACATTCCCTCTCACTCAAAATATGCTTGTATTCTGAAAATAGCTAAGGACAGATCCTCTACCTTCACAAAAGGAAAAGAAACTGGATGTGCTATCTCTTTTCTGTAAGTTGAGCATTGCTTCAAGACCTTGGTAAACCCTTAGATCTTCTAAAAATGGTGGTTCACTGGTGAGTTTCTTCCCATGCTCTCCTCATCACTGCCTTTCCATGCTACAGAAAAGCATCATGCTGAGATTTTCCTTGGCCCGTCTGCTTGCCAAAGTTACAGAAGGAGACATGCAACCTCTGTGCAGAGCTATATTTCTCAAGCTTTTTGCAATTGTGGAGCTCTGAATAAACGTTCAGAAAAGGGGGGGGGGGACCATCCAATCAGTCAAACAAAGCTTCAGTATGTTTTTGTCTTTCAGAGAATGGAAGTTCACATTTTTCAGCAGAGGAAGCTATGATTATTTGCGTATGCTTTCCTATCCTGCCTTTTAAAGCTAAATTTTATACCTAAATATAATTCAACATTAGGTACAGTATGTATTTGTCACTTGAGACGGAGGCTAACATGGCAAATGGACTAGTCAACTGACTGTTTGTGAAAGTAGGGAGGTGGGGCTGCAGTAGAAATTGGACACTGGCTATAAAGGTAGGAAGATTGTGATAGACCACCTGGTGGACCTCTGTGGACCACCAGATGTTCAATCACTTTGAGAATCACTGATCCAGAAGTAGACGAGAGTGAAATCCCTCCTGCTTGCAGATCCTCCATAGATGTTTTCCTTCAGATGTGGCTTTTCTGTTGCCCTCTTGAGGCAGGAAAGCAGAGGGGCTTAGATTTGGGGTCGGGGGCTGCTGTATGACATCTGGATTCAATTGACCAGGTGGATGTTTTGTTACAGAGGGAAATGGTTTTTAGCAGCTGCAGAATTTCCACAGAGTGAACTTGGTATATCACACGTATCAAGAAGAGAGAGCATGGACCTTAGTAACTACCTCTGACATGTATACTTTCTCATGCTCTTGGACACACCTAGGCAAACCCCCACCATGGATAAATTGAATTCCCAGCATTTTTTCTCAACTCACACCTTTTCCTCTGAACCTCTATCCCCCAAATCACGGACTCAACACTAATCTTGTTTCATGACTGTTCTTCTCTCCCTGTGGCTGTTCTCAGAGCAGAAATTAAATTGTTAGCTCCTCGGGGCAAATGTTAATCTCATACTGTCTCCATTGATGTTGCTCTTTTAAGTAGTAAAGGCACCATATACACGGACTTCCACCCGAGCTTCACCCTCCCACCACCTTGCCTTCCTACCTGAACAGAAAATCCTGCATCTCCAACAGCAAGAGGAAATCTTTCTAATTAGAGTAAACTCTCCTATCTTACCTGAAAAGGATGACATTCATGTTTGCACGGGATCTAACTGGCCTTCACAGTATTTTCAGCAGTGACACGGCGAAGGGAGAGCTGCACCCAAGTCTTCTCAGGTGTTCTCCTGGCTTGGTTGGTACGGTAACCCCATCAACAAAGATCTCCCCAAGGGAAGAGGAGTGGCCCTGGTTTCCATGGATCACAGTCTCTTGGAGGCAGATGATTTCTGAAGCTGAGCATGACTGAATATTTGTTTAAGCCAATGTACAATGTGGATCAACCTCCCGGAGATCAGCCCTGCTGTTTGTTTTGGTTCTGCTTTAGTTTGTCATTAATGATGACCAATATGAGTTCCACCTCAGTTCCCTTTTGTGGAATGGGGTTTTGTTCTAGATGGCCTCCTACATTGAGCAATTAGTTGTCTTAAAAGGCATAATGTTTCAAGGAAGTGAAATGGCTCCTGATTAAACACATGGCAGTGGGAATGTTAAAAGAGAGAAGGGAAAGTAATGGGTGTGGGGAGAGATTGGGTTCACAAGACAGGAGGATTAGCTCCTGTGGTTGGAGCTCATGTTTGGCCCAAGGTACAGAAAGAGCATCAACTCACCTTCCTCCTATTTTAGGAGCCCATTCTCTCTCCCCCAACACCACCAACTGAAATCAAATGAGTTAGTGCCTTTGGGTGTTTACGCTCCATGATGGAAGACCTTCCTTCAAAGGATCACCCAATGCCTCCATTGTTGTCATCCACACCAAGGGGAGGCTGTTTCAGGCCATTAAAAATGTGTTCCCAAAGTTCTAAATGGCCATTTATGAGCTATACACCTGTTGCAAAGTTGCACTGGACGCCTGCTGGCTTCACAAACACGTCCTGGGAGTTTTCTTGGTGGAAGTGTCAAGGCAGGTGGAGTGAGGCTGCAAAGTGGGCGAAACTGAGTTGGGGGGCCACTGTTCTACCTGATTTCAGACTTGTATTTAGTATTCCTTGGTTCCATTGGGGAAATTTGCATTTGCTTTTTGAGGGTGACCAAAAAGGGACCTTGGACACCACGTGATCCAGGAGTGGAGGGTGTCCACCCCTGAGTGGGAGTCAACCAGTTCACACCTGGCTATTGGAAATGGTCCGTGGCTTGGGGGAGCGTGTTTTGTTGATGCACCACTGAGGTATAGGAACCAAGTCCCGGAAGGTTCTGTTGGGCCATGTAAATGATTGCCATAATTTGGTCATTGTTGCTTTGAAAGCTCCTGCAGATACTGCTTTGTAAACAACAACAGCTCGGGAACGGGCCCTTAAGAAAGGTAGCAGATATCTCAGTGGCATGGAGGCTGGAAAGAAATGAAATCTTTGTGAACTTTGATTCCTGATGTTGGCTTCATGCATGCAAGTCAGTCTTTAATAATAATGCAGCACTGGAGTATGCAAAGGCTCCCTTCTCCTCATTTGCATGTGTCAATGAAGCCCTGAATTGGGGCAGGGGATGGCTCTAAGGAGGGGGGAGTCAAAAAAGTCAAGCCACAGCCATGTGCTCAAAACCCCTCCCTTTTTTATGTACATTGCATGGTGATGTAGAAGGCAGAGGGAGTGGCCTTGAGGAACAGGAGGAAGAGCCACTACCAAGACAATGGTCAGATAAGAGGTACCTGAGCTTGGGGCCAAGAAAGTAACTTGAGAAAACATCTCAGAAAAGCCCCTCCCTAGTTCTCACACAGGTGGGGGGGGGGAAGCACATCCAGGCTTGCAAGATTCTGTTACTGACTTACATCGCATTGGTTTCCTAGTCTGATCTATCTTGAAGGGCCGACAGGTGGTGGCTGCTGTCTTGACTGTTTTGACGATATCCCCACCCCCACCCCCAGACGCCCCTGACCCTGGGAACATCAGAGGGCTGCCTTGCAAAGAATCAGAACCTTATCCGCTCAACTCCAACAACCCCGGAGCCGGAAGAGGGCGGCGGAGAGCTTTACACACAGTGTTTTTTTTTTGCATAGCAAAAATTGTGGGCAAGATCTGCAGCTGGAAGGATACTCCCCCCCTCCTCCATGCAGTATTATTCCTCCAGAGAATTGGCCTATGCATGGCTGTTTGTAAAACAGCCAGGTGTCAAGCACGGATATTTAAAAGGAGTGGTAGGAGAAGAGCTGTGCAAAAAATCTGGAGCAGCCTCTTTTACAAGTGCATTTTATTGAAAGACATCCGCTTCGTGAGCTGCGCTTGGGGTCAGGAGCAATCCATCTGGACTCGAAGGACCTTGCCCCTTTCTTATGCCCTGGATGCCATTTTAGGAGAGGGAACGTGCCCTGATGTCAGAGATCCACCCATGCCCAGGGCCTGGAAAAAATGCTCCCCCCGGCTGGAACCATCTCCCTACAAGCTGAGAATGCACCGCAAGGCTTACCCGGAGCAGCCGAGTCAAGGTCAGAAGAAAGGTCTTGGCCCTTGGCAGTTCATCCACTAATCTCCCTCTTGTCCACTGAGACCATAAACAGTTCCTCGTTAGTTCTGTGCTTTAGCTGCGCGAGCCACTGTCCAAGACTCTCTGCAGCTGGGACCCAGGGCGGATTGTGCAAAGCTGGAGCTGTGCAACGCGGACAATGCCTTGTGGCTGCCACTGACCTGTTCAGAACATCAGCTGGAGCAACTGCCTACGGGAAACAGCTTCTCTCTGTGACATGAAGGAGCAAGAGAGGAGAATGCGCCCCTCGCCACTTCTGCTTATATGCCGGTGTCCCCAAAGGCACCCAAAGTTATATCAAGGGCAAATCTCCATTAGTTATTGACTGCCTGCTGAAACCCTTGGCCACCTGTTTCTATATGCTAGGCTGGACTTCTTGAGAGGCTGAGTTTGCGTGCACACACACATGCATAGAACGTCATGCAAGTCTGTATGTACACAGCCTCCAAAGCCAGTAGAAGGAAGAAAACATGTACAAAATGACTGTTCAGCGTTGCTGGTATCCTAGGGTAGAAATTAATTGCTGCTGAACATTTTGTCAAATCCCCTGAATTTTTTCCCCTTTTACTGCTTTGGATAAGCAACATCCACAGCGACGTCTAACCACACTTGGCTGTCTCAAAAAAAAACACCCCAGTATCTAAGCAGGTTTGGATCTGGTTCATATTTGGAGGGGGGACCACAGGGAAATCCCAGGGCCACAGATTAGAGAAGGCAGTGGCAAACTTCTCGCATTGCTGCCAAGAAAAGATCATTAGAAACTTGATTTTAGGATAGAAAACCTGGGTGCGAAAGATGCATTTGTCGCATGAAATAGAACTATGCCGGTAACCAGAAGAAGTAACTGGGAAAACTCCATTTTGGTTGGGTGGTTGATGGTGGAGATTCAACACTCCCTGAACGGTTGTGACCCAACGCGCTGGTCACGTGCCCATTTCTGGGCACACTGAAGCAGAAATAAACACACAGGTTTAAACTTGCAAAAGTGGACTTTTACTTGCTACCAACCATAACTGGTGTGCATGTGTGTGTTTAGTGCAAGGTATACTTTAAATATTTAGCACCCTATGTGTTTCTGCACGAGCATGAGATCCAGAGGTGAATAAATAAACTGACTCACCCCTAACCAGAAAGGCGAAATCCTCAGCTGGTTTGACGAAACATCTGGTTGGAAATTCGCATTTGTCCTGTTGCGGGCAAGGCTGCACTGCCTATTCGGGCTCTGGTTCCTAATTTGGGCACATTCCTCAGGATTTAGCAACATGTCCAGGGTGGTTTTGCATCTGGTCCCTTGGCCAACTGTGGTCCTTCTTGGAGAGGACGCATCTGACCACTGCTCTGCACGCCTTGCTGACTTCTGGATGGACTTTTAATCCCTTTGTCTAAATTCATTATTTTCCCAGCTGCTTGCTCTTTATTAATAGCAAATTGTACGGAATCAATACGCCAGGAGGTGCAAGTTGACCCGTGCGCTTTAGCTGAGCCCCCTCTAAGGCCCCAAAGCTCCACGTGGCCTTCGAAAGCTTCGGACGTGGCCCCCCGTCTCTTCCAGAATCCCTGTTTTATGTGACAGAAAAGGGAGCATGCTAAAATACATGGTTAGCAATCTTATCAATAGCATTTAATTTAATTTAACATAATCAAGTTCAGCTTATGTCTGGGATGTCGCCCGCTTCTTCAAAACCATTTTTTTAGGCCCAGCATGCCAGCTGGCCAGAAAGAAAATAGCACCTTGTTATCTCTGGCATCTGTTACGTTGCATTTTTTTTAGAATTTTTTTTTAATCCCGCCTTTATTATTTTTATAAGTAACTCAAGGCGGCGAATGTACCTAATACTCCTTCCTCCTCCTATTTTCCCCCCAACAGTTTTATGATTTCTATAGAAAAGAAGCTGGGTTGTTTTTTCCTATATGTTCTAAGCTCTGCAAAACCCAGCGGCAGTATCGTTTCTGGGATTCCTGGGGGTCTCTGTGCCTCTGGTTTGCCCCCCACCCTGGGAATAGCTTCTCTTAGCTTCTCTGCTGCCTCCCTTGAGAAAAGCCACCCAGAGCAGCAGACGTTCCATGTTTAAGAGGGTGTCCCAGGTAGAAATATATACAGCTTTCTATCTCTTGGGACCAATTTTATTCATCATCAAAACCTCCACCACCATCACCACCTGCTGGGGTAGATTTCTATGGGGACCTTCTCACTGTGAAGTGGGACCTTTCATCCGTTCGCCCCCAAGGATGGAGGAATTAGGAAGGGGGCAACCTGAAAGAAGCAGACGGTTGCTGGTTCTCAAGTCATTTCTTCTTTTGGGTGGTTTTCATCACGGGCAGAACTGCTGTACTAATTTTCTTCCTTTTTCCTTTCTGGTCTGCAGAAGGACCTGGAGTCTCTCCTAAGAACTCCTTCAAGGCTGGGGTGGCCAAGCTATCTCCTCTCTGGAATATGGTGGATCGGTTTTTCCATCTCTGGACGACTTCTCCATCTGTTTTCCCCGGGGGTGGAGGGGTGGGCTTGAGGCCAGGATGCGCTCGTGCTGAGACATCTTTGGGGAGAGGTCTTCTGTAGGAGAGGCCACCTTCACAGAGCTATCAATCCAATGCTGACGAAGCTGGAACTATCCATACATCAGGTAACCCTCCAGAGCAGCGTTTCTCAACCTCAGCAACTTTAAGAAGTGTGGACTTCAACTCCCAGAATTCCCCAGCCCACATGGAAGGCTAGGGAATTCTGGGAGTCAAAGTCCACACATCTTAAAGTTGCTGAGGTTGAGAAACGCTGCTCTAGAAATAGGCAGATTCCCCTATTCTTACTTTATCAATTAAGGCAGTGTTTCTCATCCTCAGCAACTTTAAGATGTGTGGATTCAAATTCCCAGACTTCTCCAGCCAAAATTAAGGGGCTAATCCAGAAGACCAAAGAGAGTCTTTTTAGACCCACGCAAGGCAATTATGGTAGGCTGAAGTTGTTCTTCCTTTGGCGTATTACTACAGTAGGGAATATTTCATACACCCCGTTTTATCTATTGAAATGGTTTTTTCCAAGGAACCAAGGAACGATAGCCTTTTGTTGTGGAAAGTTAAATTGTAGGAAGAGAAACATTGTTCAAAATGTATAATAGGTGATTAGTTGATCCTGGGAATTTGTTTCTGGTGGTTTAAAGGATGGGTTGGGCGTCAAAAGCTCCATCTCATTAGAAAAAGGGAAAGTGGTGTAATTTCCTATGCATCTGAACAGGTTTGTTGAAGCCAAGAACAAGTAAATCGTTGGGGAAGAGCTGGAATATCTCAGCCTCTAGGACTCTCTGACATGCAAGTCCCCTGGGATGTGTGTTTCTGTGGGGCGAAGGTTCTGATCTCTGATGTGGGTTTGCCCCACCTTAAATCCAGTGAGCATCTTACAGAAAGCTGGCCCTGTTCTTGGTTCTTTGAATGACAGAATTCCAAGCCTTCTTGGTTTCCCTTAATGCCTCCCAAAGCTTGCTTGCAAGTGCCTGGGGATGTTCTATCTTCAAACATCTTAGAAACATACTTTAGAAAAATAGCCTGGTTTATAAAGCAAACAGAATTTCAGCGAGTTAGGAGATACCCTTTGTGGGCAATTAGGCTCATAAAAACATCCAAGGGCAAGATTAAAACACGCAAAGGGAACCCACCAGTTTGCAATGGTTGTCATCTCAAAACCTTCCATCCTGCCTTTGTCTTTCCCAGTCTACCAACACATTTTAGTTTGTTGTTAGAAAAATGTAAGGTTTTCTCTAGGCTTTCATATACTCCAGTAGCTCTCTGCATAGACTTCTTGCAGTTGATCTGAGAGAATCAAGACAAGACCACTTTGGGGAAACTGAGGGCTGTATTGGAGATCTTATCAAGACCAAGAAAACTGGTGTCTTTTCACTGGATTTTTCTGGTTCCTAATACAGCTGACCTCAACTGGAGAATCCTGAAGAAGAAGTAGAACCATCTAGATGTTGGAGTTCAATTCCCATCAGACCCAACCCACTTGGTCAATGATCCACAATGATGAAATTTGAACACCTTTTGGTGGGGAAGTTCCCAGTAATGACCGCAACTGGCATTGATGAACAGTCTGTCTCACAGACAGAGATGACTTTCTTGGTTCATGTTTTGTGAGTTGAAGAGCGATAGAAAAGATTTACTACTCCAAATGTTGGTGAACTACCATTTGGAGCATCCTCATTGTTGCAGTTCAGTAACAACTGGAGAGCCACAACTTCCCTACCCTGGTCTAGTCATTAAATCCGTGGACTGCCATGACCACCCCAGCCTGAAAGTCTGTCCTGCAGAAGAATTGTCACTGGCAGGACTTATTTATCGTGAAGCTGAGCTCTTGCAGAAAGCTATTTCACTGTCTGGCTAAGGAAGCAAGCTCAGTGGGTCCTCCGGCAGCGCTCAGCACACAACAGGGTGTGCGTGTAGGTGTCCAAGGCAAAATCAATCCAGCTGGAAGGAAAGAAAGCAAACACAAGCAGAGCGCTCTTTTCATTCTCTTTTCTGGGAAGAATAACTGTGAAGCTCAGCAGTTTCGTGTCCCCAGTGCTCAGAGATTTGCAAAACAAGGCAGGTTAGAAAACACAATAGAGGCAGGGAGCAGCAGAGTTACCTGGCACCTGATTGGTGCAGCGTGCAAGACAAAGGCCATGTACAGATGGAAAGCTTGTCGTGTAGTAGTTCCATCCATTCCTCCCCACTATGGGAACTCACAGGGGGCTTCCAAGTTGGAGAAGGTTCATTTTGGACCCTCCATCGCAATTCTTTGACAGAGGCAAGGCAATTGCACAACAGAGCTCTTATATGTTAGCATCCTATCCCCTGGGCCAATAAAACAGCGTCTGCAGTGTTCCCCATTCTGCTTTGTAAACACAGCAACCATTGGAAGGTGCAGGCCAAATGCTTAGAACAAGGACCTTGAATTCCCCCCAAAGGAGAGATCTAGACTTAGTCTTCTCCAGTCTGTCGCTTCTCGCTTTCCACTGTTCGGTACCCTGCCACTCAAAATGGCATAGTTGAGGGTCCACATTTTCACGCCTGAAAACCTCTGGTGGCATCTGCCATGGAGAAGACACAGCACCTCCACTCCTTTGGACCTATCCTTTTTGCTTCTTTAGGTTTTCTTTGCATCTCTCTATTTTAGCAGTTGCTTCAGATCCAGGCTTTGAAGCCAGTTACAGCTTATTATAAGTAAGCTGAACATTCAAGGAACTGGAAACCCAAACAAGTCACAAAGTCCGTGTGAAAAGAGGATGACAGCTCTAAGATGAGTAAATGCTCTTGGCAAATAAAGAGATTTCCTCCCAGCAATGGGAAAGATGTGCCGGAGGACTCTACAATACTTCTGTGGTTATCACAAGGCCACCGGAGCAAAACTACAAACTTAGTATGATTCTGCCTGAGGATGGTACTGGGGTACCTATCCCCAAATCTGGTCCCTTCTAAATATGTTGGGCTCTTGGACTGTCATCCAGTGGCAATGCTGGCTGGGGATGATGGGAGCTACCCCAGGGACAGCTGCAGGAGAGGTCAAAGTCAAGGTGGCAGATGTTTCTGGCCACCCTTTTAATCCTCTGACACCCCTGAATGGTGATCTAATACATCTGGACAGTAGGAGATTTAGGTAAGGCAAGTTCTACAGATCAGCATCTCATTCTCTCCTATATACAGCCCTCAAGATGAAAGGAAGGGATGCGCTTCACTCGCAAAAGCTTCCGCCTTTGAATAAAATGCGTTAGTTTATTTACTTATATTTATTTATATTTCACATTTGTCACCACCCATCTCGCTGGAAGCGACTCTGGGCAATTTACAATAAAAGAATAAGTATTGATTAAAATACAATATCACAGTATTCCTGCAAATAATAAATATGTTCCAAGATATTGATGGTGAACTAAAAATTATTAGCCTCGGGGAGCATCTTCAAGGCGCCAGACACCCCCAGGGTTGGTTATGTCTCTTCTCGCCCCATGCGAGTCGGCAGAGCAGGGTCTCCAGTTCCTTCAGAAAACCGGGAGGGTGGGGGCCTATGTTTTTCTACCATATTTGGGGTTGCTTGAGAATTTCTTTTGAATTTCTCTTGCTGGATTTCTGAGTTTACTGTGTTGTTGAAGAGAGCAGAGGGAGTTTAAACTGATGGGTGGTCTTCTGCAGCCTCTTGGCTACCCTTATTTTCCAATCTGGAAAAGCCTCATGGGGAGAATCCCCCCCCCCCTGAATTTAATGAAAACGGGAAAAATCTGGGAGGCTGCAGACAGATAGAGAAGTGCCTACTTAAAGACTGGAAGGTCACATAAACTCTGGGCCAGCTCATCAAGGACACTGGTTTATGGAATTCTTCCTTGAGAATAAATTTTTAAAGCATTTTTCTTTCATCAGACTGAAGAAGAGATGGTTGCCAGAAATGTAGGACATGCGTGCATTCATTCGTTCAGCAGGGAAGTAATAAAATTGCTACTTGCTCGGGAGAAGGAGGAGACAAATCAGAATAATTCATTTGTATTGCGAGTATTTGGGGCTTTCTGAATTATCTTTTCAGTCCCAAGTTATTGAACAAGTTATTGAATGTGAGGATGTAAATGCGCTTTCGTTAAAAACATAACAGGGGAGATTAAAGCCTAACTTTAATCTTGATTTAGCTGCAGCCTTGGAAATGGGCCATGATTGGTCTTTAGAGAGGACACCGGAGAAAGCTTTAGACACCAGCGCAACTTGAATTATGAGAAGGGGCAAAGTGCAACAGAAGGAGAATGCTTAGATATCGTGGTGCCTGCAATACAAACTCCTTATAAAAAAGGCTGGTTAAATAAAAGGCAAGTGGGTGTTTGGCATAACCCCCCGCCTAAGCCTGGGTTTCTGTTTGGGATTTTTCTCTTCTGCTCAGGTTGGGGCAAAAGGAACAGCTCCAGGCCAGCCCAGGAGCATTGCTTTCCAGAGCTTTCCCAGGCTCAAAGCCCGCAGGAATATGCACAGACTTGTTCTAATGTGTTCTTTTGGTTCATCGGCTTCCGAAATGCACCGTCTCACTCATTCATCCCGTTTCTCCAATGATATTTGTGTGAAACCACCACGGTGCCAAAGCCTCCAGGGCTCTCCCTTGTAACATCTCTCAAGAGAGAGGTGAAGCCTAAGGGGAGAACGGGGAATTAGCAGCGTCTGAGCTCTGGGCTGTTTCCGAAACGAAATAGGCATGATTCTTCCTACACCACCTGGGTGGTTGGATCGCTTCCTTGACTCCTGCAAGGCTGAAGTGGGCCAGAGAGGCAGAATCTGAGGTTCCTGCCCAGTCTGTCCCAGAGCGGGTGCCCACCCAGCAGCTGTGCAAACAGAGCTCCAAGCAGCAACAGCAGATGATCCAGGAGTCAGAGCTGTCTTTTTTCCCTTCTGTCTGTCCAAATGTTAGTGCTTAGATCAGTGTTTCTCAACCTTGGCAACTTTAAGACCTGTGGACTTCAACTCCCAGAATTCCACAGCCAGCATGGCTGGCTGGGGAATTCTGGGAGTTGAAGTCCACAGGTCTTAAAGATGCCAAGGTTGAGAAACACTGGCTTAGATGAAGGCTGCCTTCTCCTCCTGGCCTGTTGGCACTCCAAAAGAGCCCATGGGCTGCCCATCTCTCTAAACACACCTCTGATGGTGGTGGGCAGTGCTGAAGGCTCCCTGGCCGGTGCCCTGCCTTGATTAGGGTTGCAGCTGTAAATAGACAAGGCACACTGACTCGCTTTGAAGATGATCCAGAAATGCTATAAGCAGATGGGGCAGAAACATGCCTCGGTCTGGGAGGAGGGAGGGCCACACCAAACTGAAAAAGGCTATTTTAAGACTGTTTGTGCAACACCCTTAGGTTGAAGGGTGAATTAACTCACCCCAGAATGACCCGGGGTAAGTCAAACCAAGCTTTTTGCCCTGGACCAGCTGGTGTCCTCCCGGGTTCTCCAGGCCCTGCAAAGGAAGCCTTATTGGAACTCGAGAGTGTGCGTTGGGTGCAACGAGGGGCCCGGAGGTGCAGGGGGTGGTTCTGTTTACCCTACCCCAATGCCAGCCCCTTCTCTTGGATGGCAGCTGTGGCGAAGCTCAGCACAGGATGCTCCCGAGAACCTCTGCCAGGCTTGGCATGGGGCCGCCCACACACCTGCCGTGGCAGGTGATGCCAGGAAGACCTACACAACCTCTCTGTGATGAGCAAGGCGCGTTTTTGCGGTCTGTCCTCAACATCTGTGAAGGCTCTTGAAACAGCTGGACTGGCTAGCGCAGCGCAGCTCCAGAAAAGGAGAAGGAGGAGGCTGCTTATAAAGAAACATCTGAAAAGAATGTTTGCTTTGAAGCTAGCTACGTTTCAAATGCTGATGACCTGGGGGGTTTTTTGCAAGGGGATCTCTTTTCTGGAGAAGGCCCTTTATTTCGTCTGGCCCCAGCACGTG
Organism: Python bivittatus; assembly: GCF_059951505.1. Lineage (NCBI taxonomy): Eukaryota > Metazoa > Chordata > Lepidosauria > Squamata > Pythonidae > Python > Python bivittatus. Next base: position 20,192,621 of record NW_028277042.1, on the reverse strand, counting down.
GGCACGAGTTGTGCTGGTGGGCTGAGAACCCAAGCAGAAAATCTGAGAGTAGCTTGAACTTCAAAGAACTTGCGCAGGAAGAATTTTGAAGAAAGGGCTTTCAAGAAAACGGACTTGAAATGTTTTGCCACCCCAGCAGTGGCACCGTATGACTCCCGAGCTGGAAACCAGACTTCTGGGCAGCGTTGCGAGAGATAACAGCATGAAAATTCTGCATTTGCTTAGCCTGGCAAGCATGCCCCGCTTTCTGCAGGATTACAAGCAAGCAGGAGGTACCCTGTTTGGATCATAGGTTGCTTAGGGAAAATCGAGGGATCACATGAATAAGGGCTGCGTAATTGCCAGAGTAATCATGCCAGGAATTTCAGATAGGCTAAATAATTTCTCGGGGTGAGGGCCATTAGATACATCGTGAAGAACTTATCTTGCACTCATTTATAGATGATATAGAAGTAACTTTCCCTTGCTTGTGTTTGTAACCCTGCCTTTGGTTTGGAGCGAATTTCAGCATGCTTTCTGACCCAGTCTGTTCGTGGGGACCGAATTATTAAGGAGCAGTTCATGTTTGCATGAATTGAGACCGAATGGGAAATTTGTTCTCCTCAACTGATGGTGATCGATCATGGGCTGTAAGATCTCACATAACCCCGGTCGCTCGCAGATGCTCTGTTGGGAAATGGAGTTGGAACTGAGGTCGGGGCTGTTAATTTCATCCCAATTTCTACGTGTTTAATTTTGAGACAGATGAGTTGGGGGGGGGACTTTGAGGCGGGTGGGTGGGTGGAAGGATAAGGCTTCGGGGCTGTGGGCGTCGCTCTTGGGCACAGAGAAAGTGACCTTGTTCTTTTGCAGCACAACCAGGAGCGCAGGCCTGCCCTCAACCATCTTTCTCCTGCTCCACATTCTTCCCTTTCATGCATTTTATTAAAGTTCGCTTGTTTTGACAGATTGCAGATGGCTTAACTTAGGGCTGGGCAATGGGACAGAAAGCAGCTTTTAGGCACCCTGGAATGGCATCCATCAGTCAGGGGGACAGATTCCTCCAAATGCTTCTCGGCCCCGGGCGGTAAAGCTGTAGGATGTAGCCATCAAAGGATAGGCGCTGTTCTGCATTACGGCATCCGCCCTCAGAGCCGGGCAAAGGTTGGCAGCGCCCCTCCACATCTTTTGGCGCTCAGGCCAAGCACACTCAGCCTTGCACTCTCCAAGCGTGTCTTCCTTGGGCCTCTTAGATTGGCGAGGCACAACTTCCAGCTCTCCAGCTACTGTAAAGATCTTCACAGCTGGAGGCTCCAAGGGGGAGATGCCCCCCCCTCGATATGAGCGGGTTCTTTGTTCTGATGGATCCCATAACACCAGATGAGGGCAATACAGGGCTATGGAGCAGCATTTAATCTATCTTTATTTGGTGCCAGTAGGTCTGTCTTTCCCTTGGTGGCACAACCGTTTCCCATTACGATCTCTTTGCTTTTTCTTCCCCACCTTGATGAGTCCCAGTTTCTGGTTTGGGGAAATTTTACATTCTGTATCCGAAAAAAAAAAAAATCAGAAGTAGTCTGGTAGCTTCTGCCTTGAATAAAATGTGTTGGTTGGAAAAGGTGCTATCAGACTTCTCCTAATGTTTTGCCCCTATAGACTAACACGGCCCTCCTCCTACAATGTCCAGTTTTTACTAAGTATTCATTCCCTTCTCATTATTTACCAATGTATTCTTTCAAATGTGTATATTACATGGATGTTCAAAGTGGTCCTGGGGCGGGGTTGGCTGCAAGACATAATAGAACTTTTTATTTTCCACTTATGAAATGACTCTCTGATTCTCGGAGAACTTGACAGCTGATTGATTAAAAAAATTAATTGGTTGGTAGGTCCAGCTACCCAATTGTTCTCTCTAAGGCATTTCCTTGAATTCTATGTTTGGAAACGACTTTTGTGTGTACATTTTAATTATTTAACTTGATATTTAATATTGCAATTTTACTGTGTGTACATTTCTGAGTCCTAAGCCACACATCTGCAGGGGTCTGTTACAAAGGGACTAGAAAGTAGAATACTGTATATAGGGCTGCAATCATGCTCTGCTTACTTTGAAGGTGTGAATTCAGTGGGAATTATTCTGAAGTATGGGCTTGGCGGGGAGCAGCAACTCTCTGGGCTCGGAAGCTAAGCTGGATCAGAAAGGGTTAGGACATGGATAGGAGAAGGAAACCCCAAAGTGGTAGCTAGACTGGGAAGCCAAGAGACATTCTGGAAAAAGGAAGGGGAACTGTATTTCTATATATCATTGCCAGAACAGCTACATGTCCGTAACATTGGGGTGACTGAGTTCATGATAGCTTAAGCTGGGCAAGGTCCTTCTTGAGCGCCCAAAAGTAGGATATGGAACAGTGTGGCAAAACCTGATGTTGACCCCATCACCAGGTGTGGCTACCATATGTACAGCGAGAGGTCTCCTAGGACAGCTGAGTAAGCCAGAATGAGGTTTACTTATTTTGACTTAGTGTGTAAACCATTATAGCTTAGCTTTATGTGCTCTCCAGGTTGTTACGGCTCATTCAACAGAGCATAGTTTTAAAAGATCCTAGCTCCATGTAATAAGTGAGACCACCCACTGAGTTATGGATATGGAATTTCAGTGTTGACATTCCCCCCACCCCAAATTAGCTCCTTTTCTACTAATGTTGTGTAACAAATGCAAAATAAAATGTCATCTGCAGAGTAGTTCAGGGTATAAAACAACTTATATTCAGGAGATGTGAAGTTATTTATTCATCTGATCTAGGCCTGTGCTAACTCTTCTTGAGGTAGCCCCCTTTTTTAACCATCTGTACTAAATCTAGCTGTTCTACACATTGTGGTTTAGAAGTAGAGTCTTCTTTGACAATGTCTTGTTGACTGGAGATGGGCGGTTGGCCAAACCTGCTGATACGAACCTTGGTGCAATTAACGTAGGATCACCATCACTTTATGCTTTCTAGCAATATGAGAGATTTTTTCCCCTGGAAGCTGATCCTAATACAGCTCAACAAGAAATGGCAGGAGTCAGTTGTGATGGAAAGCAGATTTGGGTTTCTAGAGGAAGCGTCCAGCTGGCCTGGCCAGGACCGCGAGATGTTGGGTAGATGAATGGCAGCTACTTTACAACGGCTTTTTCCCTGGAGGGCCCTGCTGCAATTCTGGGCGGAATTCAACTCTTTTTCTTTTCTCTTTTTTGATCCATGACCGAGAGGAAACACAACGTCTTGTGATGCTGATCTCAAGAATATTCTGCAGAAGCACACAGGGAGAGGATGCAGAGCTACTCCGGCCAACGGCCAGAAAATCTGGCCTTGGGACTGAAAAGGAACTCCGCGTGTCTCTTTCCTGCTTTGGCTTATCTCTGACGCTGCCCATGTTGTCTTCTGAGGGTGTCAGAGCCTGTTTAATGGCAAGGACTGGCACTTTGCCCAGGTGTTCTCAGGTAGTAAGGAACAAGGCTGGTAGTCTGAGACCTTCCAGAGGCTTTCAGCCCAGCCCTCCCACCAGGAAGCTGTTGGGAGAGGTGGGAGTTGTAGTCCAACGTTTCTTGAGGAAGATCAGCAGGTTGGGAAAAGGAGTCGCTGTCTGTAGCAGCATCAGGCTGGGCTTGTGCTATCAATGCGCTCTTGTCTACATGTCCAATAGTCCCCCCCTCTTGAGAAGGTGGGAAACACTGGCAGACAAGATTTGGGGATGAGCACGTGTTATGAAGATGGCAGAACTTTTACGGGCACACCTTCAACAGCCTAAAGATGGCTTTTTCCTTTCCTGGATAGGATCCCCGTTCCTTGAAAACAGGGGGGCTCTGAATGCTCGGTGTCTCCATCCAGGCGCAGCCCTCGCCAGCCTTGGCTCCTGTGCCAGGACTTGGGCGAGCCAGGGAGGAGCGCCTGGCACCTCAGGGCCATCTTACGGAAGTGGGGGCGAAGAGGGAAGGCGAAAGGAGGAAAGATGGCCCTGTGGCCCTGCGGGCACTTTTAAGAGCGAGCCTGCTCCACGGAGAGTAAGGGGCCCGCCAGAGCCGCACGACAGCAAGCCAGAGCGAGCGAGACTTCACAGTTGCCTGCTGTTCTCCAACTTTCCTCTCCTGACCTTGAAGGATGTTGGAGGGTGTCATCTCATCAGCCTTTCCCCAGCCGCTGGGAGATGGGGGGTGCTGGGGGGTGATTTTTCTTCCTGGGGCTGGCTGCCAAGAATAACAGCAGACTCCAGCAGGTCGGCACAGGAAGGGAACGGCTGGGAGCTGATATGTAGTGGGAGCTTTGGAAATGCAAAAACTCCCCCCCCCCCCGATTTCTCCTCTCCTCCACCCCCTTCTTTCCAGTGGCGGGTTGCCAAAGCCCTGCAGAAGGGAGAGGGAGGGAGAAGAAACCCTTTAAAATAAATGCGTCTTGGGGTTTGTTTTCATGTCACTGAAGTGTGTGAAGAACAAAGCAGAGCTGACATATAATTTGGCGGGGGGGGGGGAGAGAAGACTGGGGACAACTTCCCTTCCATCTTGCTCGTACCCGGAGACTTGCTGGAAATGCTGAGTCCACGCAATTCCCACCAGCAGAGGTGGGTGCGCCCCTGGGATGGTGGGGCCAAGGGCATGCTTCTCCGTGGCATGGGGGCGGGACATGCCTCCTGCTTGCTTGGAGAATCCCACCCCTTTCTCTTCTTTCTCCCTCCTTTTTTCTACAAAATGCTGCAGAATCAGGCCTGCAACAGGCTGGCGGGCAGAGAGCTTCCCTCCAGGGCTGTCATCCCATGGGGGAAAAAAAAATGGACTCACCTCCATAAGTAGAGTCCTGAATTTGGATGTTCCCTTTCCTCCTGCTTGGTGGTGGACCACGCTGAAGATCTGGATTTGTTCTGCTCCCCTTGGGCTCGATACTGTGTTGAGGTGGACCTTGCCTGGCTTGGAAGCTGAGCAGGGCCACGCCTGGTTCGTACTTGGATGGGAGGCCACCAAGGTTGTCAGGCCGAATGGGAAGTGGGACAGCACCTCAGAAGAAGGAGGGGCAGCCATCTCCACACCATTGCAGGGAAACAGTACAGATGTGAGCCTGAAATCACCAGAAGCTTGACTTGACTGGGCTGCTTACAGTAAAACAAGAACAAATATTAATTACAGTGCGATAAAAAAACATGTTCATACATAAATAATGTCTTCCAAGATACTGATGTAAATAAAGGTTACGGGAGCATCTTCAAGGTGCCAGCAACCGCAGGGTTGGTTGCCCCTCTTCTCGCCCCACGCAAGTTGGCAGTGCCAGGTCTTCACCCCTTTCCAGAAGTTTGGGAGGGTAGGAGCCCACTGCGCCTTGTGGGGGAGAGTATTCCAGAGGCGGGGGCAACGGCAGAGAAGGCTGTCCTCCTGGGCCCTGCCATTTGACATTCTTTCATCGACGGGGTCCATAACACACCTCCTTTGCCTGGGATGGGTTGAGGTAACGGGGATCAGACAGTCCCTCGGGTAAGCCAGTCCCATGCCAGGTAGGGCTTTTCCCACTCTCAGTCCTCTTCTCCCACGCCTTGCCTTCTCCCTCTCAGGAATCCTGCCTTTTCCTCTCCTACCGCTCACTGCCTCACCTCAAGGCTCCCCTGCCTGGCTGGCCTTGCGGTGACATCACAGCAGTTCGTCCAATCCCCACCAACCGCCTCAGCTCTGCGTTTTGTGGAGCCATTTTGAAAAGGAGAAGCAAACTGTCCCAGTCATAACGTGCCTGTTTATGGAGAGAAAGCCGAATAACATTCAATCCGATAAAGTTGTTTCTCCCATGCTCTCCTCCCCCACCGTGATATTGTTTCCAAGATTAAGGAATCCCAAGGTTGCAGGAACACTTGGACATCTGTCTTTCCCAGTTGTATTCCTGAACTTTTTCTTTTCCAATCGGGGGACGTGCTTTGCAATGAGCACATCTCTGGACTTGTTCCTCTCTGAGTAAAGTTTGGCTCTCTTGGAGGGATTCCTTGGCCAACTTTTTTCCCAGTAAAAACTTCCACCAATTCTTTCAGGAGCATGCCAAAGAAACTCTGGGACATAACTCTTGCTCTCCTGCTACCACCAGGCAGGGAAGCTGCTGAGGCTGGGAGCTTTTCTAGTTTCCTCTCTTAAAATTTGTTACCTTCTGCCTTCTGGAGGTGCCAACGGAGCAACGTTTTGCAAATGTCCCACACCGTTCGTTCGTACAGGCAAAGGCTAATCGCCATTTTCTGGTGTGTGATGGCGAAACCCTGCTCATTTTCTTTACGAGAGATACAGCGATGGGACTGAAGCTCTGTAAAATCTTTCCATCTGTGAACTTGCTAGATTGGTAGGTCTGGAGAGCACCCAGCGCTGCAAATTAGGTGACCCCATTTTAGCTTTGCGCAATGTGCGGTAGCCATCCAAGCTGTCTGTTTACGGCTCAGGGTTTCATGAGAACCCCCCTAATGGTGTTAATGGGATAACCCATGGTTTAGCTCAGTGTTTTTCAAACTTGGCAACTTTGATGTGTGGACCTCAATTCCCAGAGAGTGTGGGATGTGTAGACTTTAACTGTGAGAATGTGTAGACTTCAACTGCCAGAGAAATCTGGGAGTTGAAGTCCACGCATCTTAAAGTTGCCAAGTTTGAAAAATATTGGTTTAGCTGGTCAGAGTTAATCATCTTGCATGAACACAGCTGCCAAGAACAGTCCAATTTAGCATATCCTGTTTGGGGCACGGGATCAACAACCGTGTGAAGAAGCATGTGTGGGACAATAGTAAGCTCGGTGTGCCAGTGTTGGTCACCTGAGAAGCTTGGCCTCCTGGATCAGACCAACAGCCTACTGCCATCCTGGTCTGTATCTTCCTTAAGTCTGTCCCAGACTCTTTTAAACCCAGTTCCTGTATCACACGGAGCCCACACCAAACCAACCAGGAATTCCTTTTTGTGAGCAGTGTCTGAGCTTTTTGAGAAAAGGAAGTGTCTGCTCTTGCATTCCAAGCAGAACAAGATAAATGGAAGAATCCTCTTAAAAAATTTGGAAGGAGGGTCTAACTGCATCTGTTCATGGGGATGCAGTTTCCTGTGTACCAAGGTCATGAGGGCTAGGAACCTAGCTGCTCCCTGCTACTCTGGAGGACTTTAGCACACCAGATTCTGCCCCAGATCCCAGAACTAGTCCTGACCAATCTTAATGGAACAGTGTGAAGTGTTATACACACTTCAGTTTTTTTCTGTTACAGTTCGGGAGCCACTGGAGATGATTTTTTGTTTCGAAAAAGAGTCACCCTCGTTCTTCTGCTCTGACGGAGCACTTTGACACCAGGACTTGACACAAATGCTTTCAAAACCTTGCGCCACACAGAGGGGCTTGGCTGGCTCCTGTCTGTGCAGGCGTGATGCCATACCACGAGCCCCAGCTGCACGCTGACCTCTGGTCTTTCTTCAGGAGGCGAGGGACTGTCCACCTCCCGGGCATCTCAGCTCACTTTCTGAACTTTTCACAAAGGCTTCCTCCAAGTGGCCGTTTGTTTCGCTGATGCCAAGAACTCACATTTCCCCTGCGACCCAAACACGCTTTTTGCACATTGGAGAAAGTACTTACAGTCCCTTCCAAACTTCTAGCTTTTGCTTTCTCACCCTGTTCTTGAGGGCTGGACGAAGACCAGGTATTCTTATCTCAAGCCTGCATCCCTGATGTTCTCAAAACAATGCATTCATGATCGGCTTCCAGGTTTGGAATTATCCAGAAGTAACAGAGTGTTCATTCAGTAAAGCCAGCATGATAACATCTGTTTTCTGCTCCACTGGTTGTGTAGGTAGTTTGCCACAGGCCCAAAAGACGGGTCGAGTTTACAGACAGTGAAAACTTAAAAAAAAAAAATCTGTGTGCAAAGAACATTTATTGAGAAACCAGGAAGCTAAAGGAGGGAGTGACCCCACTTCTCCTGCTTCCCCCAGAGATAATCTTTCTGACGGGCCTTCCTTCTTTTCAAGAGCGACTGTTCTCTAGCTGATGAATGTAAGATTTGGGTTCTGTTTTTTATACAGAGACTGCTAGGGGTGTCTGCAGGGTGTCAAAAAAATCAAGATGGCAGCCCCAATGGTGTGATCCAAGCTCCGCCAATGTGATGCATGTAAAAAAACAGGGGAAGTTTGGTCACACCCTGAGAACACCCAAGTAGCTGGATTCACACTGCATACCAAAGTTAAATGGTGCTGGATAGTTTATGACCCTCTGCGTTGTGCCAACCTAGGTTATTAAATTAATTCAGTAAAGTATTTATTTGTTATGGGGAAGACGGTCTGGTTCTGTTCCTACAAGCATCTTAAATGGATAAGCGGGAAGTGTCGCAGCATCTTGGGACAATGCCAGAAAAGGGCTGTGGCATTTTACATGTTAGGGTTACGTCTAGCCCTAAACAGGTGCAATCTGGCACAGGGTTTAACTAGCTCCCCACTCCTGGAAACCACAAAACTGAATAAATAGCCTTACGTTGCTTATTTGGTCCTCTAAGAGAAAGAGCTGGAGAGAAAGGATGCCTCCAAAAGCCAGCCTTTCTGTTACAGAACTCACGGCCAGCGCCTGGTGGTGCAGCCCACGCCTCCTGAACACTGCTTGCTTGCAGAGGACAAAGCATGCCTATGCTGGCTGGGCAGTGCCCGGGCTGCTAGTGATTACCTGAAACCACCTGGGCAACTTGGCTGGATCAAGCAAACCGTCAGAAAGGACCCATTGCATGCATGGATACATCTGCCCAGAAATGTTGCATTAAGCCAAAATGCGGTTGACCTGTATGTGAATCCAAGCCGTTATTATGAACCATGGTTTATGCAGCGTGGGTAAATAAGGGAGATGCAGTTTCTCCAACGTTTTTAAGAGTCCTTTCGGGGGAGGGGGCTGCAGGACAGGGCCCAAAAAGTCAACGCAACCAACAGGAAGGGCTTCGATCGCACTGTCGCAGCTACCGTCTTGACGTTTTGGAGCCCGTGCTGCAGACGCCCCGGTCCTGAGCCTGCCACTTTCAGGGGCACAGCTTCTCACTCCAGCATTTTCTAAAGTTGATGCAGTTATTTGACTGAAGCCTCTCCAGCCCCAGAAAGCTAAAATAAGAATGGCTAGAAAGGCTGTTGAAGATTCCTCTGTGCTATCCAGGGCCCACAGAGGCCAGGAAAAGAATGAAGGAGTCCCAGCCCACAAAAATTTGCAAAATTTGGAAACCCTACTCCAAACCCTGAAATATACTGTTTTATAAAGAGGAGTAAAAGGCAAACAAACGAAACCCTGTAAAAAATTCTCTGCCCATCTTATCTGCAGCTGTCTTCCTCCTGAGCCAGGTAACCCGCGCATGCTCACCCCAGCTTAGTTTCCAGGGATTCCTTCCCCGTTTTGTTCTGTTTTTTCCAACCAGAGATTAGGCTTGGAATCCGCCCGTGATCCGTGGCCAAGCTGTGGCTCCTTCTAATTCTTCAGAAGCCGCACGTTGGACATGAAGGATCACGTTAGCTCGTGTTTGAAACTCAGCTGTCCCCCACAGCCTTCCCTCTGGCTTGAGCTCGGGCTGTTCTTTGGAAGATGGAAGTGCCGGAGGCTTTGCTGGTGGTAAAATTAGCCTCTGACCGGGCTTGGGGAGAATGTTCCTTCTGGCTTGCCCAGCCTGCTTTCCGTGGCACAGGAGCACCACCTGCGCTCGCTGGCCTTTGCTGACGGCCGGCCCTTCTGCAAATGTCAGCACCTGTTTGCTGTTATTTTTCACCTCCCTCCCAGCTCAGCTTTCCGCCCCGCTAAATATTAATGGGCGACCTCGACGCGACTTTTTGCCCGGCCGAAAGATGCCCTTTGGGGAGTGCTTGGCTTCCTTTCTGGATGCCGCTGCCTCGTTCCAGCTCTGGCAAACAGGATCCATGAGGGCCACCTGTCGGACACTGGCGCGTTGTCCTGTCTGCTCGCTCAGGCGGCACACGGGGAGACTTCTGCCTTTGGCATGGGCGGGAAAGCATTGGGTGCAACGGGAATTGTTCAGGGCCAGGGACCTGACTGTCACTTCCCTGAGCTTCAATCAGCAAGGCCCGGGGCGGGGATTGTGGGAACTGTAATCAAAAACATCTGCCAGGTAGCAGAACAGCTTGGATCTGCAGTAAGTGGCCCGTGACCTGGTGGAAGGGAAATATGTGGCTGCTTTTAGCCCGTGTGTGGAATATTAGCAATAGAAATGCAAACTTTCCACTGAGCTGGGAGCCGAGTAAGTTTGTCTTCATCTCAAAATTCATAGTAATTATAGGGAAAAATGGAATTAAAGATGCGTCGCAGCACCTTGGTGGCCAATCAAGATCCTGCCTTTGGGTCCCACCCTTCTGTTATCCTGAAAGGCAGAACTGATGAGGGCTCAGAAGCGAGATTTAGAAACCTGCCTGGATTTGTCAGAAGCGAAAGGTATTCAGCTAACGAAATCAGACAGATGAATTCAACAAAGGGAGGCTCTGGGTTCTACCTGGTGCAAAAGCTGTGCAGGCTTCCAGTTGGGGGCCAACAGAGAAAAATTGCCCCGTGGAGACCTTTTTGAGGATCAGAGCCTTTCCCCACCCCCGCCCCCTTGCCAACTCTTGATTTCCCAACACTCAAAGCCATAACTATGGTTTACAAACCAGGCTGGCTGTGTTTAGGCAATGTACAAGGCCCAAGTGAACTGCAACGGCTTAGCCTAAGCCAGGTTCATACACCAGGCGAAGAGGTGGTATCCTTTGTGGCTCAGTGTTGTGGGAACTTAAGCATTTGGGTTCAAGTTGTGTAAACCATGGTTCATTTAACCACAGATTAGCATGCTAGTTGAGTTTACAGTTCAGTATATTGGCAAACCCAGCTGGTACTCTGCTGGACTGATGAAGCTGGATAATTCTTCAAGAAAGTATATATTGCAGTACTGCCTTAATTCTGATTGATTGATTCATTGATTGAGGTGAGTTAAAATACTATAAATCAACCTGAGTGGTTGGACAAGGTGTCTAAGGCAGCCTTCCCCAACCTGAAGTCCCCTGGATGTGTCAGGAATCTGGGAGGGGATCTGAACAGATTTGAAGGCTCCCAGTTGGGGAAGTTTGCACTGAAATATTAATACAGTATCTGTTAGAGCACTGTGCAGCAAGAGGGAGAAAAATAAATAAGGCTGTTATTTTCAGTAACTGTGAGCCTAACTCCAGGATATACCACCCCAGGCCATTTGAAGCTTTATAGGACATAATATCAGTGGAAATGGGGAAACAGACCAAGAATTGGTGTAATTCCTTGGCAGGGCTTACAAAACGCAGACCTTTGGACAACTTTGTTCTGCTGCTGGAATTCCATGCCCGAGTCATTTCTCATTCTCTCTTTGCACACTTCTCCCAAGAGCCTGCGTGAAGCTTTTTTCTAGAAGAAGCCCTGCTCTGCTCTAGCTTTAAAAGGGCCCATGGAAAAAATGCGGGGCCTAACTCTGCCATGGTTGGGAGCCCTGGCAAAACTTGCAGAAAGTACAGATCCTTAAAAAGGAGGAGAACCCGAGACCTCCACAAACGCGGCTTGCTCTCCCGTCTAGCCCTCCCCTTGCTTTTAGGTGCCTTGAAGCCTGTAGATCCCTCCTAATACGAAACATCTTTCCTATTCTCGCAGCGGCTTGAGAGAGCCTCCCGCCTCCCATTCCGCTTCCTCCCAAGCCTTTGCTGCCCTCCGGTTCCCGTGGGCAGGCTTGGGCCACCTGCAGGGCGGGGGATCCCTGGCAGAGCAGGGAACTGACTTTGGTCTTTGGGGACGAGGTCATACGATCTGCTTGATTTTGCAGCCAGTTGTGGGGAATATCATGCTTTCAGCACCGGGAGCGATGACATTTCTCCCATGTGCAAAATGCAGCGCAGCTGTTGCGAGCAGCCCAGCTTGCGCCGGGGAGGCCGAGAGCTCTGTATGTGGGTGGGTGGCGCTTGTGTGGGAAAGCTTGTCAGCCAGACACGGGGGGGGGGGGGGGGAGTTCACTGCCTTTGGAGATTTGTTCTCCCCACTTCGCTAATGCCAGGCTCCTGTGGCCATTCCTCCTGGCCTTTGGGCTCACCCTTGTTCTCCTTCAATTTATGGGGGGGGGGATACATGCCCAAGGTCCCAAATCTCCAGGAGACCACCTACCCATCCTGCCTGGGAGCTACCCCCCCCCCCAGCCCAGGATCATGGAAAGCTGTTGCTGGTTGGAGTGGGCTTAACAGGCCCAGCAAAACCATACATTCAACCTACATCTTGTCTTCCTGGTCATGGTGAATTGCAGATCCCAGAATTCCCTGCCAGTTGAGATGCTGCTGCCTGGGAATTCTGGGAGCCGCAAGCCTCTGCCACCGGAAGGGGCCCCGGCTTGGCCACAGGGAGGCTTCCTGAGGCCAAAGATATTGAGCACTTCTTTGCGCAGGAAAGTAACTGTCACATTTGAGGGATGTTGGGTTCTTGACTCAGGAGAATTTGGGGGCTAAATTTAGATCCAGCAGCTTCAATTTGGGCCTGTTTTCCTTCTGGGTCAACTTGAGCCACCTGGGAACTCAGACGAATGGAACTTGCATGGAATTGCATGTGCTCGTTTGCATCGGAGGCTCCCGCAAGAGGGTCTTTGGGGCAGGGCTTGGGAAGGGGATCTTTGCGGCCCCCTCCCGGTCTCATCGAGGCCCTTCCGGCAGAGGAGCCGCGGGGAGAGAAGCAGGGGCGAAATTCGGCCCCGCAAAGAGAGGGGCGAATCCCCCCAGCCCCGGTGGCTGCAGGGCCGGATTCCGCTGGCTGCCAACGCGACTCTCCTGCTGCCGTTCGCGACTGTCGGCGCTGCAGCGCCAGGCGGGCAGGGAGGGTCCCCGGCGACGCCCCGGCCTCTCGCGCCCTCCAGGTGGAATGACCTCCAACCCCCCCCCGGCGCCCGGGTCAGACTCCGCCCAGCCCCCGCTTTCTGCGCGCCGGCGGGGAGGGCTCGCCTTTGGCCCGGGGGCTCCGCTCGCCCGCCCCCCTCGTCGGCGCGCGTTGGAACGGCTCGGCCTGTGGCAGGCTGGAGCGAGCCGGCCCCGGCCCCCTCCGTCAGCCCGAGCTCTCGCCGGCTCCCCGAGGCTGCTGCTCCCGAGGAGAGGGCCGGCCTGGCCGCGCCGCCGCCGCCGGGCCCCCGCGAGGCTCCGGCGGCAGTGGGGCCGGGCTCTGCGGCGGGTCCGAGGGCAGCCCCCTCCCCGGGGCATTTCCTCTCGGCGTCAAGCAGGCGCAGCGGCGACGGGGGCAGCGGCGTCCCCGCGCGCTTTGGCGAGCAGCCCGACCCTCCCCACCGCCTGCAAACTTGGCGGGGGGAGAGCGGAGCGGGCTCCGGCGGGCGCGGGGCTTGGCTTGCTGGAGCAGCGCGGCTGGTGCTGCGGAGACCCACCTCCCGGGAGGAGGGAAAGAGGGGGCGGCCAGCCAGCCAGCCGGCGCGATGGCGCTTCCGAGTTCGCAGCCAAACTTTGCACAGGCGGCGGCGGCGGCGGCTCCTCCGCCCGGGCGAAGTTAACGCTAGAGCGGACGCGGCTGGCAAGCGGCCCCCGCCTTCGGCCGCAGCAGGACAGCCCGCGCCAGCCTCCAACGCCCGGATCCTTCCCACCCGCCTCCCCAGCGCCGGCGGGACCGGCAGCAGCAGCGGCAGCGGCAGCGGCGGCGAGGCTGCAGATGGGAACCCGCTAAGCGCCGCCAACTCCCCGCCCCGAACGCTCCGGCCGCCCGGCGCCTGCAAGATGAGCGACCAGCCCGGGGGAGCCTTCTCCAACCGTCGCCGCCGCCGCCGCCGCCGCCGCCGCTTCTGCTGCTCGGGCGGCGACTCCTCCCGGGCGAAATGAGCGACCATCCGCGGAAGGAGGCGCCGATCTCCCGCAAGCAGCGGCTGATGGCCGCGATCGCGTCCGGGGACGAGTGTGCGGGGGCGCCGCCGGCGAAGAGCCGCTACTGTCCGCCCGCGTCCCCGGCCGCCGCCGCCTGCTCCTCCTCCGGCGCGGCCCTCTGCTGCTTCGTCTGCGGCGGCGGGATCAGCCGGGGCAAGGAGCTGCGGCTGCAAGTGCGGTCGCCCCGCGACAACCAGCCCTTCTTCCCCTTCCTGCAGCACCAGGAGCCGGCGCCCGGGGCGCAGGAGGTGAGCCCGGAGGGCTGCGCCGTGGTCTGCGCCGTCTGCCGCTGCTTCCTGGCCGAGCAGTGGGACTCCTTCGAGCGGGCGCGGACGCCGGTGGAGAAGCGCATGTACTGGCTCAAGCGGCCCTACCAGTGCGAGGGCGCGGCGGCGGCAGCGGCGGGCGGGCTGCGCCGGGCGCCGCAGGAGTGGAACCTCTCCTACGCGCTGGGCGCCGACGAGCAGCGGCGTCCCAGCCGCAGCCGCAGCCCCAGCCCGCTCGTCGGCCAGGAGCCCTGCGGCGCGCCCGGAGCGGGGCCAGCCGGCGAGTCCTCGCTCTCCTCGCTCTCGGACGACGAGACCTTGTCGGAGGCCGAGCCGCGCTCCCCCGGGCCGGGCAGCGGCGCCCGAGGCAGCCCCGGGGCCGGGCGCGCGGAAGAGCGCGACGGGCCGGGCGCGCATCTGGCCGCTCGGGCCCGCCAGGGGGGCCAGCTGCGGCCGCCCCCGGAAGAGGCGGGGGCGGCCATCCCCTTTCACCCGGGGAACGGGCTGCCACTAGCCCCGAAGCCTCGCAGGAAGCGGCCGCGGCCGGCGCGGCGCCGGGGAAGCGGGGAGCCCCTCTGGAGCGCGGCGCGCGGGGCGGCCATGGACAGCCTTGGGCGCTCGCCGCCGGAGCCCGGCCCCGAAGCGCGGCGCGGCGAGGGCGCGGCGGGCGAGCGGCCCTGGGCGGGGGGCCGCGGCCGCCGGCCGCCGTCGGACTCCTGCTCCTCGGAGGAGAGCGAGATCCACATCGCCAGCGACGAGGAGCCCCGGGCGGCGTGCGGCAGCAGCAGCGGCGGGGGAGCCGCGGCGGGTGGCGGCGCGCTGGCCTGCTACGTCTGCGGCTCCCCCCTGGCGCCGGGCTCGCAGCAGCGCATCCACGTGCAGAAGCAGGAGAGAGCCTCGACGGCGCCCTTCTTCCCCTTCCTGTGGCTCCACAGCCCGCCGCCCGGCGCCCTGCCGCTCAGCCCCGCGGGCAGCGCCCTGGTCTGCCCCTGCTGCCACGCCTCGCTCATGCAGCAGTGGCACAGCTTCGAGGGGGCCGACGTGCCCGTCCTGCAGAGGCTCTACGTGGTGCCCCTGGCGGCCGCGCAGCCGCGGCGGGCTGGGCCTGCTGGAGAGGAAGGGCCTCCCGGGGCCCCGCTGCCGCGCTCCCCGGAAGCCTGCTACCTCTGCGGCGAAGACTGCACCCGGGACGGGCGCGCCGTCTCGGCCAGGGCCCCCAACGGCAGCTCCAGGGCAGCCATGCACTTCCCCTTCCTCAGCCTGCTGCCCTGCCCCCCGCGCGCCAGGGGCCCCAACAAGCGCTGCCAGGTGCGCAGCTGCCCCCGCTGCTACGCGGTGCTGCAGGACGTGTGGGCCACCTACTGTGCCTGCCGCAATGAGCAGTGCATCACCTCCGTGCAGAGCTTCCTGGGCAGGTACCACCAGGTCTTCGCCACAGCTGGGGAGGCCGAGGGCCCTCCCCGGCCCCCGAGCTCGGCCCAGCCAGGCCTGGCCTCTGGCTGCTACATCTGCGGTGCCCAGCTGGGCCCCAACAAGGAGTTCCAAGTCAGCGTCAACCCTCCTCCGGGCCGCTTTGGCGAAAAGGACCCCTTTTTCCCCTTCCTCGTGGTGTATCCGCCGGCCCCGCGGGCCAGGCCGGCCGATGCCACGGGGACTGTGGCCACCTGCGTGCTGTGCTACCACGACCTCTTGGGCCAGTGGCTGCACCATGAACGAGGCGGCGCCCAGCATCCGAGCAGCGCCTGGTCTCGGCAGTACAAGGTGGACACCTTCGCTTGCTTCTTCTGCCGACAAGAGAAGAAACGGCGCCTTGGATTAAAAGCAGTGCAAGTGGCCAGGCTGCCCGTCTTCTTGGGTTCCTTCCGGGGGCCGGGCAGTTTGCTGGTGGACGACGGCAAGCGGCTGACCATTGGCGCTTGCCCCGAATGTGCCGTGCTGGTGCTCGCAGGCAAATCGGCTGTGGCCAGGGATCTTTTTGCTCTGCCTGCAACCGCACCGCTCTCTCTCCAAAAGGTAAGCTTCTGGTTGGCCTTCTGCGGGGGGTGGCGCAGTTGCCTGGCACTGCTGTTGGAAAGGCCCTGGCTCTCCAGCGGGTGCCATGCTAGGGGCTTTTTAGCCAAGACGAATCTCTGGCTTTGAGGTTCACCCAATGGATTTCTCTCCAGGTGTGTAGGCGAGCGGCAGAGTGTTATCTGTACTAAAGGAAGCACATAAGCGCACCACGTTCGCAAGACTTGTTTGTTTCTAAATGTGGGTGCTGTTCTAGTCTTGCGTACTCATCCTTTGGGCCCCCCTTGGAAAACACCATTGCTGTCCAGCTCAGGGCAGGGCATCATTTGTGGAGGGAGCAGAGAAGCGAGCGTGTCACGTTTTGCCAGTCCAGTCCGCCTTTGGTTCCTGCGAAAGACAGGTGTCCCTTCCAGATCCAGAGCAACCCCCCAGCAGAGTCTCGTTCGTCATCGTTCCCAGCCAGCGAAGCGATGGAGACACACAGGACTGACTTCCTTTCTGCCTAGTAGCTGGAGAGCAGAGCACTTCCTTGTGGTTTGGATTCTTGACAGCAAAGGCCTTAAGAGGAAATCCATAAAAGTTGCCCTCTGTTCTTTGCGAGAAAACGGTTCTGCTCAGCTGTAAAGCAAGGGAGCACCAAACGCAAGCCCTGGTTGATCTGACCGGTTTCGTTCTTTGTTGCCCTCTTAAGCAAGCAAACAAGAAACACGGTTTGTAGGGCCCCTTTGCGTGATTGCTCTGAGCAGCGGCCACAGGTGGTCTAGCGAGAGTTGCTTTGCGGGCCACAGAGGATGCTTTAACAAGAAAAAAACATGTGCGGGGCTGTCTTCTCTGCGGTAGCCTCCACTCTTTGCGACGCTCCCCCCAGAGAGGTGTGCAGCTTCCATCATTATGAAAAATTGTTCTGTATCAGCAAGACTCTGTCCCTGGTGGATTGAGGAATGGCACCTATCGTAGGGACTGACCTGTAGATGTTTAAGCTTTGTTGGTATTACTGATAATAAAATAAATTTAGTGCAGGGTTAGGCTGTGCTGTCACATTCAGTGGGAGAGGTTAGGAACTATTGCAGGTGGGCCATGATGGAACACCTAACCCACCTGAGATGTTTCATTTTCTTTTCTCCTTTATATGGCCGTTACTATGTTTTAGCATATTAAAGTACAGGAAGTCCTTGTTTAGCAACCACAATTGGGACTGGCAACTTGGTCAGTAATCCAAGCAGTCGCTAAGTGAAACTGCGACTCTGCTCCCAATCTTCCTTCAAGCTTTCCTTTGCCTTACTGACCTGCGAAGGTCATCAGTGCGAGGATTGGTTGTAAAGTTACTTTTTCATCACCGCCATAACTGCGAACTGTCGCTGTAGAAGGCAGTCACTAAACGAGGACTCCCTGTATATGCAGCCTACAAAGTTGAAAGGAACGGGAATTTGGGAGAGTTCACCTACCATTCTGCAGTCATTTCTAATGATTGTTCTGTGTGCTTTTATGTCAGCCTTTCCAAATGTGCCCAACATGGTGAATAAAAAGAAACCAAGCCCGAAGTGTGGCATCGCTTTGCATTGCTCCGCTGCTCATCCCATCACTGCAGTGGTCTAGACTTTAAGGTATTTGGTAGCCATGGAAGAGCGCACTGTTGCTTTCCAGTTTCAGTGTTCCTGAAGGGTGCAGGGTGTATTGCTTTCACCATTGAAAAACGGGGTGGTGGTGCCCCTGACACCCAAGGGTGTAGAGAGCCAGGCTTTCAGGCTGCTCACGAGGTGGCCGGGGTATTGCAGACAGGCCGCTCCCTCTTGGCCCATGAACTTCAAAGGCATTGGGAAGTTTCCCTGACCAATGGAAACCCGTTTCTTGATTGAAGGGGGATTCTGGTTCTGCTGGGGAGTGGAAAGAAACCGGAACCCAGGGATCCTTTGAATGAGAGCTTCTCCAACCTGGAGCTCTGGGCCTTAAAATACCTTCAGAATTCTACATGCCTGTGAACTGGGAAGCTTCACGATACCAGTGGCCATGTTGGGCCATAATGGAAGACTGTGACAGGAATAACTTGGACAGGAGCTGGGCTCATCTGATGGTACCGTTGAGTGGAACGGTGAGGAAGAAGAGGCTTTTTGGAGTTTCTCTTCTGCGGTGAAGATTTCATTTGGAAGTCAGGGACCTTAAAGTGGTCCTATTGGTTCAGGGCAGGTGGTTTGAAAGTTAGGGGCTTTGAGCCTATCAGAAACTTTGATTGATTATGTGCTGTTAAGGCAGTGTCAGCTCTTGGTGACCACAAAGATAGACTTCTCCAGAATGATCTGTCTCCAACCTTGTCCTTCAGGTCTTCTAAAGGTGCACTCACCCCTGCTGTAACTGAGTCCATCTGCCTTGCTGCTGGTTGTCCTCTTCTTCTCCCTCCTTCCATGAATCACCTTTAGGGGGCTGTTTACTAAAACCACGCCACTTTGGTGGCCGGTGATGAGATCTGTGAGCTGTAGACCAGAAGAAAGGAAGACCAGCACTGCTGGTTCAGGCCAAGCCCATCTAAGTCCAATCTTGGTTTTGCTCAGGGCCAGGAGATGCTCTTGGTGGAAGCAGGAGGTGGTCCCACTGTTTCCCTGCAATGGGTATTTGAAGCCATGGGCATTTGAGAAGGGGCCGTATCTCCGCCAGAGCAGAACGTAGCTTTTGCATGCAAACGTCTGCATTGTCAATTAAAGGTGTGGAGAATGGTTGGTCCCCTTCACTGAGATTTGGAGAAGGAAGTGACGTCAGTCCTAAGACATCCTGCCCCAGATGAGCTGCTGATCAGCCACTGATCTGGGACAAGGTGTTTTTCCTCTGCCTTCTTCCTGGAGGTCTTCAGTGCTGGTCAAGCCATCTTAGCATCCTGGTTGCACCGGAATTTGCTCCTTCTGCCCCTGACAGGCCCCTGCTCCCCTCTAGTGTTTCAGTTTTGATTTGCTGAAGCAGCAGCAGCTAAGAAGCTGTCCTGGGGTGGCCAGAAGGAAGAGAGATAAATGTGACGAGCCGGGGGACAGGGAATCCGCAGGACGCTGCTGCTTCTGCGATGTTGGCGAATGGCCCAGGTTGCTGAGAAGGTGAGCCCTGACGCTGCCCTGCCCGTGTTAATGGCTTCCCCCTGTTCTGCTTTGGGAACCTCTGCCTGGTTTGTAAACCACGGCTTGTGCTTTAGCCTCTTGTGCAAACCCAGCCCACTGTTCTTCCTTCAACAAACCATGGGCAATTAAATCATGGCTTAGTGCAGTGCACATACCAGGCCTGGGGAAGCCCCCAATCTGGTGTCTTCGGTCTGTGTTTTGTGGGCTTGCTGGTCTAACTCTGCGTAAGCCATTCCCTCTGAGCAAACAGGAGCTTCCCCGGTTGAGAAGAACCAAATCCAGTGATTTTAAAATCATTGAAACCCTCACGTTGCCTGGGGGCTTGCTAAAGGAGGTGGTGGCCCCACAGCATGCAACAAGCAGTGGGCACAGGCATGGGCATGGGCTGCCCCAAACCTTGGCTGGCCAGCGGTTTATTTTCCAGGCAGGGAGGAAGCTGGTTGGGGTAGATCCTTGACTCACTGCTGTTTCTTTCCCTCCCTGGTTAATGTCATGAGTTCACAGAGGGCTCTGTGTGTGTGTGTGCGCGCGTGCGCGTGTGTGTTCTCTGCTAGGGCAGGGAACAGGTGGTGCTAGAGGATCCCCAGCCCCCGCATGAAGGATTGCAGAGCCTGTCTGTCATCGCACAAATATCAGCGGGAGACGTCCACATCTGTTTCCCCGTAGCATTTGTTATCGAGAAGGAAGGGGGTGGGAGGGTCAGATAAATGCTGCGCAGCACCCCGAAGCCCGTGGCTCCCTGCCCGCCGGAGTGAGTGCTTGGCTAGGAAGTCCGGTGGCCTTCTGTTCCACCAACAAATAATGCCCCAACTTCTCCACTTTCCGGGAGGGAAGAAACAAACTGTTGTGTCACAGCCCCAACGTTTTCTCCGCCCTTTGCTCTCTAACAGGCCGCTGGGCTGCCAAACAGCAGTTCCTGCTTATTTTGGCAGCCCGGACAGCATCTGTTTCGGGAAAGGCCTGTGAAAAATTCTCCATTCGGCTCTGGCCTGACTCACCGCGGGCGGCTCCCGAGGCTCTCCTTCACGCGAGGAAGCGGGAGACGGGCAAGGGGCACCGAGGTTGGCGCAAGACATCCTGGAAGTGCCAAACGAAGCGGGGAAGGCAGTGTGGATGTTGGAAAGCCTTGCGGGTGACGCTCACCAAAGCCGCGTCACATGGTTGAAAGCTCGGGGGCAGTTTGGACTTCTTGTTTGGGTGGATCATTCAGTAGCGCAGCGAGGTGGAACTCTTTCCCGCGCTTCTGGAAGTCCTGGTCAAAGCAGGCGCCAGAGCCCCGATCTGTTTCTCCAGGCGCTGTTCCAAGAACGCCCAGAGGCTCAGATTAGGACGGTCGTGATCACTCATCCCTGGTCTGCTCAAGGAAGGCCACGGATTCGTCCAACCTGGTGCAAGCGCGTCTTGTTTCAGTCTCTTCTACTTTCACATTCTTGAAAGCTGGACACTTGATTGAAAAGAGACTTAGGGACACCGAACAATGCCTTGCGCCTGGCTGAATTATGGGTCTCTCTGATGTGCATCGTCTTGCAGTGACTGGCAGATAAAGAGCAGCAGGTCAAATGCTGTTCGGAGGTTCAGTTGTTGGGAGAGGCGTAAAGGCAGGTTTCAGCCGTTTGCTGGTTTCAAACACTTCCTGGTCATACTTTGCAAAGAGCGATTCTCTTACATGGGTACCTGCTACAGAATAGGCTGTTTTTTTTCCGGAACTGGGTTTTTCAGAAGAAAAATACAAGTTGCCATTCTCAGCCTGTGGACTTCAAAGCTGATTAGGAAAAGCTCTGAGCTTAGGAGATGCAACTTCTTTGTAGCTTGGCTGAGTTTTTCCCTGCTGGAAGGTCCAGGTTTAAGGCTCCATCTGGCCCCTCGCTTTGCTAGAGCAGAAGGCTCTAAATTCTGCAGAAGGCTCCCAGTTCTGCGTTCAAGAGTTTCCAGGTTTAGTCACGGGTGGGATCAGAAAACTCCAGTTTGAAACCTGGGAGAGCAAAGACACGTTGAACTCCAAGCTAGCCAGTGGCCCTGTGTGTTGCACAGACTCAGTCTGTGGGGTTGGGTAGGGCATGTAAACCCAGAGGATTAGGTTCATTGGTTAAACCATGGGGTAGTTAATAAGTATAGGCTTGATTGTGGAGATTCACGCTGGTGTGCCTTTGTGTAAGGCAGCTTTATTTTGAATTCACACTTTTCTGTGCAAAGGAGCATGGAATGCATTCAAGCCCAAGGCTATGTTCTCAAAACTGTCTGAATTAGTAAAATGAACAAGTGTGGGAATATGTCATGGGAATTCAGAATCCAGCCTTTGGTGTCTAATCTGGAAGAAGTCAGATTTTGTCCACTGTGTGATCTAGCAAGCAAGCGAGCAGTTTAATCCCTTGCCGGTTCTAAAGGATCCCTCTTTTCTTGGGATCTCCTCTCCTGGCCTGGTGCTCTATGACTGGATTGAGCTGCAAAGGCCTCTGCCAGCTGGCCTTCTGGGTATTGTAGTCCTGCACATCTGGAGGATGCTGTCTTTGAAAAGGCTGGGACAGAGTCGTATGTAACGCTAGGTTTTCCTAAAAGCTTGCTCTGACCTTTATCCTTTTTGGCAGCCCCTGCAAGGACAAATGTTTAAAATTTCTAGGTCCGAGCCTCCCAACGCCAGTGCCCTTTGGCAACGGGTGGGCAGACTGTCAAAGCACCTGCTGCTGTTTCCTGGATCTGTCTCCAACCCCTGCGCCCGCCCCTTCTGTACATTTTCCTTTCGCAAAAGCTCTTCTCAACCGTCTGGTATGGCCAGAACGTCCAAGAGGCTAGACTTCATTCAGGACAGAGCCTGGTTCTTTCAGAGAATGTTTCGTCCAGTTGGGCGCTTCTGTTCTCTTCTTCAGCTGACATCCTTCAGGTGGTGCTTGTGTGGCTTGCGATCCTTTGAAAAGGCTTTAGGATTCTGTGCAAGTCAGGCAGTGCCTCTGCAAGGATTTGTTCTTCTTTTGGTCCAGAGAAAGCGAAGCGTTTGGCCGCGCACCATTGGCCCACGGCGGGCCTCACAGTTAAAGGACAATGCTACATGCAGACACTTCTTTGCTTCTATGACTCTGGAAAACTGAACCTGGTTAATGCTTAACAGTTTGCAGTTAGGAGATGAAAAGAGGGCCGTAGCTACTTGGGGAAGAATGGATTTGGTTTACAGGAAGTGTTAGGAAAAGGCTTCTGGCTTGGACAACAGGGGTTGGGAACTTAATGGCCTTCCAAATGCAGCTGAACTACAACTCCCAGCGTCCCACACCATTGCCCCATAGAGAGGAGCTGCTGGGAGTTGCAGTCAAGCAACGTGGGAGGTCGGGGCTTTTCTATCCCTTCTCTGGAGGTGTCCGAAGGCTGACCATCGCAAGTGTTTGCTGTTTAGAGTGATTTCCCTGCTACCTTTTCTGCGTTTACTAAAGAGAAAAAGTTGTGAAGATCTGGACCACGAAGGCTGCGTGATGTGGAGCCAGCCGAGATGCTCCAGCGGTTCAAGGGAGTTAGCTGGAACTTTGCATCATGTCGGATTTGAGCAGCTTGGCAGTTTGGGACTGGCAACGGTTTTCAGATGGCACAGCGAACCCTGCTTTAATTCTGTGCCCTTCTGGTTTGTTGCTTTTTTAATTCAAATTTGCACCTATAATCTTCTAGCAAACCTAGCCTGGTTGCAAAAAAATAATGCCTCAACAGTGTTAAAAGGAGTTCTGGTCATCCTCGTTTAGCGACTGCCTTGTTTAGTGACCCTTCGCAGTTATGATTGTGATGAAAAAGTAACTTTGTGACTAATCCTTGCCTTGATGACCTACGCAGGTCTGTAAAGCAAAGGAAAGTTAAAGGAAGATTGTAAGCCCAGTTGTGGTTTCACTCCGCGACCGTCTTGCTTAATGACCAAGTTGCCAGTCCCAATTGGGGTCACTAAACGAGGACGACCTGTAAAGGTTTCATCAGCCCCCAACTCAGAACAGAAGAATGGGATCTTCCATGTGACACAGAGATGATTGTACTGAATCGTTATTGTTTTTAGTATAGATTTTAAAACACGGTCTTAATTCAGGCCGGGTGGATTTCAGCCTTATGGTATCTACTGTAATCCAGCTCCAGAGTTCATCAGCCACAACCAAGGGGTAGGAGGAAACCCAAGAATCGGGCCTGTTCTTTTAGAAAAAGTGTGTGTCTTTACAGGAGCGCTTAGCCAAAAAAAATATTTTCAGTATCAGAATTTGAGCTCAAAATTCTTTGGCACCAAAATTCACTCCTGGGTTCCTTTCAAGGTATCTTAATTTCACCATTTTTTTAAAAATCTTTTTAATTGTGGCTGTTGTTTCGGTGGGGAGACAAAGGTTTCTTTAGTTCAGGAGGTTGGGGAAATATTTGTTTACTTTTTAAAAGGGAAACATCTCTTTTTATTTATCTATTTTACACATAGACAATTAACAAGAGAATCTTTCACCTTAAAAAAAGATTAAACATAGGGAAATCTTTAATTTTAATTAATTTTTAAAAAATTATTTTAATTAATTAAATGATTAAAAATGAACTTTTTAATTTTAATTAAAAAATAAGAAAATAGGAGGAGGAAGGGGTATTAGGTATGTTTGCTGCTTTGAGTTATTTATGAAAAATGATAAGGGCGGGGTAAAAAATCAGACTGAAAATACTAACTAAGGAAGAAGGAGGGAGGGAGGGAGGGAGGGAGGGAAGGAAGGCAGGAAGGCAGGAAGGCAGGAAGGCAGGAAGGAAGGAGAAGGAGGGAGGGAGGGAGGAAGGGAGGGAGGGAGGGAAGAAGGAAGGAAGCAAGCAAGCAAGCAAGCAAGCAAGCAAGAGAAGGAAGGAAGGAAGGAAGGAAGGAAGGAAGGAAGGAAGGAAGGAAGGAGGGAAGGAGGGAGGGAGGGAGGAAGGGAGGGAGGGAAGAAGGAAGGAAGGAAGGAAGGAAGGAAGGAAGGAAGGAAGGAAGGAAGGAAGGAAGGAAGGAAGGAAGGAAGGAAATAGACCTTATCTTTTCTACTTACCAGTAGTCAACTTGATGGTTGGGTCTTGGTGGGCAGGGTGGCGAATTAGGTTTTCTTTTAATAGCTGGTCCTCGTGGGACTGACGGCGTAGGGAATTTCTCTTTGGCTTGGAGAGATCTCCCATCTCCCATCTTCATGAGGACAATTTGTGGGAAACTGAAGCAATTCAAGGGGGAGAATCTGGAGCTCTCCGGTCTGTGTGTGGGGCTGTGTTTCCGCTGGTTGGCAGCCAAGCTAATTTCTGCATTTCACAGCCCACTAATGCCCATCTGCTCTTTCACTGCTGTGGCACACTTGCCCACCAAGGCCATTAAGTGATGCAGCCTTGCAGATCGATGCAAAGGAAACTGAGTGGACCATTGGGGAGAAGCCCCCTCCCTGGCCCTCCCGGGTTGAATGTAAAGGCAGACAGTGGGGCTCCAGTGCCCCACTGCGGTGGTGGAAGCTCAGGTGGACCTCGCAGGGTGGCTGTGGACACAAATGAGGCCAGAGGTACGGAGTCTTAAATCTGCCAGAAAATGTTTTTGGAACATGAGAATTCGGCTGATCTCAGAGTTGCTACCCTAAAATAGAAAGGGGGGAGAGTTTAGGTGCTCTCTCTGTCCCCCACCCCTCCAAGAAGTTTGTCTCTGAAGCTCTAAAGCAGTGTTTTTCCAACTTGACCCCTTTAAGAGGGGTGGACTTCAACTCCCAGAATTCCCCAGCCAGCATAGCTGGCTGGGGAATTCTGGGAGTTGAAGTCCACCCCTCTTAAAGGGGCCAAGTTGGAAAAACACTGCCCTAAAGGGATTGCCATTCTATAGACCCAGCCGGACAAGATGACCGAATAGCAGTTTCTCCTCTCCCATCTATTTACAGCAACAAAACATTTATGATCCATTTCTGGGAAAGATTTCAGGCGCCACCTTCCGCTTCGGATGGTGCTAGAAAGGAAACGGATAGCATTAAAAAAAAAGACCCACACAAAACCAGAAAGCGTTCCAAAAGCAAGGGGCATCAGGTGCACAAGCCTGCAAGTCTACTCAGAAGTAAGTTTCCCTTCTCTTAATTGTCTGCTGCCTTTTCCCTGCATCCCTGCCCAGAAGCGATCGGTCGACGGAGCGCAGCTTATCTTTGCAGGTAATGATGTGTAAGATTGCCTTCTCCCGGTTGCACATGCAGTCCTAGAACTTTGCAGAGATCGCTGGACTCGCCCGTAAATCTCTCGGCTCCGCTCTTAGGCTTTACTCAAGCAGATAAAAAGCAGTTGAGGTCCTTTATGCAAGAGGAAGCGTGCAGCCGGAACGGCAGACTGAGCTTGTTAATTTACCATTATCGTGTTACTTTCGCCCTTAATTGGAGAACAGGCGTCCCCTGAGCATGTGTAGAAGATTTCCTGAGAAGGAAAATAAATACAGAAGCAAATGGAATTGGGGAAGGCGAGTCTTCCGGGCAGTTTATTGATTTCAATTGTTCCTTCTTTTTCTTCCCGAGCAGGACTGCCCTTTGGGAAGCGCGTCATTTCGCTATTCCAAATGCTTCGGCGTTGCGGTCCCGGATCATGGGTGACCGTTGGTGGGTTCGCTTTCCGTAGAGAGCTGCTCAGCTGCCGGAGGAAGGTGGTCCTTGGGTGGCTTCAGAGCCTGGCACCCGGGCAGAGGTTGCGGGAGCCAACGGAGACAGATTCCCCATTCATGCAGATCTGAACGAGGGGATTGACCTGTCCGCTGATGTCACTGTCCAGCTGGGCTCGTGCAGCCGTTGCTGTGGCCCAGACAGGCTCTCTTTGTTGGCCTGGCCCTTTGGGCTGGGGGGGAGCGTGAAGCAGTTCTGCTTTGGCAGGCTGGGGGTTCCTTCTCCAACAGCTGGAAATGGGAGATGCTTCAGAGGCTCCAGCTGAGAGGACTTGCAGCCTGTGGCTTGTAGCTGCAGGGCTGCTGCAGCAAAAATGGCTCACCCTGATGCCAGCCTTCCAGAACACCCTGGCACTGGCCCTGGCACGATTCAGCTTCCTTAAATAGGCAGGTTTCTGCTTTAGGGTTACGAAGAGAGGCTTGGTAGTGCTTTCTGCTGGCACCTCAAAAACCAGAGAGATGCAGAATAATGTTTCTGCTCATTGGGGGTGGATGAGTGACCACAGGGCAGGGGGGGGGCTATTTCCTTGCGTAGCCTTCTGCTCCTCGGTCTAGCCAAGCCAGAATCAGTTTTGCAAAATAGAAATGAAGACCACCAGGAATAATGCGGAATGAGACCGTTTATGCCCCTGGACCTGAATGGAAGTGCTAAATGCAGGTTGCAGAACTGGGGGGGGGGGCAGGTTAGGGGCCAAATTTCAGCACTTTGGGGTGAGGAATAGTAGGAGCCTTCGCTTAAATCAGGGTGAGATGGCGTTTCTGCTAGACGTGACAGCAAAACGATCCTGTGCGTATTAAGTACAGTTTATTACGTTCTTGTTGCAAAGAAGGGGAAAGATGACTTGTATTCCAGCCCTGGTTCCTTCCATCATGTATTAAACACACTTTTCAAACTTTCATTTATGGTCTTGGGGACTAGAGCCTTGATTTTTTTTTTGAACAACGGGAATGCTATTTTCTGGGACGGTTGGGTCTCTCACTTTATCTGACCAGTCAGATGGGAATAGGGCTCCTCAGAGGCCTGGAGTGGGAGAGATTTGATTATTCCTTGTAGCTGCGTTCGACCCTTTCCATAGACCGCATCAGTCAGGAACAGCATGGATACGCTTTTGCACAACTTCCACAACTGGGGCTGGGAATTTCATTTGGATTTTCAGTGCTGGATCTACAAAGGTGGATTGGATCACACACAACCCTCCTTCGAAAGGAGTTCCTTTTGAGCATGAACGGGGCTGAAGGGTCTGTCTGCCCAGGGAGACCTAGAAGACAGGGCTTGGGGGGGGGTCCTGGGGGCAAGGCTTCTTGGAGGTGGCACCCTTTTTTGCAACAGCCTACATTGAGGGACTTGGTTCTCCACTTTATTGGGTTTCTGAATGCCACAGAGACTGGACCCTGAAAGATGGCATGTGGAGACATGCTGGCTGGGGGATTCTGGGAGTTGAAGTCCACCTATCTTAAAGTTGCTAAGGTTGAAAAACTGCCTTAGGAAATAAGCGACAATGAGTCCACAACGGCTGATCTTGCTTTCAAAAACTCTCCTCTGTATTTAGTTGCAAATGTGCCTCGTGCAATTCAGCTGGGCCCACTTCTGAGTCAACGTTTCAGGCTCCCGGCTGGAAACCGATGCCCGCCTTGCTGGAGCAAACCACACAGCTTTTGTTGTTCGTCCTAGTGCCTGGCCGGCTGAACAGATGATGAGTCACGTGCTGGTCTCGTGGGTGCCTCCTGACCCTGCTAGAGGCTGGGGGTGGAGTGGAGAGGCACTTCTGCTGACTCCTTAGGGGCAGACGGGGCAAAGGTCTCTCCCTGCAGAGGGACTTTTGCTGGGTGGCTGCAGCTGACTGTGGGGAGGCGGACGGTGCCAATAAAAATTGACCCGTCGGGTGGCTTAGAGGGGTGCTCTCCTTGTCAACATCTGGCCTTTGTCCTTGTCTCTGCTGGTCGCAGTCCGTCTCTCTCCATCTCTCCGTCCCATGTCCTCCTCCACCGACAGCTATGTTGTCCAGAAGCAAAAGAAAAACTTTTTGGAACGGACAGAGCACGTGCATATTTGAATATTTCTGGATGCACCAGGCACAGTCTGCAGAAGCCCCCCCGGAAGAAGGACTTCAGCTGTTCCTGAGTTTATTTGCTTCGGCAGCACGCCACAACGATGCAACTGCCCTCTCTTGGGGACAGACACAGGCCTCTCTTGTGCACCATGGCAGGTTGTGGGTTTGCCAGCCTTTGTGGCTCTACTAAGCTTCCAGAACAGTGTTTCTCAGCCTTGGCAACTTGAAGATGTGTGGACTTCAACTCCCAGAATCCCCCAGCCAGCAAAGCTCCCAGTTCTGGGAGTTGAAGTCCACACATCTTCAAGTTGCCAAGGTTGAAAAACATTGTTCCAGAAGGTCATCATGTTAACCTAGGCAGCAGAGGATCTTGGGCCCCTGAAGGGCCCTGAGTTTTTGTGATGCCCCAATGTCACTTAAAATGTCACAAGACTCTTAGGGTTACGGTATTTGCTTTGGCAGGGGAGCAGCCCTTAGAGCAAGGAACTTCTGCTCCAGCACCAGATATTTTCCTGACATCCTTTCGGGGGTGTCCCTTAAGTGCGTTCCCTTAAGCAGAGAAGCAAGTGTTTTGGCACACTTGTGGCTTTTTTCCCCCCAGTTCCCAAACATCTGCAGGGTAATGAAGGAGCCTGGTGTCAGCCCTTCGAGGTAGGCCAGGTCAAGGAACAAACACAGGAATACTCTTTATTGTTCTAAGGTAGGAAAACAGTCTTGAAACACCATCAAGAGTTTCTCTCTACTCCATCTTATACCTAACAGAATCAAGGCAGGGTTATTTAGAGCTTCTTTCTCACACTTTCCTCTTTCTTGGGGCTGAGTAATTCTTTGGTTCTCTCGTTCCTTCCCAAGACCACGTCTACCTTCTTTCCCCCCTGGTTGGTCTCCCGCTTTTTCACTTACTTGCCCATCTTATGCTCACACTGCAAGTGTTGTGGTGTAGGGTTGCTTAATCTTGGGTGTAGAAGATAGGAGTGAAGTGCCTGTTTGGGAATATTGGAGTATTGTACTAGACTTCCAAACAGTATTTGAAATCCAGATTTCTAACCCCCCCTCCTGCATGCATTCTTCCATTACAGAGAGCAAACGTGGCAATGGGGGAGCCCGTTTCTCTGGATGTGACAAGTGTGCTTTGGGCCCCCTCTCTTGGAAAGCTGAAGCCCCCTCCCCAAATGACCCTGGTGCTTCTGTTGGTCTGGGGGAGTCTCTTCCACTCGGGCCCTTTATGGGAGTGCATTGAGTGCCGTGTCCCATAAATGCCATCCTGCACAGTCTTTGGGAGCGGAAGTCAGCACCTCTGGAGGATCCCCGGTTTGGGGAAGGCTGGGCTGGGCTGGGCTGCGGTGGAAAATGCCATGAACGATTTGAACTGATGGTCACGAACTGAGGCGGTGCTTCTCTTGAGGAGGAGCCGCGCAAATGCCTTCAGCTCACTTGACCGGCTGCCCTACTTTTAGGGGAGGCAGCTTGAAAACACCCCCCCCCCCAGTTCTTTCTAGCCTGGGCAGCTGGCTGAGAGGTGAAGGGTTAAGCCTCCCTCCCTCCTTTACAAGCTCCAGGCAGGAGCCCCCACACAGTCCCCCCACGTGAAACCCCCCGCACCCCGGCCAACGCAGGCCATTCTCGGCACATCTGGCTGCACCACACGTGGCTCGCTTGGGGCTGCACACAGTCCGGCTCCCCCCTCCCTCGCTGGGCCTCCAGAACCCGTGGGGCTATTCCCATCCTTCCCAGTGGCTGTTTACTGGTGGTTCCTGGCCCCCTTCCGTGGCCAGGCTGAGCTGTGTTTATTCTCCAATGCCGCTTCTGGCCCGGGCTCTTAACAGTGTGGAGCCAAAGCATTTTTTTGGCCGGGACTAACTGGCGGCAAAGCCCAGCCTTTTTCTGCTCCAGGGAAAATTGGAGTGAAAAGCCAAAATGAAGCTTCCTGGTCCAGAGGCCCTTGCACCCCCCCCGCCGTTGGTCTTTCCTGCCCTCCCCCCCCCCGTGGCTTTTCCCTTCCAAGAACGCTCCCCGCTGCCAAAAGGCACATCATTCATTGTCTTTCTCTGTTGCATTCCTTCGTGCTGCGTTATGGGATTTGTGTGAGTTTTTAAAATGAAAAAACATGTAATTGCCTTGGTTCGCCCCCCTCCTTGCTGCTGTTGCTTTGCTCAAGTTCCCCCTTTTTTTACCTGTTTATTTGTTATTTATTTGCCTTTGGACTTCTCAGAGCCCTAAAATCGCAAATGCACGCTGAAATCGCACAACGGGCTGCAACGCTTTCATCCATAACCCAGAGGTGCCCTAGAAACGAAAAACTAAGGAAATGCATTTCTTGCTATGCAGCGCTTTGCGATGAAGTACGTTTAATCAATAGATTTTTCTTCCCTTTTTCCTTCTGGCTATAACTCACAGAATTACCTTGATCTTTGCCTGATCTGGTAACAGTGCTACTAGTGAAGGAACGAGGCAGAAAACGGAAAACTAATAGCTACCCAAATTAGCTGCAGTAAGCAAAATTTCCAGATGATTCAGAAAAATCAAGGAAAAGAAAGCTTCCTTTCGAAATCCAGAAAACCTCCCCGAATGTCCTGCAAAAGTGCTCTCTGCGTGGTGTCGAAACGCAGCGGGAAGGCGTGGAAGGAACTCTACCACATTGCTATCCTAGGTAAAACCGATGTCCGACCCTTAGGCCAGACTGCGGTGGGGATCCTCTGTGAAGATAGGCAACACAGCAGTGCTTTTAACAACTCCGTATTTTTGACACGCTGATCCTTGTGGGCAAAAATTGAGCAAAATGGCCCCTGTCTGAACTCTGTATAAATCGCCTTCCCGTTTTCTGCAGAGCGTGATCCAGATCCAGACGCCGCAGCGCTCTTCTCTTCGACATGCAACTGGCCCAGTTTAAGGGTGCTTTGAAAAAAGGCTAAGCTGTCAATTGGGCCATTGTCATCCCTAAAGAAGGCACATTGGCTGAGTTCACACAACGCGCCAGCCGGGCTTGTATGAAACACAGGGTCTTGATTTTGCAATGGCTGGTTGCTCTCGGACCGGACGCCAGGTCATAAGCTAGGGTTTGCAAACTGCAGGAATTGTCACACGGAACAAAAACCCCAATAAATCCCCCAATGGCTCAGTGTGATATGAATGCAGGTATCATAAAATAACAATTGTAGAGATTCGCCCTGACATCTTCCCTTAAAAATGCAACTTATTACATCAGTGTTTCTCAACCTTGGCCGCTTTAAGAGGTGTGGACTTCAACTCCCAGAATTCCCCAGCCAGCATGTTCAAGTCGCCACGGTTAAGAAACCCTGCTTTAAGGTACATTAGCTAGTCACGTTCCCCCAAAGATGGGAAAGAGTGGGAACATGGTTTTTGGAAAGACTACCTTGCACAACCAAATTCAGCATGCAGGCCTGCAGGATGTGCAACTCCTCCCATGCTGCTTTTCTCTTCTCCAACTAAGGGTTGTTCAAAGTTCCTGTACAGGGAGTCCTCGTTTAGCAACTACATTTGGGACTGGCGACTCAGTCGTTAAGCAAAGCAGTTGCTAAGTGAAATGGCAACTCTGCTTTAGCTTTCCTTTGCTTCACAGACCTGTGAAGGCCGTCAGTGCAAGGACTGGTCATAAGGTTACTTTTTCATCACCGTCGTAACTGTGAATGGTCGCTGTACAGGACAGCCACTAAACGAGGACAACCTGTGCTGTAGACTGGGTGCTTTTCCTTGCTTGAATCTGTGGGGCAAAGATACTTTTTCTGCCGTATTTTCATGACGTTGCCGTGATCTGATCCCTAGCCTGTATTTGAAGCAGCCTTAAATGTCCTTAGCCATCCCAGCCTTAAAATAATGTATTCCACCCTTTCACTGGTAGCACAGGCCCCTAAGGTTAAGATCAAGGTTAGGCTGGTGCTGGCATGCCCCCTCCCTTCTGGCCCCTGGACGCTGTCTTCTGGGGCCATTCCTGTCCAGGCTGATCCCCCATCTGAATAGCAGCGGACCAGCAATGGCGACCCTCAAAAGGGAGAAAGCATCCATCTTTCTTCCGCCCCACAATCCAACGTGCCCGTCAACTGATATTCAGTTGCTTTTGAATGTGGGTTTACCGCTCTTCAGGAATAACGTGACTCTGTGCCAGAAAGGAGTCTGGCAGTCAGCTGAGACCTGCTAAGAAGTTGGGCTCCTTTCTGTGGAGGCCTTGGGTGAAACCAAGCACGTGGCTCAACCCTCCGGTCTGGCCACCGCTCAAAATGTTCCTCCCCCCACCTGAACACCATGTTAAGGAGAAGGATCGGTACGAGTTTTCTCATTGTTTGCGAAAAATCAGGGGTCTGGTAGCACTTTTTCCAGCTAACGCACATCATTCAAAGGCAGAAGCTTTGGGGAGCTTCATCTCCTTGCATCCAGCGCATTGAGGGGGTTGACGGATGTGGGATTTAAATTTGGGATGAGGCGAGGGGCACCTCAATTTAAATCTTGTATCAGCCAAACCACTTGATGCATCCGATGAAGTGAACGGCGGCTCCCAGAAGCTTCTGCTTTTGAGTACAATCTCTTAATCGGAGAAGGTCCCGCCAGGCTCCGGATTCTTTGCCACCCTAGACTAACGTGACTCTCCTCCTACAATGACCACTGCCTGGTCACTTTGGTGGGGGCGGGGGAAACAAAAGGAGCGCAATCCACCAGTCCCTGTTGATAACTACTGTCTATGCTGGAAAGAAGGGAAGCACCATTTGCTTGTGTCAGGATAAGATTGCCAGTGGCGGCAGCAGACACTATACAGGGAGTCCTCGTTTAGTGGACCAGCAACTTGGTTGTTAAGCGAAGTGGTCAGTATGTGGAAATTCACAATGTTATGATCTTCCTTCAGTTTTCCATTGCCTTACAGACCTGTGAGGGCTGTTCGTCAAGTTACTTTTTCATCACCGCCATAACCATGAACGGTCACTAAATGAGGCAATCGCTAAATGAGGACTACCTGTCCTAGTTTGGTTTTCTTCTGGCGCAAGGACTGGTGGGGAGCACCGGTTGGTTCCTGGTTCAGATGCTTCTCCTTATATCCGGCTGCACATTCAGACAATATTGCAGGGCTCACTTTCGTCATGCGAGAATCCCGGATGTAATTTTGGCTGGCTGGGGCAGCGAACAACATCCAGTTGGGGCTGGATGTCTCTTTTTAATTGTTGCCCTTTGTCACGAGCAGATGGCGGTGGCAGGTTGCAGGTGCCCCCGAGGCGGGCGCGAGTTTGACACAATGTCCCCTCAATTCCTGCTTTTGCTGGATCCGTGGTAGTTGTACCTTGTGGGTGTCTCTGGCAGTTGTCAGACACGGGAAGCTGCCCAGAGGGGTTAAGGACAACGGTGGCGCATTGTTGCTGAGCAACTATGGGGCTTTCTTCCTCGCCCTTGAACAGGAAGAGTGCCTGCTTTTCTCATTTGTGCTTTTCTACCTGAAAACTCTTAGTTCTCCTTGATCAGGTTCGGTATAACGAGGCGGAGAATTAATTGGGAAAATAACGCTCCCTCCCTCTCTTCCCTCTGTATCCTTCTGCCTTCTCAGCAGGAAGGTCCTCCAGGCGTGTTGGATTTGTTGGCTGGTGGGGGATTCTGGGAAATGAATCACACACTGGAAGAGTCTGTCTGCGTGTGTGTCTCTCTACACACACACACACACACACACACACAATCGAGTTGCTGCTCAGCAGTGGCAGTCAGAATTCTTTCTGGTCTCTGACGGGTCTATTAGGAGATCTTGGCTGAACTTCATCTCTGATGGATCCAGAGCCGTGTTTCTCAATCTCGGCCACTTTAAGATGGGTGGACTTCAACTCCCAGAATTCCCCAGCCAGCACGGGAATTCTGGGAGTTGAAGTCCACCCGTCTTAAAGTGGCCGAGATTGAGAAACATTGATCCAGAGCCGGATGCAACGTGAGGGACCATCCTCAGTTACCCTAATTTGTTGGCTCGGGCACAACACCTGCTTCGTTGCACGCGGGGTCAGACGGGGCTTCCTCCGAAGGGCTGAACGGCCGCCTCTTGCCCACTCTTCGGCCAGGGGACCACCTTTGTCCCTTCCTCCCCTTTAAACTCTGTCTTTGGTGGGGGGCTATAAAAAGACCCTCGGCTCGGGCCACGAGTCAGGCAGGGATGAAGGTGGCGGCGGCGGTGGCGGCAGCAAGGTCTGGTTTCTCCTTTGCCCGGAGGACTTAGGACAGCCACATGTACTGCTGGGAGCGTTTGGCTGTTAGAGGCAGGGGAGGCTCCAGGCAGGCTCCAGGCGTCCGCGCAGATGGAAACTTGATCGCCCACAGCTCAACAGATTGTTTGACTTATTTTAAAATCAAGCAGATGGCTGCAACAGGAGTTTGTTTAAGTTCAGCGCTGGACTGGGCTGCTGGCCAGTGTTCCTGGGGCAGGCTTGCCAAAATGGCTTGGGTCATCAACAAACCACCTCTCCTCCCCACCCCCTGTGCTAAACTGTGGATTTGCACACACATAAACACACACACACACACACACACATACATGCACAATTCCTCCCTCTCTTCCGTGGTTCTCCTCTTCGCTTCTTATTTTTTTCACGTTTGGGTCTTTCCAGCCCGTTCTCGCCTTTCATCTTTTTCCCTTGGGTGTGCTTTCGGGGGTTAAAATGTCCCCCAGTTCTCAGGGCCAGGGACTCTACTAAGGATTCCTGGGGAGGGTCTTGTCCTGGGCATCTGGTGCGAAACACCGTGCCATGCCCTGACGCCACACTTGGTTTGCGTCGCATCCTGTGTTTCGTCCGTGGCTGTCCCTTGCAGACCCTCCTGGCCGCCGTTCTTACTTTCCTGTGACTTCATTTGAGGCTGGGCTGGTGCCATTTTACAGATGGGAACAGTAAGGGCTGCTGTGACTTGAGCACAGACTCGTCGAAACATTCAGCATTTGGAAGCACGGCCAGATGACGCATCCCGAGGGGCCCTCCCAGTACAAGAGAAGGAGGTTGCTTGAGGCTGGCCTCTCCTCCTAACCCCCTCCCCAAAAAAGAAAAAGATGCTGCAGCTGAGGGAGTGAGGCAAACGCTGCAGGGAAGCTGCAGTCTCGAGTTGGAGACCCTGCTGGGGGCTGCGCAGATGAGCCCCGCCGTGGCACCCTCCCTGCGGGAAATGAAGCCAGGGTGGGCAGGCAAAGCAGCTTGTTGGGGGCCGGCTCCTCCTCTCCATCGTTTCCCTCCTCCCCGGTTGGAATTGGGGCCGGGGGCTTCCAGACTCCCTGAGAAGGCCAGCCTCTTGCGCGGGGGCAGCGTCTCTGTCCCCTGCAGGGAGATGTGCATTTGGGTTCCTGAGATGCAGGATGCCCCCCCAACCGCAGAATAATGGGAGGGAAAAGTAGGTTGCAATTTGGAAACTCTCCTCTTGGCTAAACTCGAACTCCTGCTGAGCAGCTGACTGGCCATGAGTCGCTGTTGATGGAAGGTGCAAGATGGGGGGTTTCTGGGGGGAAAAGAAGAGGGCCAGGTTGCGGGTGAGGCGATGGCTCAGCGTCACGTGAACCCGAAAATTGGGTTCCTTGGGAGACCCGTAGTTCGACTGCAAAGCATAGGAAGCTCAAATAATATATGGGTTACGGTATATGTTTCACACAGCTTTCATGTAGTTCCGTGAGTGGATTTATCAGCTCAGCAACTGCAATTTGTAAAGTGTGATTCACTGAAGCCCGTTGTGTGTACTCAGCCCCTCGAGTATTTTTTCCAGCAAACCACAATTCTATAAGCCATGGCTTGATGCAGCCAAACAAATAATGCAAAAGAAGGAAGTTGTTTAAATATAGCTTGACTTATGTTATGGAATACTTTATTCATTTTTGGCCCCAAAATTTAGAGCTTCCTTCTTTCTTTTCCAACGCAGAGCATCTGAACTCTCTAACTGTCTTTGCACCTCCTCTTTCATTTACATTTCCCCCCGAGGGTTCGCCGTTTGCTTGCCTGTTTTCCTCTCGCTTAGCAGCAAATGGAATATTAGCCCATAAACCAGCATACCAACCTTGCTGGGTGCCCCCAGTCTTCTCTGAGACCCCTAATCATGAGGAATGGCCTTTTGCTGACCTCCTTTCTCTCGATGGTAAAAAAGCAACACGCCAACTCGCCCTGACATTTTTGCAACTCCCAGTTGCTTTTGCACAAAAGACGCGGCCTTTGTCGAGCAAGCTCAGGAGAAGAAAAGCAGAGAGAGAGGGAGGAAAGGATGGGTAAAAATTTAACGGTGGGATATAGAGGGGCTAAAGCGACTACAGACTTTAAAACGTTTTAAATAAAATCCTGCAGATTGTGGTTTACCCCTTGTATTCTTAGAGCTAGAGAACCTACTGATTGGACTCCCTCACAAAGCCATGATTTACCTAGCACGGCTTTGGAACAAGCCACCATTCCTTGGATTGCACACCATGCTAAGCCATAAATTAGAGTTTACAAGCTACAATGGCTGGGTTGACATAACGGGAAAAACAGAGCCACCGAATTCAAGAACTGGCTCAGAAGGTTTTTCCTGCTGGCCTTCCCCAGGAAGGAAGAGCTAAAACCAGGTTTTTGTGCAGCTGCAAGGCTGGCCCTGGGCTGATTTGGATGCGGGCATGACTCCACACCATCTGGAAAGGTCATTTGAAGCCTGCAGGCAGTGTCCCTGGGGTGTGTTAAGCACCCTGCTTCCTTGGGTAGAGTCTACTGGCAAAGGTCTCGCGGGCTTTGGAGAAGGCTAGGAAGAAGGGAGCTTCTGAAGATCAGGGCTAGATGCAGTGATGCCAGAGATGCAGGACAAGGTAGTCCTGGGCGAAGGATGAAGCTCAGCGCCCAGTGCTTCTGGCATCGTCCTCAGCATACGTTCATTTCCCAGATACTGAACGCTTCCCAGCCCCAGATGATGTCAGCGTTCAGCAGGAATGGCATCTGTGTGGTCATTCCCCCCAAAGCCACAATGATGGAGTGACTCAGTCGACGCCTCAGCTCGATGAAGACATCCCAGTGACGGGGTTCACACAGAGCAGAAACCAATCCAAGCACTTTACTAGGGTTTATCGCAAAGAATGAGTCTGCTCGGTGTCGCCCAAGGACTGGGATGAGTCACGCTCCGACGTGTCTTGGGTTGTGAAGTTCAGGACGTGGTCTTTCTCTCTCTGCTGTGTCCTGTCTGGTGGGAGGATCAAATGGGGAGGTCAAGTCTTGACTCCAGAACAGGGATGACCCCAGATTTCGAGCCAGCCTGCCATTCTGGTGGCTGCTTTGTTACTCACCGGGCGCCTCCTGATCAGCTGCAGTCTCTGCTGTCTTACTCCCCTGCTTGCAACATCTGTTCGTGCCTGGCACGAGATCTCCCAGATGCCCATCCAGATTGGGCTGAGGGTGGCTTCTTAAAACGGATGATCTGGACCAGCCTTTTTCCAAGGATGCGGTTGGGATGTTGCACCCTGCGACCCAAAGAACTCTGGAGCGGGCCAGGTTGGGAAGATCTTGGAGCAGAGTTTCTCCATCTCAGCAACTCGGAAGAGGGGTGGACTTCAACTCCCAGAATTCCCCAGCCAGCTGGGGAATTCTGGGAGTTGAAGTCCACCCCTCTTCGAGTTGCTGAGATGGAGAAACCCTGTCTTAGAGCCTCAAGAGAGGTCTCCCTGCTCCACTCCGCTGGGGCCCCAACCCCCTGGGGCCACTGGTCCCCACCCCAGCCCTGTGGAGGTGGGAGAGACACCTTGTCTGCTCTTAATCTGGAGCCTTTCATCGGCAGCAGATGGGGAAGGAAGGAAGCCCAGGCTGGCGAGGTGCAGTAGCGGCGGAGAGGCGGGCTGAGAAACAGAGCTGCCTTTTTCTAACGTGTTTGCAAATCCCCACCAGCTGGGTGGATTAGAGACAGCATCTGGCTCGATTTATAATATTTAAAACAAAGAGAGTTGCAGGCGCCGAGATGGGGCGGGTGGTGGTGGGGAGGCTGCTTGTAGAGGTGAAATGCTGGGAAAATTTGCAGTGATAACAGCAGACACCCCCTCCCTCCCTCCCTCCCTTGGAGCTTTTTACTGGCCAATAAAGCAGACTTGAGCTGAGTTTGCTTGTTTTGCAAGGGCTCAACAGAAGGGGGGTTGGCTATGGCTGACTGGCATTGTCAGGCAGGCAATCCTCCCTCTTGTTGAAGGAGCAAGTTCCTCTAGGCATGTGCAGAGTGCCTGCTGCCTTTCCTGGCTTAGTTAGGACCCTGTGCATCCAGTGAGGTGGAACTCCTCAAAGCCCAGGCTAATGCATCTTGGATCCAGCCAACAATTGTCTAATGCAGTGTTTCTCAACCCTGGCCACTTGGAGACGTGTGGACTTCAACTCCCAGAATGCTGGCTGGGGAATTCTGGGAGTTGAAGTCCACACGTCTCCAAGTGGCCAGGGTTGAGAAACACCGGTCTAGCTCTTCAGTCGCCAACAAAGACCGGAAAATGCACAGGCCAGCTCTGGCCAAACGTTAAGGGTTGGGGTGTATGAAGAGGGTTGGGGTGTCTGAGTGGGTCATAGCAGCCCCCCATCTTTTAATTTGCCTGATTTGTACTTGCAGTAGAACAACAGAACTTTGTGGAATGTGGTTGAACCAGGGAAAGGAAACCCAGTTTGTCTTCATCTGGGGAGTCTGGGATGGGATGTTGGGGCCTCTGATCGGGTTCACCCCTTACGCTAAGCCGGCCCTCTGTTTTGAAGTTAGTTTTCCAAATGGTGGATTTTGGCAGTGGAAAGTGGTTCCAGGGTTACCTCCTTTGGGGTGGGGTGGGGTCTCGGTTCCTGTTGGCTGAGTGCATACAATATGCTACAGCAGCGCTGCTCAAACTTGGCCACTTTAAGACATGTGGACTTCGACTCCCAGAATTCCCCAGCCAGCATGCTGGCTGGGGAATTCTGGGAGTCGAAGTCCACATGTCTTAAAGTGGCCAAGTTTGAGAAACACTGTGTTAGAGTGTAATGCAGCTTGCTTGGCTATGCGTGGTATGTGAACCTCTGGTTGTCGCCTGCAAAACGTAGTAGGATGTGTGAAGAAGACCTGTGTGGCTTGTTAAACAGATGTGGGTCCAAACATACCCTGGCTTAACCCGCTCCTCTGAAGCCGCCTGTGTTTTGCATAATGACAACCCTCCAGCAGCTCTTGATAGAAGGGAAGGGACAGGATCGGGGCTGCAACTTCCTGCAGACCAACCTGTGTTTTCCTGCCTGGGTTGCACGGGGGTCCTTGCCCTTTTCTCCGTGCCCACGGCCTCGGTCAGCTTCCCCTCCACCCTTGCTCCTTCAGCCACTGGGACCCTGGCCGCCACCCCCCACCCCCCCGCTGTGGTTCAAAGGAAGCCACTGATTTCGAGGCGGTGGGGAAGCGGGCGGGCGGTGGCAGGGAGTCTGGGGTTTTGCTAAGATGCTTATTTTTCACCACTTTTTTTCCCTTTTTTTTTTTTGCTGCTCTTGATGCTTCAAGAATTCAGGAAGCTGAAGTGCGGCGAGTGCCAAGCCAGAGCTGTGCGGCTGCCAAGACCCGGCCTGTTTGCTCGGCTTGCTGGAGCCAGAGACTGACCTTGTTAGCTTAGAGGGCAGCTGCCTTATTTATGCAAACATCTGGTGGAAGGCAGGCCGGATAGCGTGCACACTGTCTCCTTGCTCCCAACTTTGCGTTACCTTGCAGGAATGCTGGGGAGGGGGGAGAGGGCGGCACGGCTCCAGGCGGCTGGGAGGAGGGAGGGTGTGTGTGTGTGTGTGCGCGCGTGGGTGGGGGTGTGTGTGGGTGAATCTGTGGGTGGTTTGACTGGGGCTTCCCTCTCTGCTGTCGGCCGCAACAGCCGCGCTCCAGCAATATGGAGTTGGATTGTGGTCACAGCCTCCCGGCCCAAGAGTTGCCAGCTTTGCCCTGGGTAGGGCTGCTGTGACTTGGCCCAGGGGGAGAGGTCTGGCGGGTAAAGCTTCCCCCCAGCTGCTTTGGCGTGCTGGGTCAGCCTTCGCCTTCTCGGCCCAACGTGGCAGAGACTTGGCCAGCTGGGGCGAACGGGCAAGCGGAGATTGCAGTTGGCACCTTTTCTCAAGGGAGCAGAGGGCCACTTCTGCCTCGCCTTAAGCCGCTGTTTGGCAGATACAGGACTCTGGTAGGAATTTAAGTGTTTCTCAACTTTGGCCACTTAAAGATGTGTGGACTTCAACTCCCAGAATTCCCCAGCTGGGGAATTCTGGGAGTTGAAGTCCACACATCTTTAAGTGGCCAAGGTTGAAAAAAACTGATTTATTTCACGCATGGCTTGCCTTTTTCTGCATAGAGCTCCTGCTAGCCCCTGTCTTTTGACCCTTGGCAAGAACCCCACGAGGCAGGTTAGGGCCACAGTATTAGACTGGCTCAAGAATATTGAATTAACTTAAAAGACTCGCTGGGGATTTGCATGTGGGACTTTTGGATCCTAATCCAGTCTTCCTGATCCACTAGCTGGTCCCCGCAAAGACTTGAGAGAATAGCTGTGGTGAATGAAGGAGCTCCTTTGGTTTCTTAATGGCTGTGTTGCTAGGATCCAGTAAGCCATGATTAGCTTAACCATGGCTTGTTAAATAACAGTTGGCTAGGCTCATCCACCAGCACACTACACCACAAAGCCAGGCTTACAGAACACACTTGCTAGTTTCATACCCGAAACTAGGCAGAAACCAACCGACTGACGGTTGCCAAGACAGGTCCAAGCTAGCAATGTCCTGGTTCACAACCTGGTTTTGTGACCATTGCACTGCTGTTACTTTCCGGATGTTTAGATTCGGGAACAGATGAGGTATACCACTCATGGCCCCCTTCCGGCTTGACACACAACCGCTGACTACCATTGTTCAGCCAGTTCATCCTCGGTGGGGACGGGGCTGAGCCAAGACTTGAACTCCTGGGGTGAAACGTCAAGGGTGTAGACGCAGATGAGGCATGAAGAAGACCTTCTAGACGGGAAGAGTTTTCCATCAGTGGGACAGCTGACCGCAGGGAGGGGTTTTCCCCCTTCCCTGGAGGTCTTCCAACAGAGGCTGGTTCGTCATCGATCAGGGATGGTGTAATGGACCCTGCAGGGTGCCGGGGAGGTTGGACTTGATGACCCTCTGAGGTCCCTTCTCACTCTATGATTCTCTGAACCCCCCCGGGAGATTTCCCCTGGTTGGCAGGCTGTCTTTTGGGCAGCTGGGAACAGGACAGGAAAGAGCCCCTTCTGCGCGGTGTGTTGGTCTGGCCCCTTGCAGATTTCGTCAGCCCTTGCAAGGGGGGAAAGGCAGCCCTGGGAATGGGGGGGGGGTCTCTCTGGGTGTTTTCCTTTCCCTGCCTCGTCTTGGGCACTTTGTTGTGGCTGTGTGGAGCCCCGAGCTGGGAAGCGCGGGAATGCTTGCAATCTTCCCCCAGGAGTCGACGGCTCCTGTCCCCCCCAACCGAGGACCAGCTGCCTCTGATTTCAACAGCATTCCTTTCTCCCCAGCTCCCCACAGCCCCCCTCCGGCCCCCTCTGTCCTCCTGCCCGGCAGCGTCCGCAGCCTCATTGTCTAAAGTTCCTGAGATGATTTATCTGAAAGATTCCTGGAGTCACAGGTCAAGGGGGAAAAAAAGCAGCGCTCTTTCCATCAAGAATGGAGGAAGATTTTTGGCTGTATTATTCTTCCTTTTTTTTCTCTCTCTTCTTCTTCCTAGTCTTGGCCTGGGGGGGGGGGGGCTTTCCCCCTTGCAAACGTCTGAGGTTGGCCGTGCGGAAACTTGGGTTGTCCCATTTTGATGGTCCGTGCCAATGGGTGGGAGGTGCAAATGGAGATTGCTAGGTAAAACTGAGATCCCAGGGGGCTTCTCCTGTTGCATACTTTTAATTCCTTTTCTTTCTTTTTTTTTAATAAATGAGCACTCAGCGCTGCATGGAGCTCTAAATCTTCCTTGCTTTAGGAGGTCAGCAGCGTGATTGTGTATTGCAGGACTGCAAACTGATGCTTCCTGGGGTGGAGCCGAGTCCTCCAGCCCCTTCTGTTTGGGGGCTGGGCTGGGGCGACGGAGTCTCCCACCGTCTGTGTGACTGCTCGGTTTGTTCTGCTCGGAAGCCGTAGCTGCGATCTGCAGCTCCGACTTGTCTGGGCGGCGTAGAGGGGTACCAAATGCATCTCTTGGGTCTCTGTTTTATTTGGATTTGACTTGGCTGCTTTCTCAGAAGAGGCCTGGCAAACGCATCGCTTCAGTGTTTTGATGACACCCAAGGTCAAGAAGCTTGGCCTGATCTCAACACAATTGGCTTTCTTTAGCAAAAAAAAAAAAAAAATCCCATCTTGCTCACAGAGACCTGAAACAGCTAGCAAACTTATTAGATGTTTACAGAGCAGTTGTAAAGCGACACATGTTTAAAACACACAGACACAAAAAGCTCTGGGTTCAGACGCATACAGTCATGGGCACCATCTTGACCAGTGTTTCTCAATTTTGGCAACTCTAAGAGGGGTGCACTTCAACTCCCAGAATGGGGAGTTGAAGTCCACCCATCTTAGAGTTGCCAAGGGTGAGAAACACTGATCTTGACTTTTTTGACCCTTTCCTGGTGGATAGGCCTAGTTGTAAGCTTCAAAACAAAAACAGAGCCAGTTTGGTGTTAGTGGTGAAGATGCTGGATTAGAAACCAGGAGATGGTGAATTCTGGTCCTCCTCTGGGCAGAGAAACCAGATAGGTGACTTTGGACCAGTCCCTCGCTCTCAGCCCAGCCCACCTCAACCATTCAACACCTGGTTGTTGCAGGGAAGACTGGAGGAGATATGTACTGTATTCCAGTTTGAGTTGTACCCAGAACGATGGGTATAAATCCAGTAAATAAAAGCAAGAAGATCCACAAGACTTATTGTAATTGTAAATCTTCCTGGGCTTTCCCTGCAGCAACATCTTGCCCCATGATCAAAGATTCTGGGACCTTGCAGGACTCTCGCCCCTTGTCAGCTTGTTCTGGCTCCTTTGGGTCTGAGGATCATTTGGGTCCCCTTCATTCATGGCCTTCCAAAAAGCAGAGGAAATGCAATTGTACCGAAGACATTTGGGGATTGAAGAGTGATTGCTATTGCATTTGCATTTATTTCTATGATTTGTTTACTACGTGGGGGTTTACTAACATTTCAGCTTTATATTTTTATTTCCTTTATTAAGCAGATGTTCTGTGTGGTTTTTATGAATGTAAACCGCCGGGAGTCCACATAGCTTAAGATGGGATGTAAGTACAGCCAATTTATAAATAAAGGCTGCAGTCCATTGCGTCTTGCTGGAACTTCCCTGTCCCTCAGTGTTTTCAAGCTGGAAAATGGGACTGTTAAAGTCATCCAGCCTGCCCGCATTGAATAAAGGTTTCTCCTGGGGCAGTCTTTGCCCGATGTTCATCCAGCTGCTTCGCAATGCAGCTGGATGGTTAAACTTCACAGCTTGGCCCCAGAAGGTTTAATTGGGTGCTGCCAAGAACTGTCTTGTGATGTGTGTTGCAGGACGTGTGATGTTGTGTTGCAGAGGATCATGGGATTCATAGTCCAGCATCTGTGGAGGGTGCCTGGTGTGGGTAGGCTGTTCTTGGGCATTGTGGGAAGCTGGGAAGGTGGGCAGAGGCTGCTGCCTTGCTCCACAGCTGGATCGTGGAGGAACCTTTGGGAACTATCTGAAGTATTTGCATATTTCATGGTGACTCAAGCACCAGGTGGGTTTCTTCCCTTTAGGACTGGAGGCAGAGCTTTTCCTCTGTGTTTTGCATTGTCAAGTTTCCATTTGTGGGCAGCTGCATCTCTGGAAGAACATCACTCGTGTCCTAGCCGGACGCTCAGGGTAGAGCTGTAGTTCCAGGAACACGAAGGATCACCACCAGGTCTGGTTTCTTCTCCCTTTAACTTCAGTCTTTCCTGAATGGTCCACCAGGACCACATCTCCCACGACCACCTGCCAGAGGGCCTTAATCCTCCAAACGTGATGCTCTGCTCCCTTCTCCACCGGGTGGACTGCTGTTGGGTTGAGTACAGCTCTCAGTCTGCTGGCTGTAAGTTACGAGGGATGGTGGATCCAACATAACTAACCTATCTAGAGGACTGCAGGTGGGAGTGGGGGACTCTGTGAGGGTATCTGTTAAGGATGGCCTTCGCCTATTTAAGGATCGGTCCTTCACATAATGCACATCTTCTGCAAACTGTCCAGCATCTGTGGAGGGTGCCTGGTGTGGGAAGGCTGTTCTTGGGCGGTGTGGGAAGCTGGGAAGGTGGGCGGAAGCTGCCGCCTTGCTCCACAGCTGGATTGTGGAGGAACCTTTGGGAATTATCTGAAGTATCTGCATATTTTATGGTGACCTGAGCGTGACTTCTGTCTCCACCACTCTTGCATTTGCAGCTTTCTT
The DNA here is from genome assembly GCF_059951505.1 of Python bivittatus. Lineage (NCBI taxonomy): Eukaryota > Metazoa > Chordata > Lepidosauria > Squamata > Pythonidae > Python > Python bivittatus. Next base: position 20,148,361 of record NW_028277042.1, on the reverse strand, counting down.
TGGTAACCGCAACGAGTGAAGGCTGCAGCAGTTCTCTGGGTGATGTTCTGGACTAAGGAAGAAACCCTAGTCCAGAAAATGAGACCGACTTTGGAGCAACCTTGCACAGAAATGACTTTGGGGTTTCTAGCAGACTTTCTGGAATGGGCAATGGGAGCCCATTGCTAACTGGGAAAGCTCTTAATAGCCTTGTTGTACCCTTTTACTTCTTTGGTTCCCCTTTGATCTGCCCATTTCCAGCTTACTTGCTCCAGCCCACTGAATGTTTCCTGTTCCAGTTCTCATTAATAATCTTCTGGCTGCTTTCTGTTCCTCTCCTTCACACAGGAATCCAATCATTGTTGCTATTCTTTAATATTATTCCATTCATAGGGTTGCCTAATCAAAGGGACTGTAAACACAAGCTTGAGATCATCCTTTTGCTACAGTCCTGTGTTAGCTTCCCCAAAGGTTTGCATTTTGCATTTTCTGTTCTTCCAGGGTCCCAAACCAACGGTTGGCTCTTGGAGTCAGTGATGCCACCCTGAAGGCCGTCAAAGCCATGAGTGGATTCCAAGCCAGGCAACTTCTCCCGAGGTTCTCTTCTGGGTAAAGTTGTGCAGATGGACCTGGGGAGAAGCAGCTTGACTCCCTCTTGGGATTTTTTTTGGGGGGAGGCCCTGCCTATCAGGGAGGCTGCCCCCCTCTTGCTTTGTAAGCATCCATCTTGGGGCACCTTATTGCTTTGGGACCCAGGTGGAGAAGGCTGGACGTTGGAGGTCAAAGTCCTGCCTCCATTGTTGTTGCAAGGACGTTTGGCTAGTCTGTCATTTATGGTCACTGCTGGCCTGAGATAGGCAGGGTAAACAAAAGCCTTTAGCTCCAAGCGTGCATCCTGGGTTCCCGCCTCCTGAGTCATCTCGCTCGCTCGCTCGGACCTCTGCTATCTGCTGCAGGCGGTGGCGAGGAGGTTGTGGACCTTGACTGCAGGATGGGAGGGAGCCCGTTGGGTGGCCCTGCAGAGGGACAGAGATGAGGACGGAGGCTCTGCTGCCTGCGGGCTCTCCAGCACCGAGGTGATTCGGCTGCTCGCCAAGGTCCTCCTTTGAGCCCAACCGTTACACGTGCAAAGACGGCGTGGCTTCCTAGCCTTTGAACCCGAGGCCAAATGGCTGGACTGTCTCCCCACGGAGGCATCTCAGGCAAGCTGTTTCAGAGCAGGGTTGGGGAACCACGGGCTGATATTGATCCAATCCTCTGGGCTGGCCATGAAATGTGTGCATGGAGGGAGCAGGTTTAGTCCGGAAGGGCTGGACAACCTAAAGGTTTGGAGCTGATGGCTTTGCCCGTCTGCGTTCTGCCACTGGGCAATGCCCAGCTTTCACCTGGTAACCGGAAGTTCATGGTTGTGTGTTGTTTTAACCCAGTGCTTTTCAACCTTGACCACTTTAAGAGGGGTGGACATCAACTCCCAGAATGCCCCGGCCAGCCATAGTAGTTGGGGAACCACGGCTTTCAGCATGGTGTGCAGTGTGAACTCAGCCAATTGTGGTTTATTTAGGGAACCATGGCTTAATACATGGTAAGTCCAGTCCCGAAGCCTCCTGCTTTTGAACTGGTTCTCGTAGGCTTCACCCCTTAGAAAGCCGTCGGTGTAATACCTCGCACCCTGCACTAGGGGGCACCAGACTTCCACAGAGGCACTGCACATAGAGGGCGCTGATTCTCCTCCTCCTCCTCCTCCTCCTCCTCCTCCTCCTCCTCCTCCTCCTCCTCCCTTTTCTCTGCTTAAATTTTCTCAATTTAAGGAAATCGTTTTGCTCATGGCACTGAGGCCCCCCTCCGTCCACCCCGCTTGGCCCTCGGAGGGTCAGCCTCCCATCCACAAAAGCGACTGACATTTCTCAGCAAGGGGAGCATCCGCTCCCTCCCTTTGCTTCCCCCCCCTTGGGGTGCCCCTGGCCAAAACCCTGGGCTTTTATAACCCCCCAGAGACATTATTAGCAGATGTTTCAGCCACGATGTAGAGGGTCTCCCCCCGCCCACCCGTCCCCCGCCTAATGGTGGCTCGCGTTTCTCCCATTCCGCTCCCAGCTGCTTGCAAGAAACAGGATCTTAAGCAGGCGTGGAAGGCAGTGATTCCCCCCACGCCGTCTGCCCGGGGGGCTGCCTCGCCTCTTTCCCACAGGCACAGCACTCTCGCCAGGAGAGGTGATCCTTGGCTGGCTGGTGGGCTGTGGCTTGAAACGGGATTCACCTTTTCAGGCCGAGGACATCCGGTTTGGATCCTTTGCTGGCGAGAGGCAAAACGAATGGGGTTTGGGCAGACACCTCCCTTGCATCCGAGGGAGATCTGCCTCAAGGCTGCCTCTCTTCTCTGGGGGCGGGGGGACAATATCCTCAAAGCCCTGGGCACCTTATCCACTTGGGAGGAGAATTACAGTACCAACTGTCTGCTTGATAAGCAAAAATTGGATCATCTGGCCATTACTCTAGACACAGGAACAAGATAGTCCCCCCCCCCCCAGCTAATACTCTTCTTTTTAAAATCTTACCCCTTGGTCACACACTTCTTGCTCAACGACAATTCCTTTTATCTAGTTTGGGTATAGTCCAAAACTTAGTAGAGCCATTGTGGTTTGCAAATTCTTGGGTATGACTTAGTGCCTGGGAGTTGTGATTTATTTGGTGAACTGTGGTTAAGCAAACCTTCGTTCAAGGTAGCCTGGGGTGGGGTATGAGCATTGTCAACCAATCCTTTTCTGCTGCTTCCCCCCCCACCCCCCAGCAGTTTGGTCCAGATTTGCCCTGGCGAGGCTGCTGTGATGACCATCTCAAAATCTATTAAGCCTCTCTGGGTATTGATCTGAAAGCATCTGCTACTTTGGGTGGGGTGGGACAAAGGGCATGTGCCATGCCTTGGGACGGGGCTTGCCAAAATGGGGGGAAGGCTCCCCTCCCCACTTGCTTTCTTCCCTCTCCTTAAGTCCTTGCTCCCTAATGAGCTTTTAACGAAGAAGAGAAGTGCAAGAATATCTGTGATTTACCTAACAAGTACCAGAGGAATCAAGAGGCTGTTACCCTTACATGCCAGGACCAGGACTGGCAAAAGTAAGGCTGACTTTGGAGGAGAAGTGGGGTGCCACTTTTCAGAGTTCTGGCTTGGGGGGCACCAAGGCATCCTTGCTCTGGCTGCTGGATTTTTATGCACCCATACGCTGGACGTTACATGACATGAAACAATCCTGGATCTGCCCTGGAAAGCGGGGTTCTGCTCGATGCAGTGTGGGTGGCTGCGGGCCCCCTCCAGCTGGAAACACACGGCTGTGTTTGCATGCCTGCAACCTTCAGAATGCCTCACTTTCGGTTCAGAGTTTGGTTTGAGTTTCCAGTTGAGTTTCTAATACATTTTTATTTCTCTACATTTCTCCAATTCCCAGCTCCTGCATGGGGCTTACTTAAAATCCAGTCATGAGTACCGTTCAGCGCCTAGCTGATTTGAAAAAGCTAAGCAAGGTCAGACTTGGCATTTGGATGAGAAGCCCTAGAGCTGTAGGCAAGACTGGGCAGATTAGAAGGAACGTGTGGAAGAAGTCAGGGGCAAAATATCTGCAATTCCCATGAAAATGGCATGGGTGTGTTAATGTAGCTTTCAGGATTCACTGTCAGTTCAAGGAAGAGTTTGCAGGCCCAGCAGATGACAGCATCTGAAGGACCTTGGCTGGTCTAGGAGAAGATAAGCAGGATTGGACCTGGTCAGTGTTTGTAGGGGACACCACTAAGAAATCCCAGGGCTATAAACTAGACTGGAAGTTAGAAACAATTCCAGAAAGCAGCTGTGGCAAATCTCTCCCATAGCGTTGCCAAAAAAATTCCAGCACGGATGTAAAGTCACCAGGAATCCTGTTCAGCTAGGATTTCCGTCTTCTAAGCCCATTTATGCGAAGACCTAGCTCTCTGGAGAAGGCCCTGAGGCTGGGAAAAGTGGAAGGAAAGAGAAGATGATGACCAGCCATTCCATTGGTGATAGGTGCACCATTGGGAGTCTTGAGGAGGCAGGTTAGAGGTTGGAGAAGGTCTGTTTGTGTGGCTGCTAAGAGTCAACAGTGACTTGATGGCACATACTCAATCAGTGCAAAGACCCAGCTCCCTTGAAAAGTCTATAATGCTGGGAGAGGTAGAAAGAAGGAGAAGAGGAGGAAAACAAGGGCAAGTGGATGGGTTCAGTTAGAGTGGTGATGGGTGCATCCTTGGAAAGCTTGAAGGACCAGATTAGGGGCAGATCCTTCTGAAGAAAAATCTGTCTATGTGGTTGCTAATTTGAATGCACATAATCAATCTCTACTTTTTATGTGTCCCCTTCCTCAAAACAGCCAGAAGGGGGTCTGGGAATGATGATGCAAGCTGGTGGAAGTGTGTGGGGCACCCTTTTTCCTTTGGCTGATGAGAAACAGTTTGGGAAGAGAGGAGGAGGAACTTCAACCCTTGCTGCTATCACAGGATTCTCCCAGAAAAGTCCCTGATCCTGGAGACGGTGGGGTTTTCCTCCTGTCGAGTTGCTTAAGCTGCTCTCAAAGCAGCTGCAAATCCAGCCCCTGTTGTTGCATGTGTGTGTGGGGGGGGCAGAATCTCTGGGGTCTCATGGAGACAGAAGACTTGGTGGAGGCTCACTGAACTGTGCGAGAAGGCAGAAAACAGCCGGCAAGCAGATGGTCTGGGAAGAAAAATGGTCTCCCAAAGCCTCCGTGTGGACACTTGCACGGTGTCTTCCCAGTTGCTGTTCCACAGAGCTGGTTGGAGACGAACTAAGGACCATCAGTTGGTTGAGGAATTTGCAGCTCTCAGAACAGCTTCTGCTCAGCAAATGGATTCCTTAATTGACGATGTCTTCATGAATTATCGTGCAATTAAAACTAGAATGGAAAGCGAGCCAATCTTTACAGTTAGGAAGAGGACACTCTGGTGCCATATCAGAAGAGGGGCTCTTCTGGTAGCGAGAATAAAATCTGAGAGAAAATCCCTTTTCTAATGGGGTTCTTGCCATTTTCCATTTATAACTATTTATATTACCCCTCCACATTGGATCATCTGAGGCAGGGTTTCTCAACCTTGGCGACTTTAAGACGTGTGGACGTCAATTCCTAGAATTCCCCAGCCAGCTTGAAGTTGAAGTCCAGGCATCTTAAGGTTGCCAAGGTTGAGAAACATTGGTCTAAGGAATTCATAACAAGTTGTAGTTTTGGTACAAGAGCAGCAACGTGGGGAGGCGTAATTCTGGAATAGTTTTTAATGGCTACATCTCCTGAACTGTGGAATGCATCCATAAAGCCTCTGTTTTAGGACCACTGCACACCAACAGGGCAGAAATACCAAAGAAATTGGGGTTTTAAAAAGTCGAGTTTCTGGCCACTGAATGCAAGGCCGGCTTTGATCCTCAGCTGGATTTCTGGCTGGCGGTGTAGCTGGCAACTGGTGATGCTGGTTCTAGTGACTAGCAGAACTGAGTGAAGATCGGGGTAGATCCCAAATCAGGTCTCTGCTGACCGAACTTAATCACATAGGAGGGTTTCGTTCCTCTTGACTGCAGACCAAGGTAAGAAGATCTCAGTCCCAACATTGGCACATTCAGGTTCCTCTTTCAGATGTTCTCCAGCCAGCTCTTCCATTGGGGGGCAACCCAGACAGCTTGAAAAAATAAAAGGGTTCCTGTGTGCAGCAGCCTTGGGTCTTCTGCCTTCGGAGCTCTTTGGAGTGGCATCTGCTTTTGGCCCAAGGCCCTCCCTCTGCCCTCTGCTGTCTGCAGGGCTTCCCCTGGTCTGGTTCCAAGCTAAGCCATTGGCTTCCTGCATTGTTCCGGGGGTCTCCGTGCAGGGAGGGCACCTCCCTTTGAGTTTCTTGGCCTGTCCTGTGGTTTCTGATTCATAACTCTGGATATATTGTGCAAAACGTTAACAGCAGCTGCCCTCCTGCCAGGAGCGCGGATGCAGCCAGAGAGGGTTTTGGGCTGCCAGGCTGGAGGAGGGGTGGCGCTCCGCAGGAGAAGTCACGGGTGAGCAGAACTGCCTGTGGCCCAGGAGTGGGAGCGCAGAAAGGCTTTGGGATATTTTTCTAGAGTACTTACTTCTCTTAAGTACAGAGCACATCAAATCACAGACGTCACGCCAGGCGTCTCTGGTTTGGCTGCTTCTGTGTGTCAGTCCTTCGCCTGTTCAGCTCGTGCTGTTTGTTGTGAGGAAGGCAGCACCCTGGATATTTTTGCACCCGGTCTCTGACTTCCTCGTAACAGGAGACCGCAGGAAAGCAACTTGGCTCCCAGGCGCTCACTGACGCCAAGGCGTGATTTGGTGGTGGTTTGGCTTGGTGAAGTGCGCTCCCCTAATGTGCTTGGCACGCCACATCGGCTTCGCATAATGGGTGAACCAGGCAGTGGAGGTTGGTTCAGCAAATCCTGGTTTAACAAGACGGGTGACAACCAGGTTTGCAGAAGCATTGATCTCCTGGCTGTAGGTCACTGAGGGCCCTAATGCGCTCTAATACATTAGCTGCGATTGTAAGTGTAATGGTTAACAATGATAAATATATATTTGCTTTTCACATGGCCCCTTCCTCTGTTTTCCCCCATGTTAGATGTGTAATGGTCTGTGGGAATGGCCCTGGGAGGCAGGAGGGAGAGCCGGAGACTGGAGAACCGACGGGTAAAAGGTATCTCAGCCCAGGGAAGGAGAAGGGCGTGGGAAGCGTCTCGGAAGGGACCCTCCCTCATTTTCCGGAGAGTAAAAGGAGAGGAGGGGAGAAGCGCTTTCAGTCTTGCAAGGTGGTGTTCGTGTCACCTTACAATAAAGACAGAGCCGGTGCTCCTGGTTGTGCTCCTGCCTGGACCCCCTTGCAGGGGTAACAGATCGTAGCCTGGATACCCTTGGGTGGAGCCAATCTCTCGAACTCCATGCAGTGCCTGTTGTGGGGAGCGTTTGTCGACAAGGATGGTGTTTCTTAATAGTCATTAGTGTGAAGCAGGAGGAGCCCAGCCTGAATCTCTCCAGCTCAGACACGGATGTGGGAGAAGGAACTGCGGCCTCTTGGCCCTGCTGTGGGGGGCCCACACGCCTCCCTTGACTCCCCCGCTTCTGCTCTCCCTGCCCTTAGGAGGGCACCCACCCACCCCTGCCTCGGTTTCCCCACATTCCGGCCAGCTGCCCCTCGCATTCCACAGTTGCCGTGGGACCCTTTGGGCATCTCCCTGGCCTGGCTGTGTTGTCGCCCGGGGTCTCTTGGGAGGGCCTGGCTGGGCAAGGGGGGCACGGTGGGCCAGGAACTCGGCCCGGCTAGCCTTAACGGGGTGGGGGGGTTGAAGAGGCAGGAGAGCAACCCTCTGTGCCCGTGTGCTTTCTGCTTTGGCCACCTCCCAAAATGTGTGTGTGCCTCTGGGTGGGTTCTGGAGGGTCAGTGAACTTGTGAGTGGATGGGAGGTGACAGGGCCAGCTCTGCCATGGGCTGGAGGGAGTTGCTGGGGGGGGAGAGCAGCTGTTGCCCCCTCTTCCAGACATGCCTGAGCCTCCCTCCCTCCCTCCCTTGCATTGTCATGTGCAAACCCAGCCAATCATGGTTTGTTAGCTAAACCATGACCAAACTGCCTTGGCTTGACTTCGGGAGTTGGACTATACCTACGGTGACCATATTTTCTTGGAAAAAATAAAGGACAGGCCTGAAAAAGGGGCAAATCTGAAAGAGGTTCACAAGGGTAAAGCATTTTAATTGTTTGTGTTCATAACTTTGCTTTACCAAGGAGAATTCAAGAGCAAGACCAAGAAAAACTTTACAGAAACGCCCATTCTAATAAAGATATCTGCAGTCAAACAGTATATGTAAATTTATTTTAAAAAAGACAATTCAATTTCCATAATTTTCACATGAATGTGAAAGGCCGGGCATGGAGTGGTACCATTTGTATGGTCAAACGACCAAAATAAAGAACAAAAGTGAGTTTTTGAACAATAAATAAATCTAAAGGACAGCTTTCTGAAATAAAGGACTTTCCTTTATAATAAAGGACATATGGTCACTGTAACTATACCAGGTGGAAGTTCCTTCAAACAAAACAAATGGGGGGGGTATGTGGAGGTGTGGGTATGTGTGGGTGTGCAAGGCCCATCGGAGTCCCCATATGGATTCCAGGGGCTTGGATTTTCATTTTGAGTGTGAGCACGCGTGTTCTTCTATTCTGTCACTCTGTAAACCTAAGAGGAATGGTTTGTTTGGGTTTTGTATCAGGACTTTTAAAGAAGAGGACAGTGCTTGCCAAGCAGATTTCTCTCTCCAATTAATTCGGCTTTTTAGAACCGGCTTTGGAGACCAGTGAACTACGGGACTGGAGGGCACCACTTCAGCCCTTGCTCCTCGGCACGACTCCAGGGTGTGCTTGGCACAGGCAGGTTTGCCCAAAGGGACAGAGCGTGCACGCAGGAAACATCCTGGATTTTTGCACTACTTTGCACTTCCCCCAGTGCAGAGTTTTTTCAGGGCAAGGCGCTTTGCACCGTCAGGAATAAGGAGCCGCGTCGGTGAATCCGCTGCTGTGTTCGTTGGCATGGGGGCCCGGGCAGAACGTGCTTCAGCGCCTTTGCCCTTCCTCGTGGCGTTTGCAAGCCCCAGATCCTGGCTATGGCTCGGCGCTTTGGAGAAGTGAAGCTGGGTCTCCCCTTCCGTTTGTGATAACGCTGGTCTCCCCCTCCCCGCCACCAGCGGTCGACTTCGCTCTACAGCTGCAAATCCTGCGTGACTAATATACGTCCCCTTTTTTCATCCTCGGCTGGCGGCCAACCTTTGCAGACGCTCCCTAATCCCTATTTTTTGCTGTCTTTTTTTTTAAAGATGTAGAGGGATGGGAGGAACAGCTGCTTCGGTAACCCCAGCTCCGTAAACAGAGCTTCAGTATTGACTTAGCAGCCATCTTGACCTGCAGAGAAATCAGCTGCATTTCCATGGTGCCCTCCTTCCCATCTCTCTTGAACTCTTGTGCTATGCATCTGCTCTGTGACTCACCCCGGCTGTCATTGGATGCTCAAGAGACAATTAATGCGCGTGTGTGCACACACACACACACAGCCCCTTCACTCCTGTGTTTGCACTGGGGCCTGCATTTGGGACAGAGATTAATACGTGCATTTGTTCGGCATAGGACAATGTGCAGGCTAGAGCCAGGGCGGGCGGGCTGGTTGGAGCGTGTTGGCCCACCCCGGGCCCCCTCCTCGCCTTCGCCTTTGTGCGCCTGGATGTGACTCAAAGGGTGAAGGAGGCTTGAATTGAACCAGGCAGGACAAACACACTTTGCATTTCAAAAGGTGCTGTGTGTGTGTGAAGGGGGGAATAGGTTTTGTGTGCCTTCCCCCCCCCCGCCCCTTTCTGCCTGTCTGGATCCCGATCAGGTTCCTTCTGGCATCTGCTTGTTTGCAGACCACCAGATGAGGAACAGGGAGAAAACAAGATGTTTCAGAGGGAGACAGCGAGAGAGATGGGGAGATCGCCCATAAGAATCCTGCCTCTTTGTTGCATGGACAAAGCTGCAGGGCAAACCCAGTGTGCCAGGCATTGGGGCAAAGCCATGCCAGGAAAGGAGAGAGTAGCCCGAAGACTTTTGCATTGGCCAGCTCAAGCTGTGATTCTCTTAAGAGGGGCCAGTTTTGGTAGACGGTGCCTGCGCAAGGCGCTTGGTCCGTCTGTTGGTCCAGGATAAGGGGCATGGGGGTTGACTTGACTTCAGTAGCTGCGCTGGCCAGATTCCTGCCAGGTTGTGAAGGGGGCTTGGATTTCAGCATGCCTGAAAGGGTGCAGAGCCATGGCGTGTGGGCATTCTTGCACCTTCTCAAACATCCGGGGCAGGAGGGAGGAGATGCACCAATGGGGCTTGGGTGTGACTCTCGCTTTTGCCCAGATTCCAGCAGATGCAGCAAAGAGGGATGGGCGATCCCGTCTTCCGCCCCACCATGGAGGGAAGGCTTCCACATGCCTGCCCTCCTGCCCTCCAGCTTGGGTTTTGGAGAGCGTTTGCCGTGGGCTGGAGGAGGGAAGGAAGATGGGTGGCGGGGAGGTGTGGATCAGAGGGAAACGAAGGTGCTACACGCACCTCTTCCCATTCTCCAGCCTACGGCGGGCACCCTTTCTAGGTGGGTGATTTGGATTCTGCCAGAGGTCAGGCTGTTTTTGGAACCTTGCCATTGCCCCTTGAAACGATGAAAAAAAGTGATTTCTTCCTGTGAGGAATGCCGTCATCTGGCACAGCAGCGAAAGTACCTCTAGTCCACGTCCACAAGCAATGTGCAAATTTGCAATATGCAATGGGTTGCCGTCTCGCCTGGCACCTTTTCACCTCTTCCTCTGAGAGTGAAGCTTCCTGTCTTAAATCCATTATCTGGTTACTTACTTGTGAATGCTCCTACTCCAGTATTTACCGTATATATAACTCTCCCAGACTTTGCTGGGTAGCAAAGTCGCGCATCCATTCTTGCGTACGTTATTATCCCAACCTTATTTATTCCAACACGGTGTGATTTGACTGGGATTTTGAGACTTCAAAATGCTTGCTTGCATCCATCGTATTCAATCTGTCTTTGTGTTCGTAAGGTCCAGAAACTTCTCTTTTAAAAGTTGGCCGTTGCAGGACCATCCTTGTCTGAGGGGAGCTGTTTTAATCCCGGGTAGCCAAAAATCAGAAGGAGCTTGGTAACCCCTTTTTAGACATTTGCTTCTGCTTTTAATCAGATTTGTTAGTCTGAAAAGGCCCTACCAAGCGCCTTCTGACTCCTGTTTATGTAATGCGATCGCAGAATTATATGGGCAGCAATTTTTTTTGCTGGTTTTTGCCTGCACTGGATCTGAGCAGATTTCCAGATTTGCCTCTCGGCCTGTGAGAATATTGGATGTTTCAGATCGATTTGGATCAATTTGGAGCTTGGACTGGATTCCAGGAACGGAACGGACAGATGGATTTGATTTTCAGCTGGAACCCTTCTGCGCCTGTTCAGATGAATTTGGTGGCCCTCAGTGCGTCGATGCAAGCTTTTTAAAGGCCCGGCGTGATTCCGGTCGAATGGGGCCCGACCCACAGATTCAGCCGGAAGGGACTCGGATCTCGGAATTGAATCTGAGTGATGTTCTGGCTCCGCTGGGTGGTTGGACTCGGAGTCCATCGCACCACCCTGACCGACCTCTCTTGGCATTCTGGGCAGCAGCACTGAAGCGTTTAGCACTTGGCCCCGTGGGTGGAGGGGTGGCACCCTTGGGAGGGGTGTTAATCTGGTTCGGCCAGCCCGGCTTCCTTCCCAGCTTCCAAATCCGAGGGCTGATCCGGAGTCGGGTCTGACACCCCTTCGCTAATCCTCTTTCTCGAGAGAAACCCAGCAGATGCCAGCCAGAGCAGCTGGTGTCCTCGGAGCGGGGCAGTGCCACTCAGACTTACAGGTGGTTTGCTTCTCAGCCTCCCCGGTGACTTTCCCTTGTGCTGGGAGATGCCTCCTTGCAGCTCCATTGGCTCTGCAGTCCAGGCTGCCTCCCCACCCCCCCGCCTCTTGTGCCAGCAGTGGCTGGCTCTGCCCCGGGGGCGGCGTTGCAGGCGGGCGGGCGGGCGGGCACTCATTAATTATCTAATGTCCCCTTTATGTTTAATTTACAGGCTCTGCCTGCCCCGCCACCGTATGCTGCTCTTGCGGTGTTTGTCTCTTTGTTGTGTCAAGGCTCTGCCTCTTCTGATTCGCTTCTCGCGCAGAAATCCGCCTCCTCCTGTGCATCTTCCCCCCCACCCCAAACACGAGGCAATTGCAGGAAATTCCCTTTCGGTCCTGTCCCCCCCTTCCCCAACTCCTCCCCCCCTTTGATCATTGTGTGGTTTTTCTGCTAGCTGGGATCTGTAGGGTTCCCTTTTCTCCATCCTTCCTTCCTTCCTTCCTTCCTTCCTTCCTTCCTTCCTTCCTCCCTTCCTTCCTTCCTTCCTTCCTTCCTTCCTTCCTTCCTCCCTTCCTTCCTCCCTTCCTCCTGCGCTCCCATCACCTCCAGATTGGGAAGGGGGATTCAAAGAGATCCCCCCACTCTCTTTCCTCCCCCTCCCTCCCCTTCGTGATTCTCCCCCTCCCCAATCTGTCAGCAGTTCACTCCAGGAGAGAGTGGCGGTTTGGCTGCGTCTCGTGCCCCGTGAGTCTCCCTTTCTCTTTCTCTGTTTCTAAGGTACGTGCAACGTAGACTTTGGTGTCTTTCATTGTCCAGGGCTTGCCCTCCCTTGATTTGCAGAGGGGGGGGGATTTGGGGGAACAGGGGCCTTTGCCACCTTCTTCAGAAACTGCAGCTTTTGTTAAAGGCTTCGCACACTGAGCCGGATAGATGGAAGAGAAGTCCAAAATTCTTGGACTGGGGGGGCTGTGTCTGGATCTCTCTTTTGGGCAGGGCAGTACTTATAAGGCCAGCCTCTCCCCCCCCACTTTAAAACTTGTTGCTTAGGTTCCAGGCTTTCCCTATTTCCTATTTGTAATGTATTTTGGTAGCTTGGTGTTGGAGCAAAATTATTTGTCTGGGTTTTTTTTTACCGGGGGGGGGGGGATTTCCAGGGTTAGAAAAAGTTTGGGCTAAGCTCAGTTTACAAACTGCACCTGCTTGCTTGTGATGGAGAAGTGGGTTTTTTAGGGGGCGGGGAAGAAGGGCAATGAAATTCTACCTTTCCCTGTTGAAACTGGCAAAGTTTTGAATCTTTTAAGTTGAGGGGGCAGCATCATCCAGGTTGGCAGAAATCAAATCTTTTCCTGTAAATTTGGGGTAGAAGGTTGGGGGGGCAGTTCTTTCCTGCAGGGTAGGATTTTCCCCACTTTGATGCCGGTGTGCATTCAAGAACGTGCCCTTTTTCGGAGTTTGTGTTGCACTGGCTTGAGAAACTTACTACAAGCGTTTATTCGAGTGTTTTACAAACCTGCTTGCCAACCGATGTGTTTTTGGAAAAAGAGATATACGTACAGGTGCAGCTGAGCTTCACGGTTGCTTTTGTGAGTCTGTGTGTGTGTGTGTGTCTTTGCCTGAGGTTTATTCTCTGACGTGAACATTGTGAGAATCGGATCTCACAGAGATTGATGGCGAGATTCCCCCTGTGGTTTCTGTGGCTATTAAGAGAGCTCCAAGTAGCATAGCTGGCCTTGAGGATCTGCTCCTCTCCTGGTTGTGTGTGTGAATGGAATTGCCACTGTACTGAAACACTCTGTTGTGGATCGCGCTGCCACGGGGTACACAGTTGTGTATTAATGCTAGAGATGGGAGAGAGTAAACTGTCGGATGCAGAAGATCAACACTCCAGCCTTTCCATCAGCACCTTGACCAAGATACCTGAAGATGCCATGTGGGTCCACAAGCTCTATTGTGGGAATGCAAATTCTGGTTTGCGTTTGCCTTTTGACAAAGCGAGGGGGGAGCAAGCAGTCTGGAGACTTTCTCTGTAGACTGCTTCTCTGACACTTAAGTGGCAACTTTAAGTGGACTTCAGCTCCCAGAATTCCCCAGCCAGCAGGCTTTAAGAAGTATGGACTTCAACTCCCAGACTTCCCCAGCCCACACGGGAGTTGAAGTCCACACATCTTAAAGTTGCCAAGCTTGAGAAACACTGAGTACTACAGGGTCATTGTAAGCTTTTTGTAAAAAACTAACCTTATCCGTGATGGAGATGGATAAAGTCAGGCTGGAAAACATCTGCTTTCTGGACTCAGCCTCTGCAGGTTTGATTGTTCCAGGTGGATGGGTCTTTGGACCCCGACTTCGTCCATCATCCTGGGTCCCCGAGAGTTCAGTTGGTCCCCCGGGACACCTGTCACCAGCAGGACAGGTGAGGACGTGGTTCCTTCGTCTGCTGCTATTTCCCAGTATACCGTCTCCTTCTAAATTAATTGTGTGTTGTGTGAAGGCACACTGGTGTCAGAGAATTGGAGACCAAGCCATTAAAGGGGGTGGCAGCCCACCTTCCTCTTGCTGTCTAGGCAACCACCCCCACTTGCTGGCTGCAGGTGACTCCCATTAGAACCGAGGAAGATCGGGGCGTGTGGAGGAGTAAGACCATCCTCTTCCCGATGAATCCCTTTGAGTGCCCCTTCCCCCAACTGGGTCCTCTTCAGATGTGTATGGTGTGCTGGCTGGGGATGATGGGGCTTGTAGTCAGCGCCTCTTGAAAGCACCACGTGGGAAGAGGCTGCTCAGATGTTTGAAAATGGTGCCAGGCCTCCCTCGCTTGTGTCTGGAAGCTGGAGGTATAGTGTGCTGTCATGCGGAGGTTCCATTGTGCTGATGTTGGTGATGAATCCCTCTTAAAATTCGGGTCAGAAAAGATTCTTCAGAACTGCGGTTGCCACTTCCATTGAATCCCAAGGTTTCATTTAAAAGCATCACTGGTAGATTTGCTTGACTCAGTTGTATCCAGTTCCCTTTGGGGGGTGGGTTAGCTCCCCAACAGGGCAGAGGTGGGGCTGGGAGGATGCCAGAGACATGATGCCAAGCATGACAGTGCCAGACGTGGAAGTCGAAGGAGAAATATTTGGGGAAGAGGGAACTCAGAAGTCTACCGTTTTGGTTCATGGATGCTTCCTTAGCTGAGAGGAAGGTCTCCTGGTGCTGAAAGTGGGTTTGCAAAAAGGGACAGGATTTGGATCATGGCCAGATTATGGGAAGTGCTGTCTACCCTTGGGTAACTGGGTTTCTTAAACCATCAATGACCCAGGCTGTTAGAGCCCATGATGCACTAACATGGCAGGGAGGCAATGGGTCTGTTGTTTGCTGCCTCCTCCAAGGGAGCATCGCCTGAGCTCAGAAGGTCTCCCCACTCTTCCCTGAGGAAGCAAGGGGGGGATCTGTGGTCTTGGCTTAGCTTACCAACCTTTCCAGCTTTCTGAGGCCAAAACCAGCCCTTTAGCAAGCTCTTGATTCCACCCCACCCCTCCCCAGCCCTGCATCTGGTCTGCTCTGCCCGCTGAAGGACCTTTGGGCCAACACTTTGGCCAAACTGTTGGAACCAATGGATTGTATCTGAAAGGAGAGGCAGGGAGGTGAGGTCATGGCAGAAGGTTCCATGGAGACAAGGCAGGGTGATAGGAAGTTCACCCCTGCCTCCTGTGCACCCGTGATCAAACCATGCCCTCGACTTGTCTTAGTCAAGAGCCATGGTGGGGCAACGTCAAATGCCAGCTCTTGGGTTCCCCATAACCTTTAATCAGGCAAGAGGTGGCAAAAAGGAGACAGAGGATAGGCAAGAAAGTCCTAACATTAGTCCAGGTTTTTCAGCTGGGAACTGCAGTTTGAAGAGTCTTGAGGAGGAGACCGTGTGTTGGATGGTCAGTTCATCCATGCTCAGGCCAGTTTCACATTCCAGGGCAGAGAAGAGGCTTGTGCTCTCCCCAGCTCTGAAAACACAGAGGCTGGCTCTATCCCGGCTGGTTTCCTGCAAGTTTTGGGGTCGGCCAAGAGCAGAAACAAAATTGTGTAGTCTAGCCTAGATGGTCCATGTAAAATACATGGGAGATGAAGAAGTTCCATGGCCTGGAAGTGTCTTCTCCACATTCCCATAACACACCTATCTAACAAATTTGGTTAGAGCAGTGTTTCTCAACCTCAGCTATTTTAAGATGTGTGGACTTCAGCTCCCAGAATTCCCTGGCCAGTGTGGACTTTAACTCCCAGAATCCCCTAGCCAGCTGAAGTCCATGCATCTTAAAGTTGCTGAGGTTGAGAAACAGAGTTAGAGAACCTTCCGATCAGGGAGTAAAAAGTACCTTCCCCTTCAGGTGTGCTGGACTTCAGTTCCCCAAATTCCAGCCACCTTGACCAAAGTTGGGCTTGAGGGGTGTTACTTAAGGCAAAAGCCATCTCTGTAGGGAAAATACATCCTCAGTAGGTATAGTTAGCATACCAGGGTAGGACCTTCCTCACGTGCCAGCCGTTTCCTCGTCGTATTTCTTTCTTTTACTGTTGGCTTTTTAACATTTGCACCACATTTATTTTTTTTTCATTTTTATTTCTTGTCTTTGGTTTTGATGCTTATAAGTCACACTAAGGGAGGTCTACACATTGCAACACGAAATACTTTATAGAAATGATTAATAGTAATATAGTTGTTAGGTCCAAGTTTCAAGTTACAGGGCTGAAAGCAAGCTGAAAATACACCCCCGTGCATCCAAAATAACACTGGAAAATGTCATGTCGAAACTGATTCATGGCTTTGGGGCTTCACCTTCAGCCTGTCACAACCGGGACTTTTCAACTGCGCTTTCAGAAGACGCTCCGACTGCAGCGTCAAGTGGGCTCCGAGAGTGGCGTGGGTCACACCTGCAGTTGCCCCTGTGCGCACACGTGTGGGGGGCTGGAGGTGACGAGCAGGCGCAGGAGAAGCAGCTGGGAGGGGTAAGCAGCTGGGTTTGCTCCCCGGCTTGGTGCGTGAGGTTGCCAGTACCTAATGCCTTTCCGCTCTTGGGGGCGGCTGTGCCCATCCTCCTGTGCCCGCTGACGGTCCCTGTTCTGCACTGTCTGGTCACACCACAGTTCTGGCACCGTCTTGCTGGGGGTGGAGGAAGGGGAACTCCCCGGGGCTTTTCCTGGCCTGGGCTCAGGAGCTAGTCCTAAATGCTGCCAGCTGTTTGGCTCGGTCCAGCTGGAGGAAGCTGGCCTTCTGCAAACCGGGGGCGGGGGGGCGGCTTTCCATGGTCTCAGCTCCTGCAAGGTTGCCGACTTTGGGCCCGTTCCTGGGGCCTTGCCCTCTTCTCAGCAGACTGGCTCTGAGGAGGGGGTGCCAGTGGTTCCGGAAGGGGCCCCTCTGAAGCCAGGCGCCTTTGAAAGTAGGGGGGACCAGCTGAATCCTGTGCAGTTTGGGGACTGGGAGTGGATGGCTCATGAGGTCTCCTCTGCCACAGCTGAGCTGAGGGGTGGGCAGCCGTCTTTGCCCTCCTTTTTCCCCCATGATTATTGCGACCCCCTTAGAGAGCCGAGGGTTGTCAGCCCTGTGAAGGGATGATGCGGGCTCTGGGCCTTTGGTTTTCCTATTTTCTGGGTTGCAAGAGATAAATGCAAAATGGTGCGTTGTTTCTGCGGTCTGTACTTTGAAGGTGCAATCTAGGAGTGCTCTCAGGGGTGCAAAATGGGGGGGGCAGAAACCCACTTCTGGCCTAATTGAATGTGGGTCTTCCCCAGTGCCACCAGGGGGCAGTGCAAGAGCGAACAAAACTGTTGGTTTAGCCCTACTGGAGAAAAGCCATGGTTTCAGTCTCTGGTTCAAAGGGTCAGCGGTCAGGGGCGAGGAGAAGGCTCTTCCAAAGACCTTGAAGACAGCACAGGGGCAGGAGGACAAACTCTAAGCCTCGTAAGATTGCTTGCCACGTTCCCATATTATTGGCCACAGGATGAGAAGGTCCCCAGCAGAGGCTGCATCTACCGAGCTTGGCTTAGCAGGGTCAGACGTGCTTAATACTTGGCTAGAAGACCACCAGGTGGCCCCAAGGCTGAAAAGCTAGAGTTGGAAACACCTCTTGGAAGACAGCAACAGCCTTTTGCATGGGAGGGGGGGAACAAACTTGATGTGGGGCAGTTGAGTTGCCTTGAAGAAGACTTGACCTTTCAAGAGAAAGAACGGACAATTTTTCTCCCGTTTTGGAGAACTGGGAGGCCGATTCCTCAGGGGGGCCCTTTGTCCAGCCCAGAATGCAGGATGGGGAGTTACAGCCTGAAGTTACCCAGAAGGAGATCCATTCCTCACTTCTGCCTAGATTTGGAGTTAGGGCTTGGATTCCTGCTCCGAGCAGAGAGATGTCTCCCAGGGTCTTGGTGACTCCTTCCAACACCAGGACTCCGTGTCTCTCTTACGTATTAAGATTGATCGGCCGTTTGGAAGGGCCAAGAAACCCCAACCCTTCCTGCATCTCAGTGTGTCAGTTTGCAGAGAACCCTTTCCAGATTTGTTAAAGAAAATTTGTGTGCCTCCCCCACCTTTCCCACCCCCACCCCATCCGCATGGCTTTATCAGCTCCCCAGCCTCCCTCCCGGAAGACGGGATTGTCCCTTGCAGCCGGTTCAGTGTGTCCTGTTCACATGGCTTTTAAGCACTTAATGGAGTGTGCAAGTAATGGGGTTTCCTGTCAGGTTGCTAAGACCAGCGGGGTCTGGTTTCATCTTCGCATGTCACACATTTCCTGCGACTCCTCCTGCTCGCCCGCCTGGTTCCCCGGCCTCTTTATTGGCTTTGCAGAAATGTGCTCCGGGGTTCACGCAGCAGCGGCTGTGGGCTGCTTGTAAAGCAGATTAAAAAACGGAAGCTTAAGGGCCGGCCTCTGCCAAACAGGAATGGAAGATGGCAAGGGGGTGTCTGTGTGTGTACGTGCGCCAGTGACTGAGCGGGTTTTGTTTTTAATGAAAAGCAACCTAGGGAGGTGTCTCTAGTTGCAAGGAAGTCTGGCAAGGGCGCTGCGATTCACCCTTTCTCCTCTGCCTGCTTTAAAGCCACTTCCTCTCCCTAAGTGCATGGGGCATGTGAGCGCATCTAGGCTTAAAACTGCAGTTCCTTCTGCACCTCATTTTCATGTCTGTTTTTCCAAAAAAAAAAAAAACCCAAAAAGGAGCATTTTATAACGCTCATTTGGCATCCGAGACCCGTGGCTCGCTTAAGATAACCCCTGTACCCTGTGGGCGTTCAAACAGGCCGTTCTCCAAACTGCGGCGGAGAACAGCTGGGTCCCCCCAACGCTTGGAGGAGGCTGACCATGCAGTTGGATGGATTGTATTTCAGCATGTTGGGGGATCAGGGCCATCAGGTGGTTCAAGGGCTTAGGAGCTGCCTGGGATGAGACGCTGCCGTGGTGTTGCGTTCGCCCAGCCTGAGGGCCACGCCGGTCAGGGTGAATCCAGCTGTGCGGAATGGACAGGCTGGGCTGATGTGGGCAAGAAGGCTTGTTCAAGGCTGATCTCCTTTTCCCAAAAGGAAAGCCTACCTTGGGCCTCCTGGGTGCCCCCTCCTGGCACGAGATCCTTTCCCTCCCTGCACCCTATAAGCATGGAGGAGGCTGGGCTCACCTACCAGAACATTGTGTTCTAGATCAGGGTTTCTCAACCTTGGCAGCTTGAAGATGTGCAGACTTCAACTCCCAGAATTCCCCAGCTAGCATCTGAAAGCCATTTGGGAAAATGTGACAAGAGCAGCCGTGTCCCTTGCCCTATTTATGTCATCCACTGTGTTCACCCATACAGGTAGTCCTCACTTAGCGACCACAGTTGGGACCAGCAGCTTTGTTGCTAAGCGACACAGTCATTAAGTGAGACACTATGTGACCATGACAGACTTAGGATCTCACTTCCACTGTGGTCATTAAGCGAGACATCACATGATCATGACTTGCGACGTTACTGCCGGCTTCTCCATTGACCGCTTGTTGGAATCCGGCTGTGAAGCACGCAAATGGCAATCATGTGACCACAGGATGCTGCAATGGTCGTCAGCGCAAGGACTGGTCATAAAGTTACTTTTTCAGCGCTGTCACGAGGTCTCCCTGTAGTACTAAACCATGGACAGAACGCGAAACCTTATTGAGCAGCTTATGCGGTATCTCCCTGTGTGAAAAAGAGACATCATTTAAGGAAACCCCTGCACATGTCTGGCAGCCATCGCCGACATCTGGGAAATAGACCTTTCCACACATCAGCCAAGCCATGGTTTGTCCCCGCGTGATTTATTGCATCAACCACAGTTGGCTGGGCTCTCCCACTCAATAAGCCATAAAGCGTAGTTTACGTACCACAATGATGGGACTTACGCCACTAGCTAAACTGTAAAACGGTCGGTTTGCTTTCGGGCAGCGCGTTGGGTGAACTCTGCCACTGTGGTCTGCATGTCGCGGTTTGAGCAGGCCAGCGGAGACCTGCGGGGGGGGAAGGGGGGTTCCTGGGGATCTGGCAGAGCCTGTAGGATCCCGTTGCCTGACCCAGGAAGTCTCCTGTGGATCTCCCACTTTGCCGTTCTGTTCTTCAGGACCCCCAATTAATCAGTATTAATTTAATCCACTCTGACTTGGCAGGGCAGCTCCCCCAGCTACGGGGGGGGGGCTGCTCTTATCAGGTGCTGAGGAGACTGTTGTCATGCAGACCCGCGCACTGACGAATTTCCCTTCAGCCCAATTTGCAGGAGGTGCACTTTCTCCGGCGGTCACGATCCCCCTCGCCGGCTCCCTGGCTGCAGCGCACGATGCCAGAGAGCCCGCCTGGGTCCCTTGGGGTGCCACAGCAGCTGCTGCTCATGCATAGCGATGGCTGCCACGCAGTAGTCCACTGGCCGAGCGCGCACCTTTCACGTGTGGTGTTCAAGGCTCAGCGATTTATCCTAAAGGTAGACGCTCAGAGTCAAACTTAATTTCTGGTTTCCTTGGGAAGATTTTGGAATTGGCGTGCCATTGCCTTCTTCCAGGAGATGGGCAGCCATATAAATTGGCTGACTAACTATAGTATAATAAATAAATGCCCACAAGCCCTGGGATTCTGGGAGCATCTCCCATCCAGGTTCTAACCTGACCTGACCCAGCTTAGCTTCCAAGCCCAGATGAGATCACTCGGGTATGCTGTTGCAGTTAGATTCCTCCCTGCTGAATTCTTTCATTTGGCCTTTTGTTGTATCAGTGGTGCAGGGTGCCAGGTTGTTGCTTTCCCGGTGCAATTACAGCCTCAACATCATGAATTTGCCACAGCGTGACCCAGAGGTCCTTGGCTTCATGGCTCTTCCGATGTTTGAAACTCCTGACCCCAGAGGTTCTCAAACTGTGGGTCAGGACACCTTTGGAGGGGGTCAGAGATGGCGAAGCGCCATCAAAACACACGCACGTTGCTTCTCGCTGGGCCTGCCTGAGCCCCTGTTAGCCGCTGAGATGCTGCAGAGTTTGAGAGGCCCTGTGATGCGTAGATGAAATGATAAAAAGGGGTAGATTTATGTCTTGCCCATTCTCCCCCCGCCCCCAGGGAGATCGTTCATTTTATTTACAGAGGTGGTCTCACTACTGCAAAGTTTGAGAACCTCTTTCTGTTTAACTTCTCTTAAAATGGATGAGCTCAACGTTTCTCAACCTCAGCCACTTGAAGATGGGTGGACTTCAACTCCCAGAATTCCCCAGCTGGCTCCCCTGCAAGACTCACCTTACAAGACTCACACCTGCATTCTTTGGTGGTTAAGCTTGGGTTGGGGAGCGGTTGCTAGTTGACTGTGTGGTGCAAAGCCAGAACATGGATGAATTCATTAACGTTGTTAATCACATTGTCTGAATACCACCTCTGCTTCCTCAGCAACTGGAAACATTTCTCCTTCCAACGCCACCCCAAAATAGATATTTAAAAAATCCATGGTGGGACCAGGTCTCTGGGAGGGAAGGTGGGAAGTCCAGGGAATTGAAGACTCCCTTGGAAGGTGGCCAACTCTGAGCCAGGAGTGTCTTCTTAAAACAGCTCCCCCCCCAAATCTGCCTTTGTTTCCCTCTCCCAAGAGATGCCCTCCTGGTGTCCGCCCTTCGAGGTAGTCCAGACAAGAAGCACAACCAGGAGTACGAGCTCTGTCTTTATTGTAAGGTGAACAGTAGTTTGCAAGACTGAAAGTATTCGTTCTCCCCCTCCTTTCCTCTTACTCTCTGGAAAACTAGGGAGGGTCCCTGTTGAAATGCTTCCCATGCCCCTTCTCCTTCTGTGGGCTGAGATACCTTTTACATCACTGTTGTCCAGTCTGTGGCTCTTCCTCCTGTCTCCCAAGGTCGTTCCCACAGACCATTACATCTGGTTTCATTTAAGCCTGGCTTGTCAAGGAGTAGAGGTGTGCATCTGTTTTCCACCCTCCCCTTCCAAGCATGGGAACACCCCATGGTTTTGCGTTCTGGGCAGGAAGGGATCCGTGCCCTTCATCTGCTGTTCCGTCTTCATCACCCAGCGAGGAGGAGGAGGAGGAAGAATGGGGGGGGGGAGAGCTTTGGGAATTGTCTATTCCATAATCACCGCCCTCCTCTCTGCAGCTTCAGTGGGAGGGTTAAAACAGAGAAAACATGGTCTGGGCGTGGGGGTGGATGGGGACACCGGTGAAATGGGCAGGGCATTCATGACCTTGGGGCATAGGCAAAGGGTCTGGGATCTCAAACTAAGCTTCCACTGGGGAAGCTGGTGGGCTTGTGTTTGAAGTCTGGGATTCGGGGTTAGCACCATTTCTAGGGCCAGGAAGGTGCTGGTCCTCTTTAACAGGTGAGAAGCCACATGGCATTATTGCAAAGGGGGCAGAACCCCAGACTGGTATTTGCTTCAACTTCAGTCATTGTGGCACGAAGCAGGGTTCAGGGCCACCGCGTCTTCCCTTTGTCTGGTGATGCAAGCATGTTTTCCGGAGACCAAGTTGTGAGGAAGGAGCAGGTGGGGAATCCGATCTCGTGCCTTGTTCTTCCTCCTCCCTTCGGCTTGCGAAGCTCCCTTGGCCTTGAGACAGGTCACTGGCCCCTGCAAACCCTTTGGCGACTCCAGCTTTGTCCTTTTCTCCTTGGCTGAATTGTGGGCAACGCAGAACTTGCCAGCTTGGTGGCGGCCAGCGTCCCCTTTCCCCGCGACCCCCCTCCTGCTTTTATGCTGCCTGGCCCCCTTGCCTGAGACCCCCTCCCCGCCTTGCTCTGGAAGAAACTATGGTTTTGCTCGCCAAGTGACGGGGCTGGCCGGGCCTTTCCACATGACCCGCCGGAGAACAGAAGACGTCTTTGTTAATCCCCAGGCTGTGGCTTCTGCACCTTCCCCACAGCCATAAGCCACTTACTGCTGCTCTCCCCCCTGACCCCGATCTGTCTGCAAGGTCCCCCTTGTGAAAAGCAGAAAAACAATGCCCACTCCTCCCCTTCCCCCTCCAACTGCTGTGTGGAAGGAAGGAAGGAAGGAAGGAAGGAAGGAAGGAAGGAAGGAAGGAAGGAAGGAAGGAAGGAAGGAAGGAAGGAGAAGAGAGAAAAGGAGGGAGGGGGAGGGAAGGAAGGAAGGAAGGAAAGAAGGAAGGAAGGAAGGAAGGAAGGAAGGAAGGAAGGAAGGAAGGAAGGAAGGAAGGAAGGAAGGAGAAGAGAGAAAAGGAGGGAGGGGAGGGAAGGAAGGAAGGAAGGAAGGAAGGAAGGAAGGAAGGAAGGAAGGAAGGAAGGAAGGAAGGAAGGAAGGAAGGAGAAGAGAGAAAAGGAGGGAGGGGGAGGGAAGGAAGGAAGGAAGGAAGGAAGGAAGGAAGGAAGGAAGGAAGGAAGAGAGAAGAGAAGGAAGGAAGGAAGGAAGGAAGGAAGGAAGGAAGGAAGGAAGGAAGGAAGGAAGGAAGGAAGGAGAAGAGAGAAAAGGAGGGAGGGGGAGGGAAGGAAGGAAGGAAGGAAGGAAGGAGAAGAGAGAAAAGGAAGGAAGGAAGGAAGGAAGGAAGGAAGGAAGGAAGGAAGGAAGGAAGGAGAAGAGAGAAAAGGAGGGGAGGGGGGGAGGGAAGGAAGGAAGGAAGGAAGGAAGGAAGGAAGGAAGGAAGGAAGGAAGGAAGGAGAAGAGAGAAAAGGAGGGAGGGGGAGGGAAGGAAGGAAGGAAAGAAGGAAGGAAGGAAGGAAGGAAGGAAGGAAGGAAGGAAGGAAGGAAGGAAGGAGAAGAGAGAAAAGGAGGGAGGGGGAGGGAAGGAAGGAAAGAAGGAAGGAAGGAAGGAAGGAAGGAAGGAAGGAAGGAAGGAAGGAAGGAAGGAAGGAAGGAAGGAGAAGAGAGAAAAGGAGGGGAGCGGGGGAGGGAGGGAAGGAAGGAAGGAAGGAAGGAAGGAGAAGAGAAAAGGAGGGAGGGGAGGGAAGGAAGGAAAGAAGGAAGGAAGGAAGGAAGGAAGGAAGGAAGGAAGGAAGGAAGGAGAGAGAAAGAGGGAAGGAGAAGAGAGAAAAGGAGGGGAGGGAGGGAAGGAGGGAAGGAAGGAGAGAGAGAGAAGGAGGGAGGAGAGAGGGAGGGAGGGATTCGGTGGGGTGGGAGAGGCTGTCCTCATCCAAGCCACACCTTGCTCTCCATCTGCTGAAACCAGATCCCCTGACCTTAAATAGAGAAGAAGTTGGAATGGGGGAGTCATAGAGGATCAGGGCAATGTGATGGGTGCATCAGCTGCTTCAAGGAAGTGCAAGGAAATGGGAGAATCCTGGCCTTTATCTGCTGATGTGCACGGTGGTGTAATTTTCCTCAAATCTCTTGGCTCTTGGCCACAGGGCACTGAATCTTTAGCCAGTGCAGCTAGTGGATAAACTTGCTCTGCAGTTGGGGAAGGGGAGAAGACACCACTGAGTCCAGCTCAACGCCTGATCAGTCCATAAACTCCGTGTGGTTTGCTTGGCAACAGCATGGAGGCAGTTTCCCAACGTATCTTAAAGCCTGAATCCCCTGGTGGTCTCCCATCCAAGTAGCATCCCAGCTTAGGCTAGACAAGGCAGGCGATCTGGTAAGCAGGTTGGCTGGGGAATTCTGGAAGGTGAAGTCCAGGCATCTTCAAGTTGCCCAGGTTGAGAAACACTGAGCTAAATGATCTCGGGGGACAGCAACAGGAGCCGAAGGTGCGGATCGCACGCATGAAAACAAATCCTGGTTCTTTGAAAATGTGACCGCACCTCTGTTTGCACTGGCTTTTGGAACAGTTTGGTGGAAGCCAGTTTCAGCCGAGGGCTTTCTGGCTGTCTGTCTGGTTAGTGGGGTTTTCGTGAGGTTGGGTTCTGGTTGGGAATGCCCTCTGAAGTCGAGGCCATCTGTGGAATAAAGGAATCACCTGGGACAGGTTCAGGGGTGGCAGGCCAGAGGGGCAGACCTCACGGGGAGCCAGGGTGTTATTCTTGCCCGTATCCTCCGTTGTTGCTGCAACTGTCTGTTCCCGGGTGCAAAACCAGGGCCAAGGGTTCAGCGGCGGTTTGCTCGAATCCAGAGCGGGCAGCCCCTTTGGTTTCAACCCAGCGGGAGGCCCAGAAGCTAGAATTGCCCCTGGGGAGCCTTTCAAACCGCCCAAGGCATTGCCACATACTTCTGCACGAGCAGGAGGCAAAGCTGGTCAGGCTGGGCGTCCGAAATCTAGAGGCCCTGCGAACGAGGGCCCCACGTGCCGGCAGGGGGTGACTCAGATACACGGCAGCAGCTGAGATCAGCAGGGGAGCCCCCAAGCCGTCCCATTGAAGGGCAGTGCCGTGCCCAGCCCCGAGCAAGCCAGTGAGTCCACTGAATGGGGAGAGGTGGCGTGCCCAGAAGGCCCAGCCTGAATAAGGGCTTGGCAGCTGCCAAGTGAGAGGCAGAGCAGGAGGGGAGAAAATGCCCCCTGCTTTCCCCAGCCGTTCTAAGGCAGCCCTCCCCAGAATTTTGGGTGCTGTTTCTCCAGCACACAGGCAGGCGCAGAGAAAGACGTCCCTTTTCGTTCAGGAGAGGAACGTATTCGAGAGCAAGCGATGGTGGGGGAGGAAGTGGATTATTTTAAAAACTGAAGCGAGGAAAGCCCGCTCCTGGTCAAGTTTCTTCTTGCTGCTTACTGGGCTGTTCCTATTCTCTTTCTCTCTCGCCCCCCCCTCAGTTCCACCCCCACCGGCAGGTATTAATTTGGAAGTGTTTTAAATGCATTTGCATTGGTGCAAATGAGCAACGGCTCTTGATTTTTTCCTGCCCCTCGCTCTCTGGGAGGGTGCAGCACATTTCCAGCAATGTGAAATACATTACGCTCATTTCATCAGGGTCAGAAAAGAGGGCAGAGGGGTAAGATGCGCTGTTTAATGGCAGTTTCCCTTGTTTGAAACATAGCTGGCTTGGAATGCAAGCCCTCGGGTGGATGACCGGCGGCAACAGTTCTGCTCCTGGATTGGAAACTTAATTTCCTTCCTTCCTTCCTTCCTTCCTTCCTTCCTTCCTTCCTTCCTTCCTTCCTTCCTTCCTTCCTTCCTTCCTTCCTTCCTTCCTTCCTTCCTTCCTTCCTTCTTCTCTCTCTCTCTCTCTCTCTCCCCCTTTCTTCTCTTCCCTCCCTCTTCCCTTCATTTTTCTGTCTCTCTCATTTCCTCCCTCCCTGTGATTCTTCTCTAGAAGTGGTTCATTTAGCTTGATGGATGGATCTGCTCTTGCAGAATATCTGAAAACTTCAGCTGGAGCAAGTCATGAGGTCAGAAAAAAGAACAGAACCTCCTTTTCTAACACGTTGCGCCAGTCTGAAGCCTCCACCTCACAACTCTGAGCTGATTGCAAGTTCTAAATCCGGAAGCAGTCGGGATCCAGATATTTGAAGGATTTGCCTTTCCTGATCAAACCTCCTATCAGTCAGCTGGTGAGGGCCCAAAGCAGGTGGTGTTTGGCAAGGGGGCAGCCTCTGAAGGGAGGTTACGTTGGCACCATCTCTGATGCCTTGAGTGCCAGACCATAGAAACGCAGTTGCTGCTCTGCCAGGCATTTGTATCATAATCTGCTTCTCAGCCTTGGCCACTTTAAGAGGTGTGGACTTCAACTCCCAGAATTCCCCATCCAGCATGCTGGATGGGGAATTCTGGGAGTTGAAGTCCATACCTCTTAAAGTGGCCAAGGTTGTCAAATACGTGCCTAGCAGAAAGGCAGGATATAAATCTAAAGATGATGATGATGACGGCTGGGGAATTCTGGGTGTTGAAGTCGACAGCTCTTAAAGTTGCCAAGGTTGAGCAACACTGATCTAGTTTGGTTCGGATTTGTTTTGTTTGCTGCTGATCTCAATCTGAATCTCTCCAGTTAAACTGCACTGAGAACTTACTGAATGGAAGCATGTTTTGATAAAGTAGAAAAATACTTCTTGCGTGCAAGTTGATCTGGGTTGAGTCAGGCTGTAGCTAGTATTTGGGCCAGCAGGGGGCACTAAACATAGCAACTTGCCCATTTTAGACTCTGCTCTGGTGGCAGAGAAAGACTACAAAAGCCTGTGGTTTAGAAAGGGCTAAAAAGTGGCCCTTGGGTGCGCTGCTCCTCAGCTCTTGCCAGTTGCAGTCGGATGACCTATGCAGAGAGTGCCCCCTTGCCCGTTTGCACCCGTTGCTCATCCCAGGCTGTCTCTGCAGCGTAGCGTAACGGGAATTTGGTAATCCAGAGGTGCTAAAAAAGACAACCATTTGGGGCGAGGAACGATCACTCAAGATGCACTTTCCGTCTCATCATCCAGGCTAGAATCTTTTCTGATAACGGCTGGCTTCTCCTTGGTAAGAGTTTGCTTCTGTAAAGCCAGAAAGTGTTCAGATGTTTCCCTCTGCCGTCTGAGAAGAGGTGGCCCTTTGGACAGCCGACCTCGCAGGTGGACGGTTGGGGGGACCAAGGAGGGGGAGCCCCCTGGTAACCTGCACTGAGGTCTCAGGAGAAAAGGCAGGGTGCAGGGATGGCTAAAAAGAAAACACAGATTTACCGCGGGCCAAATTGGGCCCGGCCCGGGAATAGCCCAGCCCCTTGTGCTGAATGAAGCGATGGGTCTTGCTTGCAGGAACCACTGCTGGAGAGAAGAGTCTCCCCCTTCTAAAGAATCAGCTCCCTGCTTTGCCCTGAACATCTCTTTCCAGGAGCCTTTCGTAAGAGTCAAGATGGTTGGGAGCACCAGGGCAGGGCAGAACTGGTTTGTAGATGCCCCCAAGCATCCTCGCGGTTCCCGTTCTGGGAGCTCTGCCCTTGGTTGTGGTTTAGGTCCGTTTGAATGCTGTTCTGGAGCCCTGGCAGGATTTAATCCTTTCTAGGCAGATTCATCTTCTTGGCAAGGATTTGCCACCTCTCCTGAGAACACCTCTGGTTGGCCCAGGCTGGGAGATCTGGCAGCGTGGAGGATCCCATGGCCTGGAATCAGTTGAAAGGCACCGCGGTGCGTGGGCGGCTTGCTTTTTCTCCTGGCCTCTCGAGGCAAGATGAGTCGTGTTCCTCTCTCCCACAGCTCCCCCGTGGCACACCCTGGAAGGGAATTCACAGAGCTGCCCTAGGAGAGGAAGGCTTGAGGAAGGGAGCTGCGTAGAGGTCTCTTGGAAGCCCCAAGTGGTGCATCTCGGGCGAACATAACTCTTCTTGGGTTATGCTCACCCAGAGGCCGAGAAGATCTGATTCATGCTCAAACCAGCAAGGTAAGAAGGATCAGCCTGCTGAGGGCAAGCCACATGATTTGGAGGAATTGACCCAACCTGTTCAGTTGCATGAAAACACGGCCATAGGCTGGTGTCTCAATGTAGAGGAGTATGGAGATAACCTTGAAGGAATGTGACAGCAGTTATGTAACCATCAGCTCAGCCCTGAGAAAGAGGAGGGGGTGAGACACAAACTCAAGATCACCCCGCCTTGATCCTCTTGCACCCAAGAGGAGGCAGAGAAAAATTCTCTCAGGCTTTCAAGATTCTATTACAGGTAGTCCTCACTTAACAACCATTCATTTTAATGACTGTTCAAAATTACAATGACCTTGGAAAAAGTGCTCTACAACCTGTACTCATACTTACAACCGTCGCAACTCTCCCACAGTCATGTGATCATGATTGGCAACCTTTTTTACGATGTTCATTAAGCAAATCATGTGGTTGTTAAGCAAATTCTGGCAAAAAAGTCCATTGGGGAAGCTGGACTCACTTAATGACCATCGTAAAAACGGTCATAAAATTGGGTCCAGTCACATGATGACTCTCTTAATGACTGTCTAACCGAACAACCAATTTTCTGGTCCCTACTGTGGTTGTTCAGCGAGGACTACATGAGTTACTCTTCAATTATGGAGTTCCAATATTCTTGTGATGTCTGTTTCTGACCTGGCCTACCTTGAAAGGCTGACAGCTACTCCTGCTCTTTGTGCCTTTAACATTCCTTGCAGCTCAGAGCAAGTGGCTTTTCCCTTCTGCCCAACAGAAGTAATGCGCCTTCTCCTGGTTGTGCTATATTTGAATGGGTTGGCACCTCGCACTAAGTCATGGTTTGCTTTAGTGCATTTGCTGAATAAGTCCCAGTTGGACAGGCCTAGGCTACTCTTGAAATCCTACAGACCAGAATGGTGGGTTTCCATAAAATTCTGATCTGGAATCCAACAAGTGACATCATGGCCTTGGGTGATGTGCAAACCACAACGTTGAGTTGCTTATGCTTTAGAGAAAGGCAAGGCCATGCATGTGCTTCAGAAAGGAAAGTGGGGGGAGAGGAAAAAGTATGGATGGCTGAATTTGGTATGTAAAGCTGGCTATAGTGGGAAAACTCAGCTGCTTAATTCTCGCGTAGGTCCGTAACAAGTCATACAAATGTAACAAGGGCGGCACTGAAATTCTCATAAGCCAACTTAGCATTTTTGGAGCCACGCTGGGGGGCCAGTGCTTCCAAGAAGCTTCAGGAGAGGGGCATGAGCTCCTGAGCATCCTTTTCTTGGTGTTCTCCAGCAACCTCTGGCTATGGTGGCAAACTGTAGCCATTCTGAGCAGTAGCCCCAGGTAGGCCGTGAAGTGGTCTACCTCCTTCTGAAGCCCATCACAGCCTGTTGTCATCTCAAGGCGGTTGACTCCATCGGGGCCATAGCAAAAATAGTGGCCTGCAATGTTCTTCTGTCCACTCTCACTCAGTTGAATTCCCTGTTGCAGGGAAGAGGGTGTGGATTTATTCTCCCTAGTGCCTGTGGATAGGACAAGAACCCATGGGAGGAAGTATGAGAGAGAGAGAGAGAATCAAATTTGAAATCAGAAGGAATTTCCTGACTGTGAGAGCGAGGAAGGTGTGGAATGGACTGCCTCCTGGAAGCATGGAGGCTCCATCGCTGGACATTTCAGGCAAGCTGGATGCCCTTTGTCTAGAATGGTCTGAGAATTCCTGCCCTGGGCAGGGCATTGAAGACCCCAATAGTCCCTTCCCATCTTCTGAGTCTATCTTTAGCAAGGGGGTGGATTTGATACCTCTGAGTTCCCTTCCAACTCTGTGATTCTGTGGGTTTATGTTTGCTCCCCTTCTCACACCAAGCAGCTGGTCCTTTATTCTCAAGTTACAATCATTGACATTTGATGGTCTCTCTCTCTGCTTTTTGGGGGGGAGCCTGCCCCTCCCACCTGGGATCATTTTGAGGCAGCCTTTCTTAATCTGCAGATCGTTTTTCTAGAGACGTGTCCCTGGTTCTCCTTCCAGTTACCCGGCTGTCCTTCTGTTGATTAAAAGCTCCTCCACGTGGATGTGCCTTTCTCCCTTCATCCTTCCCCTTCCCTTTGAGAATTCAAGTAAGTCATCATCTCTCCAATTCTCCAGAAGGAGGCTGACATATTTCCTGAAAGCAGGGATCAGGAGGGTCAGTAGGTTGGCCGGCTCTCAAGTAACGTGCTGCCTGGATCATGACCAGTGTGGCTGGCAACTCAGTCTCGCGGGGATCATAGCAACACCGCCAAACTTGCTCACTAAAATAATCCTTTGGTTGTTTTGACGCGTAGACTAGTGAGGGAATATATATACCATCTGCTGATGGTGACCTCTGCCTGCTGAATCTGCAGCAATCAATCCTAGCATTCTTAGATATGGATAATCATTCTGGGTTCCAGCGCCTGGGTGGGAAGAAGAGGGAACTGCCGTGGGGCAAGATTGCAAGGATCAGAGCAACCTCAGGGGTCTCTCCTTCCCTTCACCGGGGACAGCAAGCCTCAGCTGGACTTGGGTGCTGGAAAGAATCGGTGCTCGTAATTGCCACCCTCCTTTTCACGTGTGAGTCCAGAGATGGGCACGCTCCTTTCCTGAAGTGCCGGGGAGGCGGGGTGCAAGGTAACACGTTAGCACCCTCATCACTCCGATGGGCTTTGATTGGTGATGAGATTTAGAGGACATGGTTGGAAGCCCTTGGCTTCCAGGAGGGGATGAGAGATGCGTTATCTGGCTGGACAGATTTCTCTTAATTGAGCAGATAGTTTGCATTTGCAAACAGATGGCTCCTTGGCATCATTTATTTCTTATCTGTGCAGTGGGGATGATTTTCTGACAGATAGCAAGAAGAGGAGGAGGGAATGGAGGAGGAAGAGAGAGAAAACAAGAAAGAAAAGAGGCATTTGGTTCTTTTTCCTGCCCCAAATATTGCCTTTGTGTTCTCCAAAGGGGGAGGATGGGTCCCATTGACTTGGAGGGGAGATTCTTCCTTGTGAGTTCCTGCTGTCTGTCATTCCCTGGCAGCCTGGCACCTTTGAAGGCCTTCACCCTTCTGCTGGAGAATCCATGGCTTCGCATCATTGGGGGAGCAAAGGATAGAAGCTGTGTGGCAGAGTTCATGCCTAGCTGCAATGGTGAGGTGAGAAAGTGCCAGTCTGGACGCTACCAAAGAAAGCCATCCAGGGAGCAGGGCAGGTTGAGTGTTTGATCAAGCTCTGACATGTCTGCCTTCACAGCATCATGGAGCTGAGATAAATCTTCCTTCTTGCAGGAAGGGGTTGTCTAGACCAACCTTCCCTGACTTGGTCCTCTCCAGGTGGGTTGAAGACTGAGGGGAGCCCTTTTAGCAATCTTCCAATACTTGAAGGGCTGCCCCAGGGAAGAGGGCGTCGATTTATTCTCCAGAGCACCTGAAGGTAGGACAAGAAGAAATGGGTGGAAGCTTGTCAGAGGGAGATCCAACCTGGAAATAAGGAGGATTTTCCTGACAATGAGAATTATTAAGAAGTGGAACAGCTTGCCTCCTGGAGTTGTGGGTGCTCCATCGCTGGAGCTTTTCAAGAAACGAGTGGACAACCATTTGTCCGAGGTGGTATGAGGACTCCTGCCTTGGTCAGGGGGTTGGACTAGAAGATCTCCAAGGTCCCCTCCAACCCTCTCATTTTGTGATTCTTACTGTCCTTGGCTTGCATGGTCCATGCTGGGTAGAGAGATGGGAGTGGAAGTCCAACCCATCTGGAGGACACCAGGTTGGGGAAGGCTTATCTGTACCTCAAGAACATTTAGCAGCATCGCCTACCCAAATTGGTTGCAAAAGCCTTGCAGGGAACTCATTCCAAGTTTTTGCTCAGACACGTGGTGTGCCCTAATTTCCTCCCATCCTCCAGCAATGACGCTCTACTTGCTTCCCGGAGCAGAGACAGCATTGCTTCCACATCCTTTCCAGTACCTGGATGATCGTTTTTAAAACATGCTTTTAATTAAAATAAATAAAGGAAGGGGATGGTGGCACGCCACAAACGCACATATGAGGTTCTAGTGTCCTCCTGATTTCTGAGGATTGCTCCATGTGCAGCGAGATGTACCTGGATCTTGGTGTTTTGTTGGGAAATGTGCTTGCTTGCCAGAAAAAAGACAACGCTGAGCTGAGGGGATCCTGAGAGGCTCCTTGAGAGGCCAGAGGACATGACATGCAACCATCTGAACAGTTTGCCTTGGGGAAATGAGTTAGGAACTTCGACACGCTCTCGAAACACCTCTGTGCTCTGCTGTTTTCTCAGCTGTTTGGTTTTCAGTTCCTCTGGTTTTTACCATCGTCCCGATTTGGGGTTGACTTCCCGTCCTTTGCTTCTTGGGCCTCTTTCCACTTATTAGAACGCAGCGCCTTCTGTCAGTAAGCCTGCCTAATTATCCCATGGATGACGATGTGGCTGTTGAGGAGGAGGAGGGGCCACGAAGTCAGCGTTGACTCTTCGCGGCCACATGGATAGACCTTCTCCAGGATGATCTGTCCCCAACCCAGCCCTTCAGGTCTTCCGAAGGTGCCTGCCTGCCCCCAACATCGCCATAATCCAGTTATCCATAGAAGCTGCTTTAATGGCCAACAACTCTTCCTTTGTTGAGATGTTCCTTCTGCCTTCCCCTTGAGCAATTCGAGTGCTTTTGAATATTCCGTGGCATTGCTGGTCATTCTGCCATCCAAGAGGGCCTGCTTGCAGTGATAACCAGGAGTAGCAGTCGGTGGGCAGCTGTGCTTTCTTTCTTCCTCCTCCCCCTCCCCCTCCCCCTCCGGCATTGCCCTCCGCAGGGTACTGAGGGCCTTTCCTGTGTTCAGTCTGAAAACATGACGTCTCCTAAACATGAGCCATTATCACGTCTGTACTGCATCTAATGCAGCTTCCCTAGTTAGCAGGGCTTGAGACCACACAGCTGTATTTGCATGGTCTGATGGAGGCAGAACGGGCTGTATTCAGAAGCAGTTTTTTTTTTCTTCCCTTTCTGAAATCCTCAGCCTGGGGCTTGCTAAAACTGGTTTGATTACTTGTGGTGCAAAAAAAAAAAAAAAAGGTTTTCTTTCTTTTTTTTTAAATCCACTCCTGTGTTTTCCAGCATTCTGTCTGGAGGCGGAAGAGAGAAGCGCCGTTGCTCTTCCCAGATCTTAGCCAACAGATTGGCTGCCTTCCGAAAGGAGGGCATAAATTAAAAGCCGGAATGGATTCTTGCCTGAAGTGAAAACTGAGATGGGTTTCCAGCAGGAGATGTGCAAGTTTTTTTTGGGGGGGGGGATGTGGGACACTAAGCTATGTCTCTTAAAAAGCAGAGGACCCCGGATGGTGTTGTCCAAGTGGTAGATGCAGATATGAGCCTTCTCTGGTTGAGGAAAGACAAGCCACAGTCAGGCAGTGTGGGGTGTGCGAAAGGACCACACTACCCACCACCGATACATCACATCTCCTCTACACTGCCAAATTTTCCAAGCAGATCAGCCTCATCGCTTTGCCCTGCTAGGGTTACAAGATAGGAGGCAGAGTTGGGCTGGATTTACACCTGGCACTAAACCAGGATCTCTTGTAATTGTTGGGCTTCAGTTCACTTATCACGCCAAGCCAGTGTTTCTCAACAGTGGCAGCTTTAAGATGAGTGGACTTCAACTCCCAGAATTCCCCAGCCAGCTATGCTGGCTGAGGAATTCTGGGAGTTGAAGTCCACCCATCTTCAAGCTGCTAAGGTTGAGAAACACCTCACTAAGCTAAAAGCAAGCCAAGTTATGGCTTAGCACCATGTACGGATTGTGTCTTTGGAATTAAATAATCCTAGGTTGGCCAGAATCAACGGTAGCGGAGATCAAATCACCGCCAAGAGAACAATTGGGGAAAAGAGCCATCTTTCCCCTCTTAGCTAACCTGGTCCAGAAAGTCTATCGGGCAGGCACCCTAAGTCCAGTTGGACATCAAGAAAAATTCTCTAATGGTGAAACCTGTGGAAGAGTTTTTTGGGGGGGCGGGAATGGTGGACTGTCCTTTGCTGGAGGTGTTTGAACGTTGTCTGGATGGCCATCTGACCAGGATACTGAAGTGGTGGATCCCTGTGCTGGGCATAGAGGTAGACTAGAAGATCTTCAAGGTACCCTCCATTCTGTGATTCTGTGGCATGAAGAGAATAGTGTTTGGAGGGACATTGCTTCAGCGCATGGAAATGTAGAGATTTTCTCAAAGAACCTGCTTGCTCTACCAATCTCCAGTCATGAATGCTTCTCCCGTTGCCCGAAGCCATGATGTGGGATGAGTGTGTGGTGGTGAACTCAGCCACGTGTGGTTCTGTAAGCCAGTATGTAGCTCAGCCCAGCGGATGAACCCCCCGTGCCCTATTCTGCAAACCAGGGTGGGCAGAACAAGCCTGGGATGAGCGACCATAG